>NC_090232.1:29707854-30075354 GCF_024489055.1 Chanodichthys erythropterus
AAACACAGCTGTGTCTAAAAAGCATGGCAGGCAATAAATAAATAAATTCATAAATAAAACAGATAAGGAAATTGTGAAAAATTGATATTGCTCGTGGAGGATACTAATAGTTTGGATGAAATTGATTACAGAATAACTTGTATCATCATCAGCCAAAAGCTGTTTTCTCTCTGTTAGAAACAAACGTTTCTCCGCTGCATTTGTTACACCCACAGTTTCTGTCTGACACGCACACAATCAATGATTTCACCCTACACACAAACTGCCTTCAACCTCCATAATAAAAATGGAAGAAAAAAAATTCTCAGTCTGTGATTCTAGTGTTATCTCATGTCTTTCATCTATTTTACCATTCACTACCATGCTACTACAGATTAACTTTAAATTACATTTCAGGCCGTTATAGCGCTACTAGAAACACAGATGGTAATGTAGCATTATACACTGATTTCATAGAAACCAAGCACTGATGATGAAGGCAAAGTGAACGTTTGGGTTTGACTTGTAGTCATACAAAGACGGAGATGAGTAATGTGGCAATGTCTGTCCCATTTCCCTCTGTTTCTTTCTCTGTAACTTAGTCCATTACTTACAGGTGTCCTGTTTTCATCTTTGTAGGTCGGCCTGTGATGATAGTGGTGGAATACATGGACAATGGCTCCTTGGACTCTTTTCTGAGGGTACGTTCAACATTAATATGACATGCCACATTTGTTAAAGTTTACATGTGTTAAAACAGTGGTTCTGAACCAGGGGGCCGAAGCAGACTAAGATAAAACAAGCATTAAAATAATACAAAATTATACAAAAGATATTACTTACTTCAAAACGCTCCTTAAGTCAGGTCGACTTTATTTATGTAGCGCTTTATACAATATAGATTGTTTCAAAGCAGCTTTACAGGAATAAACAGGAAAATAATTCAATGATGCAAACAGAGTTCAATTCTTCTGTATAGCAGCTCTAAAAAGACAATAGTGTCATTGTTCAGCTGAGGTCAGTTCAGTGTTGATTCAGTTCCGTTCAATAACTGTGTAAAGTTTATCAATTATGGAATGAGTTCAATTCAGCTATAAGCATCTCTGGAGAAAACAGTGATGTCATTGTCCAGCTCAGCTCAGTTCTCATCCAATAGTGTTAGTACAGTCAAATCAATAATATTGCTTAATATTAAGTGTCCCCAACTGAGCAAGTCAAACATACATTTAAAGGGTTAGTTCACCCAAAATTGAAAATTACCCCATAATTTACTTATCCTCAAGCCATTGGTGTATATGCCTTTCTTATTTCAGCCAAACATAATCAGAGTAAGACAAATATCCATTTTTAAAACTTTATAAAGTAAAATAATGAGCTTAAAAAAAAACATTAAAGCATTAACAAGGCGTACTATGCATTATAACTTAAGGCATAGCATAATCCGTTATGGTGTAGCATAGAACATCATGGCATTGTGTACTACTTTGCGGAACAGTTTTAAATAAGGATATTTGTCTTACACAAATGCATCGATTAGCTTTAGAAGGCCTTTATTAAACCCCTGGAGCCGCATAGAGTACGTTTTATGATCGAAGGATGCACTTTTTTAGACTTCAAAAACTCCTCCAGTCATTCCCATTATAAAGATTGGATGAGCTAGGATATTTTTTAATATAACTCTGATTTTGTTTGGCTGAAGAAAGTCATATAAACCTAGGATGGCTTGAGGGTGAGTAAATTATGGGGTAATTTTCATTTTGGGGTGAACATACATGCATACATTTTTCTAACTGTGCCAAGCTCTAAAATATTTTATCTGGTAGAAATAAAATCCTTATACAGTAAATCCTAAATGACTGGAAAAATCATGGGGTCTTTGGATTGTTTTGGATCATTTTTTGGATCTTTCTTGGAGTCAAAAAGGTTGAGAACCACTGAATCTATTTCAAACTGCATTTTGCTAATTATGTTACTATGGGAACTGGTTCTGATTCTTGTTTCTTAACTGTTATATTAATTAGAATAGAAATAGAAATACAGATTAAGTATTTTTAATGGACTAAAAAGTTCATAAGAGTCATTTGTTTGTCTATCCGAATAAATGGTTCTGCTTTAGACTTACTAAACAGAAGGACATTTGTTCAGGAATCAGGCTGTACTGGTCACTGTATGTTCCAGGCTTTAGAAATTCAGAGCTGTGCTGAACAGCAGTGCAGGAAAAATGGTGAAAGTATTTCATTATGGTGTTTCATCCGCATTCCACCACAAACGCACCTTAAATGAACTGAATGTCATTAAAATCATTTGGTTTCAGTATTTGAAAAAATGGAGCCAGTTGTGGAAAAGATTCTTATTCTTTGTTATTGGTTCTCAACTCCAGTTACTTTTATATGTTGATTAAAAATGGCCAATGAACATTTTATGCATCAAAAATGCAAACTAATGTTCTTTTTTGTTGTTGCTGTCAGGTCTGGTTTAAAGTTAAATATGTTTATTGTTCATTATGATAAAATATAGACCTCTCCAACTCTTCTTTTCCATCCTTTTGGCTCTTCTTCTTGCCTTTTGTAGAAGCATGACGGGCACTTCACCGTGATCCAGCTGGTTGGTATGCTGCGTGGCATTGCCTCAGGTATGATGTACCTGTCCGACATTGGATATGTCCACCGGGACCTGGCAGCCCGAAATATTCTTGTGGATGACAACCTGGTGTGTAAAGTGTCGGACTTCGGTCTGTCCAGGGTGCTGGAGGACGACCCGGAGGCAGCTTACACCACCACAGTAAGCCACATACACCCACTTCAGTATTGGTTCATTTAAATTCAGCGGCGTTCAGAGTTAATAACAATCTGTGCTCCTTAGACAGCCAAAGCTGATCCAGAATCTCTGGAGCTTAGCACTACTCTGCTTGTTGTGTGTTATTGAATGGGATTGAGTTTAGATCTAAGCAGTATATCATGAGATTAAGGGCTTACTCTGAGGAGTGATTGGGTAATTAGATTTATAATAAGATGCTAAATGTGTCTGAATACTTCTGAACTTTTTTATACAGGGGTCTTAGTGTGTCACTCCATCATACAATACATCACATTCCACAGAAAACTCAATTATGACTCATCATTACATAACAAGCAATCTGCATCTCCTTAGATTGCCTAGGAAACACCAATCTATTGGCTGCTTGCTATTATCATGAAAAGAATAGATTTTGTTTTGTCAGGGGGGTAAAATCCCTATCCGCTGGACAGCTCCGGAGGCAATTGCATACAGAAAGTTTTCTTCGGCCAGTGATGCTTGGAGCTATGGGATTGTCATGTGGGAAGTGATGTCATATGGGGAACGGCCCTACTGGGAGATGTCCAATCAAGATGTGAGTAACTTGGGCTATTCTTATTCTACTAAATTCTAGCCAGGCAGTTTTTCCCCCCATAATTAGACTTCGGTCTGATATAAAAAAAAAAAAAAAAAAAAAAAAAAAAAAAAGGTTATGCACCATCCACAACTTAATTCCTATATATACAGTATAGGAATTATTCATTATATTACAAAATATGCCAGAAAATACATTCCCAGTCTTAAAATAAACGTTTGGTTGAATGCAAACTGTATTTTCTAAAGTATATTTTTAACAATATAAATATATATGAGGAAATGACATGTACTGTAATTATGTAAATATATTTCAAAATCTATCATTAGCAATGTATTTATTTGGCCATAAATTACCTCTGAAAATATGTTTAAAGGGTTAGTTCGCCCAAAAATTAAAATTATCCCATGATTTACTCACCCTCAAGCAATCCTAGGTGTATATAACACTCTGAGATATATTTAAAATATCCTTAGTCCTCCAAGGTTTATAATGTTTGTGAAAGTCAAAAATAATGCATCCATGCATTAAAAAAAAAGTAATCTATATGACTCCAGGGTGTTAATAAAGGTCTTCTGAAGCGAAGCAATGCGTTTTTGTAAGAAAAATATCCATATTTAAAACTTTATTCAAATAACTAGCTTCTGGTGGACGACCGTACTCATGGATGCATTATTTTTGTCTTCGAAACGCAGCCCCCCATTCACAACCATTATCATGGGATAATTTTCATTTTTGTTTGAACTGTCCCTTTAATTTCCCAGAATGCTGTTTGCCAAGTTAAATTTCTCTGAAACTGTAATGCTATTTGTTTTAATTCCAATTTTAAATCATCTTCTAACTCAATTATATTCTGTTAAATTATAAAATGTGGAACCTTGTTATAAAAGTTTCCTTGGTATGCCTTTAGTTTATTCATTACTGTTCTCGCTAATTAATTAATACACCCAAACATTGGGGGATCCAGTAATTGGCTAAAGTATTTCAAACTGTACCACTGATGGCATCCCTAAAATTGCATTTATAAAATGGTCTTGTAGAATTTGAATCACAGTAAGGTTCTGTGTGTCTTTCTGCAGGTAATTCTGTCTATAGAGGAGGGCTACAGGCTCCCTGCACCCATGGGCTGCCCCGTGGCCCTGCACCAGCTCATGCTTCTCTGCTGGCAGAAGGAACGCAGTCGACGTCCACGGTTTAGCGATGTAGTCAGCTTCCTGGACAAGCTCATCCGCAATCCCAGCAGCCTGCTCACACTGGTGGAGGATGTAAATAGGTACAATCACAACAACAATATAAAATCTACATTTTACTTAATTGCTTACTAGAATCAGAATGAGTGCCTGTATTGAAATTACCAATGTAAACTGAAATTGTTAGTATTTATGTACAGAAAACTGTCTCTTGCCTGGTGGGAAATGCCTATAAATGAATTTCAGAAATTTCTTGTGTGCCAAATTGTTGTTGTTTCAAATACAGAATGTGTTGTTGTTTAAACAGCTTCCCAGAATCCCCTGAGGATATGCCAGACTACCCTCTTTTCATATCCATCGGTGATTGGTTGGATTCCATTAAAATGAGTCAATACAAGAACAACTTCATAGCAGCAGGGTACACAACCCTGGATTCCATATCCACCATGAGTATTGAGTGAGTGGAGTCAAAACTACTGCATGAACTTCTGTTCATTGCTTTTTTTACCCTCCATTTAGGTACTGTGTGATCACCCTCAGCAGTGGGTTCAAATTCATTTTAGTTAAAATAATCTAGGGTGTGTGGGCTTTTTATATCTGCTGTTTGAAATAATAGTCATTAAAATATTTTAATAGTCTTAATTTAAAAAATGCAGGTTTATTGAACCTTTAGACAAAATAAAAAAGAAAATATGTTTGCATATATGTTTTATGTTTTATATCATACCTCAGGCTTTTATGGCCCATACAGTATGATATAGTGAGAATACGGAACTCATACTTGAGGAAGAAAAGAGGTCCAAATGGAGCAAAATTATCATTGTATTATAACACTGCTTTTAACCCCAGGTAAAGGAACTTTTCACACTTGTAATTTAGAAGCGGGGTTAGCACCACTTTTTACCCAGGGTTATAAAACCCTGCTCCAGAACAAGGTTAGCACCACTTTTGTGGTGTTAACCCCGCATTTTGGTGCCAAATTTGTACAGTGTAAAACAATGTGGTGTTAGAATGTCACAACTAGATGATTAGCAACCGATAACAATTGCGTACTCATATTTGCCTGCTTTGGACAGTTACGGAAACTCTGCACACTGTATATAAACAAATTCAGCGTTTACGAAGAAAAATGTCAAATGCTGACAGAAAAGGCAGTAATTTGAGATAAGAAGAGACCGTATCATTCTTACCTTTATAGTCCGAAATGTCCAATCAGTATAAACTCAATACTACAGGATGCGCAATGCTAGAGCTACTGTATGTAAACAAGTCGCGTGCTGCGTTTATCCAATCAATGATATTGACACCGCAAATATGCTAATATACCCAGAGTTTAGAAATGAACAATGTGAAACATAATCTTGTGAATACCCAGGATTACCCCGTAGCACTGTGAAACTTGAAGCAAGATATCCCAGGATTCCGTTTACCCGAGGTCTAAAATGACCCAGGGTTAACTATTTCAAGTGTGAAAAGCCCATATCTCCCAATGACATGTCTTAATAAGATGATATTCAAGTCCTTAGTTTTATGTTCAAACAAAGCTCTGTAGTTTTGTTATGGGGGGCACAACATATAATGCAATGCAATACAAGAATGATTGAGAGATGTGCAAATAAATGTCCTCAAAAGCCTAATGCATTATCTTTGATGCATACATTTAATCAGTCTTATGAGCCTTAGAAATACATGTATTAAATGACGCAGTAGGGTTTTATAGGATTAAAATAATAGTATATATAATAATTTATTTACAATGAATTATTAAAATAATAATGTGAATGGTTAACCGGAAAATAACCTAACACAAGCTAATTTTCATTAGTTCTTTCCATATTTCCACATTTTACTCACCCTTAAGTTCTTTCTTCTGTTGAACATAAAAGAAGAAATTGTGAAGAATGTTGGAAACGCAACAGTTGCTCGTCCCCAAAGAGTGGTGCAGGTATGATGTCACTTTGTAGGCCAATCAGCAGTTAGCATCACCTTGGTTCCCTCGACAAAAACCCAGTAGGATTTTTCCATAGGCTTTTGGATTATCGCAAAAAAATGATGACGTTCGGCGTGATGGCATTTAATGTTCTTGACAGCTGCTGTAGTCCCATTTTAGCCACTTGTTAGCAACTGCCTTTTTCAAGACACATAACAGCTTAAAACAGTTACGTTAATACTGATGTATTTTATGTTGTAGAATAAAACATGAAAGTGTCTTGAGCTTGTGTTAACCACAGACCTTATTTCAGCCATTTAACCAAAATCCTGTTAAAAATAAATAAATAAAATACTTTTGGACGATGGAATCAGAAGTGCTAACTCATTTCCATGTTTTTCCATGACAAATTGATGTCATAACTGCACCACTCTATTGACTTCCACAGTAAAGAAAAAAATATGAATATATATAAATGTATATATATATATATATATATATATATATATATATATATATATATATATATATATATATATATATATATATATATATATATATATATATATAAATGTAATACATGGGAAAAAAGTTAATGGGGACCAGAATATGGTCCCACATTCTTCAGAATAACTTCCTTTGTGTTCAGCACAGGAAAGAAATTAATACCAGGTTTGAAACAACTTAAGAGTGAGTAAATGATGACAGAAGTTTTTAGGTGAACTATCCCTTTGATCTCCCTTTCTTCTCACTAGAATTCACAAATTTGAAATTTAAAAAATGTTTGTTGGTTTTAAATGGCTTAAATTACACCTTTTATAATCACCTCATGAACTTGCCAATTATGTAGCCCAGTTTGAAATGTCTCCCACCCTTTGTTTTCTAAACAGTGATGTAAGAAGAATCGGCGTGTCTCTGATTGGCCACCAGAGGAGGATAGTGAGCAGCATACAAGCACTACGACTGCAGTTCCTCCACGTTCAACAGAGTGGCTTCCATGTATGAAAGTACACATATACACTTACACATACACATACACTCATTCAAACGCTAGACCCCCAAAACACATGCGCACACACACACCTCAGAGGTCTGGACTGACTGACTGTCACGAGAAGTGCTCCACAGCGTCAGTTTCTATCAAAATCCAATGAAGATTTCCAGTTGAAACACATACATGAGAAAGCAATCTCAAAGACCCTGAAGAAACATGCTAAATGTCATGAATTGTTTGTCTTCTTGATGAACTGTGTGTAACAGGAAAATTGGACCATTTACCCAGAGGAACCACAGTAAACAATGGAACAATGGCACCATTCTATTGTTATGAAGATGTCATCTGTCAATCATCCTGCAAGTTCTGTGATTGACTGGACTCCAAATCTGAGAACTTTGAATAGTATATTTGCTATTTTAATGTATTAAATTATGTGTCTTAAGAGATTTTTCTGGTTTATTCATCAAGCTTCTTCCTGAGCCTCTAAAACGAGACTGTGGATCCTGTTGAATGTCTTCAGCTATAAATGGCTATTATACATTGTTTATCACATCTGATATTTATCCTGATATTTATATGTACATGTGACTTTGTTTCTTTTTTCGTTGCCTTTTGTTTAGTTCTTTTTCTAAGCAATATGTGCAGTCTTTAGATAACCAAGAAAAGAGCCAAGGTAGGGAGTTGAGAGCTTTATCTTGCTCTGTTTAAAAAAAAAAGAAAAAAAAAAAAATGCCACACAAACCATTGACTTCCTCAGGCTGTCAGCGAGGTGGTAAAAGTCTGACCTTTCAGAAGACTGTAAGCCATTTTCTTACTCCTGTGCACCACAGTCAAATTGAACAAACTTATACAAATCCACTCAGACCGAGATTTGAGAACTGCACACATTTGTTCAGTCTGCTATGGTGTACAGTATCTATAGACACCTCTGATATTTTATCAGTTTGCCTTGCGACTATGAAACATTGAGGTAACAGGTTGCAGTAAAATGTTCTCATATAGAGAGCATGACAATATAGCACTCTGCATGTTGGCAAGTATTTTTTTCCCAACGCAGCAGGCCTACATACACACATAACTTCAATGGCAACACATTTGCAGTCTCCTTCGCTTCCACCAGACAAACAAACGCACAATACTCTATCATGTTCATTAGCTGACATACAGTATGCCCCCATTCTTTGGCTGGCTCTTTGTACCTGAACACATGTTCGGGACACTGAGGCCACTTGACAAACTTCAAGTTGCAATGTGCAAATGTCAAAAGCGCAAGAGAACAGAGTGCTTACTTCAAGCAGGGCAAGGGAAATCTCTGGGTAATCAGGTCATAATGTATTGTTCATAGTAAACTAATTGTACATTATTTTTTATAATTTATAAAGAGTACAGAGAGATAAAGGTGATATAGGTTGAATGTTTGTAAAAATAAATGATAACAGATATTTTTGTGTTTTTATGAGTCTATCACAATCAAAACATTATTAAAATATGGACTGCGGGTTTGCTTTCCGGTAGCAATTCAAAAAGATTCCGTTTGTTAACATTAGTTGACTACATTAGTTAACATGAACTAATAATGAACAGTACTTCAACAGCATTTAATAATATTAGTTCATGTTAATGTAGACATTTAATACATTTTAAAACTCAAATGTTGGAATGCACTATGAACAAACAATGAACAATAGTATTTTATTTATTAACATCAATAAAGGTTCATCAATTCTGTAAAACACATATTGCTCATTGTAAATTCAGCTAATGCATTAAATAATGTTAACAAATGAGACTATATTGTAAAGTGTTACCAGTATCACAATACAAAATCATAAAGATGCTATACAAGTTAGTTGGTAATGTGTACCAAGAAGCAAACATCTAATACAGTTTCCATTTGGACATTTAAGCCTACAAAGATTTTCTCTTTCCATTGTTGTAAATATTTGTTACGTGCCCAATCTGACAGAGCAAATGGCCCAGGTTATAACAACAGATTTTACTGTCTTCAACAGCAGCCGTTTCAAAATATCTGCTGAAACTCAATTGAGACACAAAATAATGAGTGCACTGGTTTTCAAAAACGTATTCTCTCTCTACCCCTTTCAGTTAGCCCAACTATTTTGTGGGCTGTTATAAAATAATGATATGAGATTATCATGAATAAAACGCACACCATGAAAAAAGAAATCTTTAATTTATTTATATTAATAACAATAATAATAAATATATTAATGCAAATCAAAATATTAACTTGTAATATTGTATTCCTAAATGTTTCCTGTTAAGAATGCATGGGGTAATGGGCTTCATGCAAGGGAATGCAAAATCTGATCAAATGACTACTGTACTTTTGGCAACAAGTATTGTTTCGGTATTATTATTATTTTTTTTTTAATAAACCAAACTTAACATTTTAACACAACTCTCAGAAGATTAGCCCTGTAGACTTAGAATTTTGGGGAAAAAACAAACTATATTAAAACACTTGTTTATGTTTAATTTGTCTATAATGCCCAACCGGATATACAATACAGCATAAGTATTGTAATTTTCTTTTAAAGGGATAGTTCACCCAAAAATGAAAAGTCTGTCATCATTTATGCACCCTCAGGTTGTTCCAAACCTGTATATTTTTTTTTTTTTTTTTTTTTTTTTTTTTTTTTTAATGTTGAACACAAAGGAACATATTTTGAAGAATGTGTTAAACTGAACAGTTCTGGGGCACCATTGACTTCCATAGTATTTTTTTCCCTACTATGGAAGTCAATGGTGCCCCAAAGCAGCCCGGTTACAAACTTTCTTCAAAATATGTTCAACAGAACAAATACATTTTCACAGGTTTGGAACACCTTGAGGGTGAGTAAATTATGACAGAATTTGCATTTTTTGGGTGAACTTTAAAGTCATGAACATTATGAATTTCCCTTCCATTATATTTGCTTAGGCTCATTTAAACAGCTCATATTTTATGCATCCTAAATGCAATTAAATACTATTTTCAAACTTAAACATGTTTTTCAACTCTGTCTTGAGTTACAATTGAATTGTTGGGTGCACATAGCAGACAAAAATATAAATATAGTTTATGTTCACTCTATCCTAGTTTAAAAAGTAAATTATTTTTTGTAATAGAAAACCTGGGTATTGGACAAGGGTAAAACAAAATCATAAAAGGCATTTTTAGTACAACTACTCATAGTATAGAAAGAAAAGAAAGAAAGAAAGAAAGAAAGAAAGAAAGAAAGAAAGAAAGAAAGAAAGAAAGAAAGAAAGAAAGAAAGAAAGAAAGAAAGAAAGAAAGAAAGAAAGAAAGAAAGAAAGAAAGAAAGAAAGAAAGAAAGAAAGAAAGAAAGAAAGGTCTTATATATTTTTTTAATAGAAATAACCCCCTGCTGCGTGGAAAATAAAAGTGCTAAAAGATCAAGAAACCTAGGTATATATTTAACACAAAGCTACTGTTCTGACACTGTCCATCGGATGGCGCTATTAAGTAAACATTGAGTCCAGCCAAAAAGCGTCATCGGTCTCCTAGCAGCGGCGTGTGAGAGTTTCCACGACTCCAGGTTAGTGTTTACGTCTCTCCATCTGCACTGGACATAACATCAATCAGATGAGTGAGACTTTTGTATGCGAAATTACTTTTTAACCAAGACGCAGTCAACATACGACTTGAGCCGAGCCGGAGGAGAAAAGTAAGCAGCTCTTTCCATGTAACTTACAGCCGACTGATAGAGCAGGTTAGCCAGCCAGACAGCTAGTCGTCATCCGCAGCGGATATGTAAACAATAACCTTAAATTATAAGAAAATATGTCAACCTTGTGTTGTGTTTATGTGTATTTTTTTCAGTGTTTAACGGAACAGACGTCAGAAGACAGAAATGTTTGAATTATTTTAGCATACTCGTACATGTGAAGCGCTAGCCCGTGTGCTAATGAGCTCAGAGGATTACAGGCTCTTGTCGTAGATTACGCTTTTACTCTTGTCCGTTCATGTGTTTCTGACATAACGTTACGACACTGTGAGAGATACGGATAAATACGTTAAACAGTGTCAGTTTCGCTGCTGTCATTTGACCGATTGATTGATTGATTGATTGATGAATGGATGCTTGTTTAACGCTATGTTATGCGACTGAAATGTCGTTTTCATTTAGCCTGACACAACAGGTGGTTGTTTTCTTTAGAGCCAAGATACGGGCATACAAATAACGTTACCCCGAATTTACAAATTCGAGTAATATCTCCACGTAAATAATTGGGTTCATGTACTATAGATTTTAGTGCATGTTGCTAGCTGTGTGTGTCTGCTCGCAGCTCAAGTTAATTCACTTAAATCCGATTATTAAAAAAGAAGCAAATAAGCTTATTTTCTTATCAGACCTCTGGCCCCTGAGAGCCAATACTACTCTACCATCTCCATCAAATTTGTGAACACTTTCAGATTATAACAGCCTTTATTATTAAAACAATAAATCACTGTTATTGTTAAATTGTTTACAAGTAGGTCTATACTGTATAAAAAAAAGCCATTCTTTTCATCAAATAATCGTGGGTGAATGATTTCTGAGGGATCATGAAACTGGAGTAATGATGCTGAAAATTAAGCTTTGCCATCACAGGAATAAATTACATTTTAAAATATTTTAAATAGAAAAACAGTTTTAATTTAATTTTTAAAATGAATGCTCTACAGTCTTTGTAAGCATAAAAGAATGGTAACACTTTACAATAAGGTTCATTAGTAAACTACATTAGGTAACATGAACTAATAATGAACTGCACTAATATAGCTTTTATTATGTTAATTTCAACATTTACCAATATATTATTCAAACCAAGAGTTGTATTTGTTACTATTGGTTAATGAATTGTGAACAAACTATGTATTTTTATTAACTAACAAATGTTATTAACAAATACAGTAAAAAAATGTATTGCTCATGGTTAGATCATGTTAGTTAATACATAACAAATTAATCTTATTGTAAAGTGTTAATTAATAGCATAATAGTCTCCCAGCTACATTATATATATATATATATATATATATATATATATATATATATATATATATATATATATATATATATATACACACACAGTACAGTCCAAAAGTTTGGACCCACTAAGATTTTTAATGTTTTTAAAAGAAGTTTCGTCTGCTCACCAAGGCTACATTTATTTAATTAAAAATACAGTAAAAACAGTAATATTGGGAAATATTATTACAATTTAAAATAACTGTTTTCTATTTGAATATATTTTACAAAGTAATTTATTCTCGTGATGGCAAAGCTGAATTTTCAGCATCGTTACTCCAGTCTTCAGTGTCACATGATCCTTCAGAAATCATTCTATTATGCTGATTTGCTGCTCAAGAAACATTTAATGTGTACAGTTGTACAAAATATTTGTGTACAATATTTTTTTTCAGGATTATTTGATGAATAGAAAGTTCAAAAGAACAGTGTTATCTGAAATCTAATCTTTTGTAACATTATAAATGTCTTTACTGCCACTTTTGATTGATTTAATGCATCCTTGCTGAATAAAAGTATTCATTTCTTTCATTTCTTTTCAAAAAAATAAAAATAAAAATTCTTACTGACCCCAAACGTTTGAGCGGTAGTGTATAATGCTACAGAAGCTTTGTATTTCAGATAAGTGCTTTTCTTTTGAACTTTCTATTCATCAAGGAATCCTTAAAAAAAAGTACACAACTGTTTTCAACATTGAAAATAATCATAAATGTTTATTGAGCAGAAAATCAGCATATTAGAATGATTTCTGAAGGATCATGTGACACTGAAGACTGGAGTAACGATGCTGAAAATTCAGCTTTGCATCACAGGAATAAATTACTTTGTCAAATATATTTAAATAGTACACAGTTATTTTAAATTGTAATAATATTTCCCAATATTACTGTTTTTTACTGTATTTTTAATTAAATAAATGTAGCCTTGGTGAGCAGACGAAACTTCTTTTAAAAACATTAAAAATCTTAGTGGTTCCAAACTTTTGGACTGTATATATATATATATATATATATATAATTTTTTTATTTATTTATTTATTTATTTATTTTTTCTTTCATTTGAGCAACTGAGATCTTGCCACAGCAGTTGTTGTAGACTGTGAAAAAAAAAGAGATGTTTCTGTTGTCCCAAGTGTTTATCGGCCTCTGGATGCATCTAATGAATGCATCTAATCAAGCTTGTCTTTGATGTGGTCTCTTTCCAGAAGCGCCCCATCCAACTAGGCAAATGGGGCTTTTTGACAAGCTTGCAGGGTGGCTGGGTCTGAAGAAAAAGGAAGTGAACGTGCTGTGTTTAGGTCTGGACAACAGTGGAAAAACTACCATCATCAACCAGCTAAAGCCATCCAATGTATGTTACTGTCCTGTCTGTACACCCAATGTTTTTGTATTTTCCTTTCTCTTCTTTGTTTTCTGTTTTGTGTGTGAGCTCACAGTTGTGATATAGCTTATTTTTTTACCCTTGCAGGCTCAGGCTCAAGACATTGTCCCAACCATAGGCTTCAGCATAGAAAAGTTTAGGACCTCAAGGTGAATATTTTAAAAAGCTAGCTATATATTGTGTTTGGGGTTAGTCTCTGAAAACCAGTTGTCTTTTTTTTTCTTTTTTTTTTTTTTAAATCTTACTAACACAGTAACTCCCTCCTCTCCCCAAAGTCTTTCTTTCACAGTGTTTGACATGTCAGGGCAGGGAAGATACAGAAATCTGTGGGAACACTATTACAAGTGAGTTTCTCCTATTCAAGCTTATTTTATTATATTTACTGAGCTAAAGGAGTATGGAAGCTTGTTTCTGCCATGAAATAAAAAATAAAAAAAAAGGTATTTGGGACTTTGTATCTTACAATTCTCACAATTGCAACTTATGAAGTCAGAATTGCATGATATAAAGTGAGATATAAACTCGCAATGGCGCAATGTCCAATTGTGAGGGAAAAAAGAGGGAAATGCAAGTTTATATCTCATAATTCTGACTTTATAATTTGCAATTGCATTTTATAAAATAAGAATTGTGAGATATAAACTCACAATTCTGAGAAAAAAAGTCAGTTGCAATTCTGACTTTATAGGAAGCAATTGTGAGTTTATATCTTACAATTCTGAGGGGGGAAAAAATAGAATTGTGAGATATTAGAGTCAGAATTACTTTTTAATTTTTTTATTTAGTGGTCGGAAACAAGCTTCCATAATGGAGTGCCATCGCCCACTTTGGAATCGAGCTGTGTGTGGTTTGTGTTTATCAGTGTTATGTTGTTTTCAGGGAGGGTCAGGCCATCATTTTTGTGATTGACAGTGGAGATAAACTAAGAATGGTGGTGGCAAAAGAGGAATTGGACACCCTTTTGAATCACCCTGGTATATCTTTCTTTCCTTCAGTCTGTTGCATTCATCTACATTTTAGTCCTCTTTTTCAAATCTGAATTATAAGCACCCTAATACCCATATATGTTTTTTCTGGGTGTATGCAGATATTAAGCACAGAAGAATACCTATACTTTTTTTCGCCAACAAGATGGACCTCAGGGATGCTTTGTCAGCAGTAAAGGTCTCTCAGCTCTTGTGTCTGGAAAACATTAAAGACAAGCCATGGCATATCTGGTAAAAAAACTACATTTTTTTCAGTACAAATTTTCTGCTTGCATTGAAATAATTTATAGGTCCAAAGCTCTGTTCTGACAGGATTTGTTTTCTAAACAGTATTTGAATTAGGGCTGTCAATCGATTAATCGCGTACAAAATAAAAGTTTGAGTTTGTATAATATATGTGTGAGTAATGTGTGTAATTAATATGTATATATAAATACACACAAATTAATGTATAAGAGAAATATGTTATTTATGTACAAACAATTTATTTACATATATACATAACATATATTACATATACATAAATACATATACTTTAAATATTTCTCAATGTGTTTGTATTTTTATATATACATAATAATTACACACAGAACACCCACATATATTAGGCAAACTCAAACATTTATTTTGTATGCGATTAATCGTGATTAATCGCCGTTTGACAGCCCATCTGTAGTTCAGAGGGTCCATTTGTTTGAATGGGGGTGAAATGGAAGGTCATGTGAAATAAACAAGGTTTATATAAGTGAAATGATTCTAACATTATGTATGTAATTAAGGGAACTCTTTAATTACATTACACAATTAAGGGACTCTAATCATTGATTTAATTTTCTTTGTACATTGGATGGGAAGTCAGAAGTACATAAATCACCAAGCTAATGCACCAGGCAGCACATTAAGAGATTTAGCTTTAGTTACAGTATTCAATAAATGTCAAAATAAATGAGGAAAGGTCTAGCATACCACAGTGACAAGCATTCCTATCCGGACAGAATTAGATTTCTCAGAGGAACCCTGAGCTAACCTGGATAGGCAATTTGCTTTTTAATTTTTACAAAGGTTGCATGAGGTTTTTACAGACGTGTTCAATTCAGATGGGCATAACACAATCACAAAGTACATCTGTGATCTCCTCAGGGTAAACCTGCCCCATCCGAATAGAGCTGTGTGTGTGTGTGTGTGTGTGTGTGTGTGTGCGCGCCTGTGTGCATGTTTTTGTGACATATCAGGACACAAATTTGTATAATGACATGGGTATGATATAAGTATTACAAGGAGAGGGTGACTTATGAGGACATTACCCCATGTCCCCATTTTTCAAAAGGCCTATAAATCATACAGAATGAGTTTTTGTGAGAAAGTACAAATGTTTCCTGTGATGGGTATGTTTAGGTGTAGGGTTGGTGTAGGGCGATAGAAAATACGGTTTGTAAAAACCGTTACGCCTATGAAATGCCCCCACAATTCACAAAAACAAATGTGTGTGTGCGGTCCTGGTAAAGATGGAAATATAATCGAAATCCATGTGGTGACTTTTTTGGTCCCAATAAGGAAAACGGCTTATAAATTATACTAAGTGATGTTTTTTGAAAATGTAAAAAAGTTACTATTCACTCCCATTATAAAGCTTTGAAAAACCAGGATATTTTTTAATATATCTCTGATTGTGTTTGACTAAAAGAAAATGTCATATACATCTAGGATGGCTTAAGGGTGAGTAAATTATGGGATACTTTTCATTTTTGAGTAAACTAACCCTTTAAACCCTAAAAAAAAAAAAATCATACTGACCCCTAAATTATGAATGGTATTGCGTGTATATATATATATATATATATATATATATATATATATATATATATATATTTATTTATATATATATATGAAGACTTAAGATGCAAAAACCTCTAAGTGACATCTGAAATTTTAGAAGAAAACTGAGCATTTTTATCAAGCTTGTATGTTTAGGGTCAGTAATTTCACTCTAATGGCAATGAAAAGGACTTATTAATTGCCATTAGAATGAAGCTTGATAAAAATGCTCATTTTAGAAGAAAATTTCAAATGGCACTTAGAGGCTTTTGCATCTGAAGTCTTCATATATATTATAAGTATACATAAAATTAATATTAAATTAATTTTACAGTGCTAGCGATGCAGTGAAAGGAGAAGGTCTTCAGGAGGGTGTAGACTGGCTGCAAGGTAAATACACATTCCATGGTTTGTCTGATTTTCTGTTTGTCTTTAAATTGTTTGTTTGTTCAGAGATAAGCTCAAATGCTGTTTAAGAAGGGTTTCAAAAGAACTGTGCCATTTAAAACATTCAATGCCATTTCTATTCTTGTGTTCCGTTTCATCCATAGAACAAATTGCACAGTAAGTACTGCAGTTGAAATTACCAGATGTGTTGTGATTCTTAGTTAATTGTTCAGTTACGTTTAACTGGTAGAACTCACTTTTGGGCTGTATTTATTCTTGTAGCTTTTTACATTTCATTTTGGCCTTTTGGGAGAAATTCAAAGGCAAATAATCCTTTAAAATGTATATCTCAAAGATGGAATACAGCCCAAATTGATGCTAAACTATTTCAGACCCCCTCTCCTTCTTGTTGTTTGAGGTGCATTAGAATATTCTGTCAAGTCAGTAATGATTAAATGAAGTTCACAAACGTCTGTTCTCCTCTACCCAGTTGTTCATCCCAATCAATCCAGCAATTCAGGGTCTTACCTTTATTTGAAACTTTATATATTTAACTTTATATATAAAGTTAAATCATTCTTCTGTTTTTTTTTTTTTTCCCCTCTCATTTACAGATCAAATCAGAGCGATGAAAACGTAAAACCCTCCTGAAAAATAAACAATGGCGGAGCCAGACAAAACAGATCTTCACACAATAACGGTGTCTGTGCTGACTTTAAAATCAGTTCGAGTGGTAGAGTAATAAACTGTTTGGCTTTGATTCTGGCCATGTTTGCACTAGGTTTGAACATCTGTTTCTGTTGCTCAGTGGCCGGTTGCATAAACTGCTTTGACTAGTCTTGCAAGTTAGTCATCTTTTTTTTTCTTCAAAAGTCAGTAACTTTTTTTACTCAACTTTTAATAGTCAGTTACATAATTGTGTAGATTGGTCTAATTTGAATCCAAAAAGTAGGGCTGATTATCCCCTAACTAACTGCTAGTGAGTCAGACTAGTTCTTAAGACACAATCTAAACATAGTAGCTCTACCTTTATGCAACTGGCCACTGATCGAGACTTTGATCGATCACTGTCAGTCGAGACTTTTCTTTTGAAATCTCGCCACAAACATTATTCGGACAGTTGTTTTCTTTTAAAACCTATTAGCACAACGATTGATTGGCAGGTTCCCTGTTGTACAGGATGCATAAAAACTCTTTAGAATCTACACTAAAAATGCAATGTGGCCATATGCATTTCTGACTACCTCCAAATTAGCGATCAAATCACAAAACATTTTGACCCCACTTATACCTGCATTTAGTGCTGACCACTTCTGATCACCTGAGCTATGATGTTAATATCAGGTGCAAAATGGTCTGTGACATTTCGTCTAGTATTTGGTCATTGTACCTTCTTGATGAATTTACTTTCAGAAATATTCCACAACAATAAATATACTATATACATTAAATTTGTCACAGTACAACATTTTAAACTATAAATTTTTACACTACTCCTCTTGGCTGCCAATGCTGTAGAATATTTCTGTTGAGAAACTTACTGTTTCTCAGACAGCAAAGCATAGTAGCTAATATTTTATGTATGTTTATCAATAGATAGAAATCATTCCTGAGCAGTGTTTGTCATTGCTCTGTAATGTAAAATTGGTCAAAGCTTGTTACTGTAGTAATGTAGGAATGTACTGACTATTTTGCTATGATTCACTTTTTCATGCATTCCATGCATGTTGCCTCTGAAACCGTATAAAAAGGACAGTGTTTTTTTTTTTTTTGTTTTTTTCAAAAAGTATATGACACCTCAGACCGTCACAAAGGAAACATTTCCTTATTTTCCATAAACGTTTTGTTTTAAAAGTATATGTAAAGAAATTGTTGCTGCATTTTTTTTTTTCTTGTGTTTTGTCTAGATGGTACATTTTTACCAAATTATTTATTTTCTAAACATTTGAATGATATTTAGCAATGTTTTTTCCTTGCTGTTTTTATTCATCATCAAGGGATCTTGTAATAGAATGTTTAAAGAATAAACAGAAACTCTGGGGCTTAGTCTCTGTATGAAGGGAGTCTCTCTCTGTCTATATAATCTCTCTCTCTCTCTTTCTCTATCTTTTATATTTATTATATATATATATATATATATATATATATATATATATATATATATATATATATATATATATATATATATATATATATATATATATATATATATATATATTACACACACATAGATTTGTTTTGCTATCTTAGTGAGGACATTTCATAGGCATAATGGTTTTTATACTGTACAAACTGTACATTGTATCCCTCTACACTATACCCCTACTCCTAAACCTACCCATCACAGAAAACATTCTGCATTTTTACATTGTTTAGTATATTTTTTAAAGCTATTTTAAATATGATGACTCATGAAATGTCCTCATATTTCATGTTTACATCGTAATGCAGTGTAATACCCAACATTATACAAATTTGTGTCCTCATAAATCACAAAACTGCGCGCGCACACACACTCACTCACACTGCCGTTCAAAAGTTAGGGATTGGTAAGATTTTTAATGTTTTTAAAATAAGTCTCTTAAGCTTAGCAAGGCTGCTTTTATTTTATTTAATTTAAAAACTGAAAAATAATAATAATATTGTGAAATATTATTACAATTTAAAATAACTGTTTTCTTTGTGAATATATTGAAAAATGTAATTTATTCCTGTGATCAAATCTGAATTTTCAGCATCGTTACTCCAGTCTTCAGTGTCACATGATCCTTCAGAAATCATTCTAATATGCTGATCTGCTGCTCAACAAACATTTATTATTATTATCAATGTTTTTCACGATTATTTTATGAGTAGAAAGCATTTATTTGAAATAGAATCTTTTGTAACATTATAAATGTCTTTACTGCCGCTTTTGATCAATTCCATGCATCCTTGCTGAATAAAAGTATTACTTTCTTCAATTTCCTTAAAAAATAAATTCTTACTGACCCCTAACTTTTTAATGGTAGTGAATAATATTACAAAAGCTTTCTGTTTTCAATAAATGCTGTTCTTCTGAACTTTCTATTTATTTCAATTATTTCTTTAATCAAATAAATGCAGCCTTGGTGAGCATTAGAGACTTTTTTTAAAAATAGTAAAAATCTTACTGATCCCAAACTTTTGAATGGCAGTGTATATAAATTATTATTAGTATTATTAGTATTTGTTCAGTAGTCAACTGACCAGTCAATGCCAGAGCGTGGCACAGAGCTCTTTGAATCTGAGCCGTGTGAGGGACAGCTGTTATGAGGTGGCTGAACCATGTCCATGCAATGCCCTTGCTCATTAAGACCACAGCATCAGCTCGGTCATGTAGGCTACTGAAATCTCATCTAATCAGAGGGCCATCTGCCGTTTTTATGGAATCACACACATTTATGTCTTTCCCAGTCACTGAAGTGCCAAGACATTGCTGTGCTGTCATTGGAGACTTCAGCTGGAGTTTCATCTCATTTAATTATGTTTATGTAAATGATTTATTTAAGTGTTACCAACCGCATGATTGCGAGTGTGATATTGCTGTGGCTCTGTATACAAAAAGATAATGAGCAGCTTACTTTTTAGACACAATATTAGCAGTTACTTTGGCTTCTCTTTTTGACAGAAAAACAGACAAAGCAGGGTCAACACTGCACATCACAGTGTTTCCTTTCTGAATGAGTCAGTTGAAGGAATGATTCAATGATGCTCACATTGTCGCCACCTACTGGTGTAACCATGTCAACTGCAGAAACGGCTTTGAAAAATCCTCACCACTAATGTACAGAGTGACAGCCTGTCCGAACGCCACAAACACAGAAAAGCGAAGTGATATAAACTCAAATTTCCAGTGCTGTATATACAGTATCATCACTCTTGGAACACCACTTAAACACCTGAAATAACTTTAAATTATTACGCCTAATTATAGGCCATAGAGTGCCGCAGGGATGACGCTTTTATAGGCAAAACCCGGAAGCGAGTTAGCATTTTAGGACTTCTGGTTCCAACGCTGTAAAGTCTATGGGTTTTTTTAATGGGTTTTTGCTAAATCGCCTGAAATAAGGTCTGTGGTTAACAAAACCTCTAAATACTTTCACGTTTTGATCAATGACATAAAACATGCCATTTATAAGCCAATTGTGATTTTTTTTTTTACTTTACTGTGTCTTAAAATCAGCGGTTGTTAACAAATTGCTAAAAGGGACTACTTCCTTTGGCGGGGACTTTAGACGTCATCATTAAAAACGGGACATTTGGACAGCATTTCTCATGAAAAAGTTGATAAGTACTCATACACGACGCAGATCATAATCAGTGAACATGTTTTTAAATAGAGTTGTTTTCTAAATAAAGTTTGAGGACGCTTGGTGGTGACGTTGATCCGCGACCATGGTGTGCTGTAGTCCGTTTATAGCCTACTGTTAGCTTTTTATATCTGATGACTTTATTTAGGCTTCAAAATCTATAAATGTTGTGTTAACTTGTAAAGATTGTCGTGATAGACAAAACGTGTAAGTGTCATAACCCTTTGTTAAACACAGAGCTTATTTTCTGCGATTTTCCAAAAGTCTATGGGAAAATGGCTTTTAGGTTGGCCTACAAAAAACACGTCATCCCTGGGGTACTCTATTACATGTTGTATCTAAAAAAAATAAAAATAAAGCGTAATCATAGGACAACCACTTTTGGTGCTATGTGGCACCATATCTTCAAAGGTGCTCTACAGCACCATTGTCAAATGATGCTATGTAGAACCCATAAGAGGTGCATATCACATTTTATTTCTTCATCAAAAATGGTGCTAAACAGCACCAACAGTGGTTCTTTGGCTCATGAAGAACCTTTAAACGGGCTTAACAGGTTCTTTGTACAGCAGTGGTGATATATAGCACCTTAACCACCCCAAAGAACCACTGAAGAACCGCTGAAGAACCATACAGGGGCTTAACCGGTTCTGTAGCGGATCTGGCATCTTTTTTTTTTTTTTGTACCTATTGTAAAATGCCAGTAAAAAGAAAGCAGCTCTTTAAGTTTATGTTTAACGTATGTTTGTTGAGTCCAGGTTGAATTCGTATGAGCGGAGGAGAGTCTTCCTAGCAAACAATATTTACAAAAGTAGATCCCAAACACCATAGCTGTCTGTGTGCACTGCAAAGTCCATGTTGCATAGTTCATAATTAATTCTAAGTTCATTAAAAAAAAATTGAAAATTGAAAATGATGTCATTTATTCACTCTCATGCCATCCCAAACCTGTATGGCTTTCTTTCTCTATCTCTTTAATCTAACTGCAAAGGGAAAATGCTGCATCTGGTGCCAGTGAAGTGTAGGGACAACACCAGAGACAGATCCCCGAGACGAAGTGACAGCAGATATAAACCAAAGTGGAGACTCTGCTCTGACTCCGAGCTTCCGTGCGCAGTGTCAGAGCTTCTCGTTTAGCCATGCGTAACAGACGTGACGCTGATGCGGGACCCTGTAGCTTACAAGTGCCCATTGCATGCCAGTTACCATCTCTCTTGGCACATACCGAGTTTTTCTGCTTCAGCAACAGTCCCTTAACAGAAGTAAGCTATAGTTTCTTTTTCGTCGAACTTTCCACTGAACGATAGCCATATTACAGACGGACAAATGAAATTAGCACCCGCTCACGTTGCAGCTACATTCTCCCGCTAGGTGGCAGCAGCAGTCTACTCTGTAATTCACTTTTGAAAGCCACAACAGGTAGGTGAACAGGCGATGAAATACACACAATATTAATTAATTTACCTTCTTAGATTATTTTTCTTTTAAACTATTTAGTTTATGTTTCCTTCACAAATGTAGGCCTATCACCCGAGTCGCATTTCGTAGATAATACCATTTATCAGTTCACTGCACGTTGTTGTAGCTATAGACCTAGGTGTAGCCTGCATTTTAACGTTTAAAAACACCCTTGCTTTGCTGTTCGTTATCATTATTGCTGACAGTTTTGTCAAATCTGCTGTTCATTTGTCCATGAAAAACTACATGTTCATCTCTCGGTGACACACTTCAAAGAACACGAAACAGATGTGAAGTAAGCTCATTAGCTGAGCAAAATCTGCGCGCCATGACTGTTCCATGCACCAAGGGATCTAGAAGAAAACATCAAGATACAACTGTTTATTTCAAGTGATTCCAGATAAACATTTTAAGAAACTGAAATTTAAAGCCTATAGGCATCCTCCTTATCTGACTTTTTAACTTGTCTCTTCGGACAAGTAACTTTTTCTGAAAAATGCCATTACTTTTTTTAGAACCTGTGCCACATTTGCTGTTGAAAAGGGATCTTGACCAGGCCTTTTCTAAACTACAAAGAACTTCAACATCTGTACAGGAAGTATACCGTCTGCTTATAATTGGGACTCACTTGGCAAGCTGTCAAAATGTTACCAGTTAAATTAGTCGACTTCTCTGATAGCCTATAGGTAGAAGCTATCTGGCTTGGTTTTTCCATTAAATTGGCTCGTTTGGAGAGTCGCATTCTCTCTCTCTCTTATTTCTCATGGAAATTAATAAGACTTTATTTAGAATAGCCTGCTGTCAAACGTACAATTAGCGTCGAAAAAGTCTCAAATTTCTGGAGTTTTATCCGCGGAATGCATGACCAAACTGGATACTACCACAAAAACGTGAATGTTAATAGAAATCTTGTAGCTATATATGACTTAAAAGGGTGATTTTGAAGTCCTGTAGGCTACTCAAAGTTTCATTCGTTCATTTTATGCAGGCTGTGTTTTTCTTTTGCCATTTTTACTCCATTTTTCCTCGGAATATTCTCTCTTCCTTGATGGAACAATGCATTAAAGCTAGCTAACATTAGCATCATTTTAAGCCACTCGGAAAGCGGCCAACAGCGTAAAATTTATCCACTGGGTGGCAGAATGTCAGAATTTTAGTTCTTTGCCAATTTTAATTAAAAGAACCCAGAAAAACAGAGCATTCCTACAAAAAAAGAGTAAAACAGTCCTAAATGCTAAGTCTTTTAATAATTTGAATAGGCTACCTAAATTTTATTAATTCGTTGATTGGTTAATCTCTAGGCCCTACTTGCAAAATTCTCTACGAAACAAAATTAACAAAAATGCAGTTGTATTAAACGCTTTAGCATGTGTAGTCTAAAGAGAACATGTGAAAATACAGCAGAAAAAGGCTACACTATTAGGCGCGCTGTTGTGTTGGATTACAGTCGTGTTCAGCGTTAATTAGTGTACCAGTGCTATTCAGTTTAAGTATACACAAGCCTCTTGACTTGTTTATTTTGTCTTCTCAATACACTTGAATTTGGGTGGCGTCTGAAAGCCCTTTTCTGAGTGTGAGCTGGTTGGGTCCTCAGCACTCTGGACAGCGCCTGACTTCTGCTTGCTCCGCTGCTGAGAGAGAGTGCACTTATACTCAAACAGGCTGCCATAAAATACCAGTCAAGAAAAACATGAATGGAACCGATATATTTCACTACACTTGATTTACAGCGGTTTCCCCCCCGTCTCGCGATTTTCAGTTGACTTGATAACCTCCAGTGACGCGCGGCTCATTTGCACGATCTGACATCTTTATTCATAAATAGCCCCCATTCACATCTCTCTGACGTTCATCGACCCTCTGACGAAACCTGCTCTTATAAGATTCACAGTAAGTTTGGCTCACTCTGAAATGTGCTGTAGTGCTCCTCTCCTGAGGCGACAGTTGGGCTCTTTTCGCACTGTTGGTGGCAGTTGAGTGGCTGGTGGCTTATTCACAAAGGTGAGGCACTTTTCATATGATTTTCAATTATTAAAGTAGTTGTCTTTTATTTCCCCGACCTAAACAAGTAACATGAAATCCTTTAATTGAGCATGAAAAGCTTGGAGTGACTGAATAACCTGCTGATTTAGACTACGCATTTCAAATCTGTCTGAATCCTGCATCTTCTTTGTTTTGAGAAGCAAAATAGACTGTTTGATTAGGCTATATATATAGTTTAATTCTCCTTGTTTTCTTACATACCTCTTTAGGTCTCTTTTCCTTAGGTCTCAATGTATTTCGGTTCTTTAGAGATACAACGACTTTAGCAGAGAGAAGATGAACATCCATGTGGAGGGGTTGGTGGCGATTGTCATCTTCTACCTGCTGATCCTTGTAGTGGGAATCTGGGCAGCATGGAAAAACAAGAATTCCGGAGTGGTGGAGGGAACTGATCGCAGTGAGACTATTATGGTCGGCGGAAGGGACATTGGATTATTTGTCGGCGCATTTACCATGACTGGTGAGTTTCAGAGAGAAATTAATAGAAAAGCCTTTACTGTAGGCTTATGTGATAGGCTATAAAATGAATGCCGTTTAATGTTTAAATTCTTTAGAGATGACAAGCAAATAATATATAATGTTTACAAAAGTTTTCTGGATGTCTTTCTACATTAAAGTAGACGAAATAAAGACGGGCGTTTCCTTTTACTTTATTTTTTTAATAAAATCGTTTGTTTTATGATTTGTTTTTGTTTTTTGTTTTTTCAGTTAAATAATAATGGTTCTGTTTGGGTCTGTTTTATAACCTTTCAATTAAATATAAAAATAAATATTCCATTGAGCATGTATTGTGTAGTGTTACTATTAATGTGATCAAATATGGTATCTCCACATATACAACCATTTGCATTTAGGCTATGTAGGCTATATGTGTGTGTGTGTGTGTGTGTGTGTGTATATATATATATATATATATATATATATATATAGAGAGAGAGAGAGAGAGAGAGAGAGAGAGAGAGAGAGAACAATATTCTTTCAAGACCAGTCCATTTTAAAATCCACTTTCATTCCAGCGACTTGGGTCGGAGGGGGTTATATCAACGGCACAGCAGAGAATGTATATCTTCCCGGGTACGGCTTGGCATGGGCACAGGCTCCCTTTGGATACGCGCTCAGCCTTGTATTGGGTATGTTGTGTACATATGCAGATTTGATAAATGGTGAAAGGCATTTTTCAGTGTTTAGAAATAGTAACATATCTGTCAATCATATCATTTCTATGAATTGATTCATGTCAAGGTGGCCTTTTCTTTGCTAAACCCATGCGCTCCCGGGGTTACGTCACCATGCTTGACCCCTTCCAGCAACTGTATGGAAAAAGGATGGGTGGTCTGCTATTCATCCCTGCTCTAATGGGGGAAATGTTCTGGTCAGCCGCCATCTTATCTGCCCTTGGTAAGAAAAGGAGGGAAATTATATCTTAGACAGACCTTTTCTCAAACAATCAGTACCTTTTGCAAGCTCTTCCATCATTTTAATAGGACAAATTCTACAAATACATTTTAAATACTGCAGTAAAGGTTGCTTAAACGTAATGAAAGATATCTTTCTTTATGTCACAGGGGCCACACTGAGTGTGATCATTGACATCGACATCAATATGTCTGTGATTATTTCGGCTCTTATTGCCATTTTCTACACGCTGGTGGGAGGACTCTACTCAGTGGCCTACACTGATGTTGTCCAGCTCTTCTGCATTTTTTTAGGACTGGTAAGGATTCACAGAGCCACATGATGAAGTCATCGCGGTGATGTCATTTACTTCAGGACTGCATGTCTTCAGCAGCATATAACACAGTGATTGATCAAAGGGGCTGTCAGCTGTGCAGTTTTAGGAGGAACGACTCATCAATCACCCTTCGTAGATACAACTTATTGGAATAAATACATTTATTTATCATTGCGTCATTTATTTAATAACATTTCTAATATAACATTAGCAACTAAATAGCAATTGCATGGCTGTGTAAATTAAAATTAAATGATTTAATAATTTTTATTAAAATAAAAATACATATATTACATTTCACAACACTTAAAAATGTATAATGCATAAAAGCTAATCTATTTACTAGCTTCACTAAGTTAAATATGATGTGTTACAATGTCATAAATAGTCTATTACATGGTAATAGAGTGGGAAATGTTCTCTCCATAGTGGGTGAGCGTCCCTTTTGCACTATCAAACCCAGCTGTGTCTGACATCGGAGTGACAGCAGTGAAGCAGCTCCATGCTAATCAGACTGCATGGCTTGGGAAGATAGAAAGCCCTGACAAATGGATGTGGGCTGACAACTTCTGCCTTCTGGTGAGTGGACAACTCACTGTAGCATGATGGAATGGAGACACAATAATTTTGCCAATGGAGGATTGTTGATTCTGAAGGGCCAAACCTAATTTCTCACTTTATTGAACAATGCAATCATTCGTAGGGAGGAAAACTAAATAAGGCCAAAAAAAATGGAGAAAGAGAGAGAGAGTGGATAAAGTGTAATACTGACCCAGCTATGTCACTCTTCTCTTGTAGGTTGGCTTATTTAGATTAGCTTTAATGTTTATAGTGTAATTTTTCCCTAATTTATAACACTCTTGATGTAATGCATCTGTATCATGATGTCTGGTGTCTGTATTTACAATGACATTTCTGTTTTTAGATGTTGGGGGGGATTCCCTGGCAGGTGTATTTTCAAAGGGTTCTTTCTGCCTCTTCAGCTACCTATGCTCAAGTCCTCTCATTCCTGGCTGCCTTTGGATGTATCATCATGGCTATTCCCTCCGTCCTGATCGGAGCAATAGGGGCTTCCACAGGTAAGACAAACCTCCATCAGAAACCTGATATTTTATCAACAATATCATGATTGAATGAGAGTGGAATGATTAACAGGCGCAAATGTGTGGGTAAATAAATACATCTATACATATATACAATACATATATGAAGTAATGTGCCTTCATAATGTTTAAACAACATTAAACCTAACAGTTTGTTTCCGGAAGTAAAAATTCCATTAATTTTCTCCATAAAAAAAATTATTTTGAACAATTACTTATAAACCTTTAAAGACAGACCTACTGTGAGCTACGAGGTTGCTAATCCATGGTATTTGCTTCTGCTGAAGCCGTCAGCCTGCATTATTTGAGCTTTATTTGAGCAATACACTCCAAAATAGCTCTTTAGCTCCACCCACTCCCATGAAGCACTGCAAATGATGTAATTGGGCTGATCTCCCTATACACTTTCAAAATACTGAAATGTTTGTTTTATATATATATATATATATATATATATATATATATATATATATATATATATATGTGTGTGTGTGTGTGTGTGTGTACATATTTATGCATATTTTGCAATAAACTTAAAATATACTGTTTTTATACATATAATCAACATTTGTAAATGCGTAGTATATACAATATTTCACAGAAGTGAGTATACACCCCTCACACTTTTGTAAATATTTTATTATATATTTTCTTGTGACAACACTGAAGAAATGTCACTTTGCTGCAGTGTAAAGTAGTGAGTGTACAGCTTGTATAACAGTGTAAATTTGCTGTCCCCTCAAAATAACTCAACACAGCCATTAATGTCTAAACCGCTGGCCACAAAAGTGAAAATGTCCAAATTGGGCCCAAAGTGTCAATATTTTGTGTGGCCACCATTATTTTCCAGCGCTGCCTTAACCCTCTTGGGCATGGAGTTCACCACTGGAGTCCTCTTCCACTCCTTCATGAGGACATCACGTAGCTGGTGGATGTTAGAGACCTTGCGCTCCTCCACCTTTCGTTTGAGGATGCCCCACAGATACTCAATGGGGTTTAGGTCTGGAGACATGCTTGGCCAGTCCATCACCTTCACCCTCAGCTTCTTTAGCAAGGCAGTGGTCGTCTTGGAGGTGTGTTTGGGGTCGTTATCATGTTGGAATACTGCCCTGTGGCCCAGTCTCCAAAGGGAGGGGATCATGCTCTGCTCATTCATGGTTCCCTCAATGAACTGTAGCTCCCCAGTGCCGGCAGCACTCATGCAGCCCCAGACCATGACACTCCCACCACCACGCTTGACTGTAGGCAAGATACACTTGTCTTTGTACTCCTCACCTGGTTGCCTGGTTGAACCAAATAAGTTTAGGTTATGGTTCCAGTAATCCATGTCCTTAGTCTGTTTGTCTTCAGCAAACTGTTTGCAGGCTTTCTTGTGCATCTTCTTTAGAAGAGGCTTTCTTCTGGGACGACAGCCATGCAAACCAATTTGATGCAGTGTGCGGCGTATGGTCTGAGCACTGACAGGCTGACCCCCACCACCACCCCTTCAACCTCTGCAGCAATGCTGGAAGTACATCTATTTCCCAAACACAACCTCTGGATATGACGCTGAGCACGTGCTCTCAACTTCTTTGGTCGACCATGGCGAGGCCTGTTCTGAGTGGAACCTGTCCTGTTAAACCGCTGTATGGTCTTGGCCACCGTGCTGCAGCTCAGTTTCAGGGTCTTGGCAATCTTCTTATAGCCTACGACATCTTTATGTAGAGCAGCAATTCTTTTTAGCAGATCCTCAGAAAGTTCTTTGCAATGAGGTGCCATGTTGAACTTCCAGTGACCAGTATGAGAGAGTGAGAGCGATTAACAACAAATTTAACACACCTGCTCCCCATTCACACCTGAGACCTTGTAACACTAATGAGTCACATGACACCGGGGAGAGAAAATGGGTTATTGGGCTCAATTTGGTCATTTCCACTTAGGGGTGTACTCACTTTTATGGCCAGCGGACAATAATGGCTGTGTGCAGGTGCGGATTAATGCACAGGCTTGCCTAGGCTGCAGCCTAGGGGCCCCACGTGTGCAGGGGCCCCGGATAGGCTAGACTATTATTTTTTTATCATTTTAAATTTACTTCAGCGCAAACAAAAAAAACCCCTCATTGGCCCATAAGAGACAAAAACAAAACAAAAAAAAAAGCAGGTGATTGGATAGATGTGACATTTGGCTCAAATCTGTCCAATCAGCTGCTGATCAAATCATGTCAATCATTTTAATTTACATCACTGCTATTGCTAGACAGCATTGCGGCAAAATGTCCGAAAGAAATTACGACAGTGAAGCACAAAAAAATGAACAACGTGAACAATATATACTGAAAAAAATCCTAAAATTGGCTTCATACTTCAAGGCATTGGATACATCAAGACAGAAGTGGCGAAGTTACGCAGTTCATGAGGGAGAGATCATTAACGGCAGGAAATTCAAACATTCGCCTATCATTCATCAACCTCAAATATGGTTTATCACTTGAAACATGTAAGTAGTAGCAACTTAACAAGTCCGCTAATGTTAGCCTAATCCTGGATAAATGTGCGCTATTATTAGGTGCTAATCCATGTTTGATTGCGCTTATTACTGCATGACATGAAGGCGCCTGTGCAATCACTTGAAATAGGCTAGGGGAGAGTGGGTTAAGATGAGCCAGTGAGTAAGTTGACCCACCCCCTGTATCTTGGCAACCATACCATTTTATTGTCATGTGACCATATATTTCAGAACCACCCATCATTTCTCCCAGACTGTGAAATGTAGAAGCACATGGAAGGAGTGGAAGTCACAACAGTTTTTGGCTTGTCAAAGTAAAATTTGAACAAAACAGATGGAATGGCTGTTTCATCAAAGTAAATTTGTCCAGGTCTAAAATATTTATGATGCATATTGGTGATTTAGCAACGTATAAAACCATACAAGTCATTTAGCTAAATATTATTCTGAATTGGTAAGCTAGCTAGCTTTTCCTAAAATGGCAGCTATATGGGGCAAAGTGAGCCAAATGTTGTGGGGTAAATTGAGCCAGCGTTTTAAAGGTGCCCAAGAACGTTCTTTCACAAGATGTAATATAAGTCTAAGGTGTCTCCTGAATGTGTCTGTGAAGTTTCAGCTCAAAATACTACCCCATAGATTTTTTTTAAATTAATTTTTTTAACTGCCTATTTTGGGGCATCATTAACAATGCACTGATTTACACTCGGCGCCGCCCCCTTAAATCGCGTGCTGTCTGCCACACCAGTTGTCGAGTATATTACAGCGCATTTACAAAGTTCACACAGCTAATATAACCCTTAAATGGATCTTTACAAGATGTCCGTCATGCATTCTGCATGCATGCTTCGAATTATGTGAGTAAAGTATTTATTTGGATGTTAAAGTTTTATTCTGAGTGAATTTGAGGCTGTCCTCCGTGGCTAACCGCTAATGCTACACTGTTGGAGAGATTTATAAAGAATGAAGTTGTGTTTATGAATTATACAGACTGCAAGTGTTTAAAAAATGAAAATAGCGACGGCTCTTGTCTCCGTGAATACAGTAAGAAACGATGATAACTTTAACCACATTTAACAGTACATTAGCAACATGCTAACAAAACTTTTAGAAAGACAATTTACAAATATCAGTAAAAATATCATGCTATCATGGATTATGTCAGTTATTATTGCTCCATCTGCCATTTTTCGCTATTGTTCTTGCTTACCTAGTCTGATGATTCGGCTGTGTGCAGCTCCAGACGTTAACTGGCTGCCCTTGTCTAATTACATAACAGTCGTGTTATATTGAGATTCACCTGTTCTTCGGAGGTCGTTTAAACAAATGAGATTTATATAAGAAGGAGGAAACAATGGTGTTTGATACTCACTGTATGTCTTTTCCATGTACTGAACTCTTGTTATTTAACTATGCCAAGATAAATTACATTTTTGAATCAAGGGCACCTTTAACTTACCCCACCAAAAGGCATTGAATTTAAGTTAAATTTGAAGTATAAACTGATGTCATTTCAATGTAATATTACGCAACTGGTTTAGTTTATCTTTATTTTCGAGTTTATTTGATTGGAATAGTGTACAAGTACACCAAAACCTTCTCTGATACAAACCAGAGGATGTTTAATCAAATATATCTTTCCACCTGTAGTCTCTAATGGCTTAACATGGTCGACATTGCAGAAAAACTACCATGTCAAGAACCTTTTGACTAAAATGTTTATTAGTTTCAGTGACATTTATTCATTCTTATTTAGTTTTTATTTAATTTTACTCTACAAACTCTCTGTTTAGTCTGTTTATGGGAAGGTTACAACTTTGATGTTCAACATATTGTTTCAAAAATGCAAACAATTAAAGATACTGAAATTTCAACTTCATTTGGTTGGTTTTATGTTGTTTAATTTAGCTTTAAAAAATAAATATTTGTAAAATAGTTTTTAAATAGGTACATTATCTTAAAAAATTCACATGGGTTTGATTCAGATTCAGTTAGATGGTCAGTTTTCACCCACCTACTGACTTGGCTCAACTTACCCCTAACCTGGGGTAAATTAAGCCAGAGGAACACTTTTTTTTACAAGAAACCATATTTTTAGAACCCTTTGTCATAGATGTATTCTGATCATTTAAAAATTATAGGAAACATCCTGAAATTACTTTAAATACTTTCATTGTACTTCTGCCTCATTTTCCCTTATCTTGAGGACCACATAAGTAAAAAATGGCCCATCTTACCCCACTCTCCCCTTCTCCGTCATTTTGGTCATACAGATAAGAAAACTCTAAAGGGTCTACTTTCATTTATGTGAACTCACAATAACAGAAAACGTTGTGCTTTTGTAAAATGAAAACAACCAGGATGCGCGTTCTGTCGTCTCTGTGAACTTGAGCACGTAACAAACATGAACTGTACTTCCCTCACAGACATGAGAAATATATCTATATAAAAATTGAAATGTCTAATTTTATTCAAACCAATTCAAATGGAAAATACATAATCTCAGATTATGTAATCTGTATGAAACCTGCATATAGGCGCGTCCACTACTGCGGATATATGACGAATCAGCATCGTAGTCTTCATCTTTGTAGCCGAAAACAGAAAACATCAATAAACTATTAAGATGTTTAGAAAGTCTCCTTGCTGTTTTTTCACTACACATTCATGATCATTACGTTTGCCAGTGCGATGTGGCAAGTTTTATGCATGCGCTTGAGCGCTGATTAGGCTATGTATTATATATTGGTTTATCATATGATTTATTATGATTTTCAATTTCCCATTTTACCTATGCGGTGTGGTGGTAATTTTCTTACTGTGGTGGTCCACCACTTGAAGGAATGTAGAAGAAAAACTGTAGTATTGTCTCAATGTGTGTGTGTATGCCACTTAACCTTAATATTTGTGTGTGGAAACACTTTGGGGGGGTGGGGGTGGGGTGTATATATATATATATATATATATATATAATATATATATATGTGTGTGTGTGTGTGTAAGCAATAAGGTTCTCGAGGCTAGTGCTGTATCGTGAATAAGTCACGGCTGAAGGGCGTTGTTAGGCACGATGCGAAGTGGAGCCCCTTCAGCCATGACTTACTCACAATACAGCACTAGCCTCGAGAACCTTATCGCTTTTATAAAACAGTTACCACACAATACAAATATTAAAGCCAAAAATACATAACAATGCAACTTTCATGAAGTAAATTCTTACTAAAAGCCTTCCTTCCACCGGAAAAAATAGTCCCTGACCAAGTTACATTATTAAGCCATTAGATGGTGGCAAAGACTGTCTTTATGAGTGTCTCAGTCAGTAGCGAAGACTTTTACATTGAAAAGACTGAATTGTTGTGAACATGGAACAAGACACAACTGACAAATGCTTAGACTAGTGCTGTCAGTCACGGGAAAACCCTTTAACTGTTAAAAGGACAAGATAATACATCTGACATTTAAACAGTTTTTTATTATGAACATAGGACTGACCTGAAGGAAAATGCTAAATCAGAATGCAGGTAATAAACTTGTTCACTCGATCTTTTTATCACAATACTCTTTTACATAATACAGTAAGCTTCAATGAACAATATCAACTGAGAACATACAGTTAACTTTGCTAAGAGTGGTTGCTGAGGGTGTTGTGTAGTGATACACAGAACTGTTGTGTGAAGTAGTCATAGCCGTGCTTTATCGTGAATACACAGCTATTGACCAATCAGAATCAAGGACAGGAACTAATATATATATATATATATATATATATATATATATATATATATATATATATATATATATATATCTTATAACAGATCACTCTAAATTGCAATGTTGACATGCATTTTCTGTAAAAGCAGCTTTATCTATATATATATATATATATATATATATATATATATATATATATATATATATCTTATAACAGATCACTCTAAATTGCAATGTTGACATGCATTTTCTGTAAAGCTGCTTTGAAACGATATGTATTGTGAAACGCGATATACAAATAAATGTGAATTTAATTATATTTCTCCATTGTTTTTAATTTTACTATGCTGTTTGCAATGCTTTATGGGATTGTAGTTATTTCGCTCACTAAAACCGTTGAGTACACAGTCTTGTACCTTTGTCTTTTTGTCAAATTTTCAAAACCCCATAGCTGATTGGCTTGGTTCATGGCTTATAACTCTTTAACAAAGACTATTTTAAAATCCCTATGGGAAAAAAGAAAAAGAAAAAAAAAAGAAAAAAAAAATCCTTCCAAAACCAGTGCTGCTGAAAAAGGGGCTTTGTTCAACTTTGTTCCATGCTGACTTTAAAAAAGTTAATTTATTGCATATATAGTTTTGCATTAAAGGGATAGTTTACCCAAAAATGATCAGATGAACACAATCAAAGATATATTTAAAAATATCCTTAGTTCTCCAAGGTTTATAATACAGTAGTAGTGAGTCAAATAGTTTATTTGACTTTAAAAAGTTTTTAAATATGGATATTATTCTTACAAAATCACATCTTCAGAAGGCCTTTATTAACCCCCTGGAGCTGTATGGATTACTTTGATTATGGATGGATGCGGGCCCCCATTCACAACCATTATAAACCTTGGAGGACTAAGGATATTTTCAAAAATATCTCAGATTGTGTGATGTACACCTAAGATGGCTTGAGGGTGAGTAAATCATGGGATAATTTTCATTTTCTGGGTGAACTAACCCTTTTAATAAACAACAGATGCAAACAAATTCACCCCAGCAGTTTAATTAGTCTGATTTACAGGCTGTATCCACTTACAGATCGCTAGACTGTGACTTTGGAGTGCAAAAAAAAAAAAAAAAAAAAAAAAGAAGAAGAAAAAAGGGAAGGCTCACTATTTAAGTTAAACAAGCTTCTTAATATGGCTTCAACATTCAACTTTTTAGATCTAAGTCAGAAATCTTTCCTAAAACAGATAATACAAAAGTGCTGTTAATTACACTCTAATTCTGTTGTTTTTTCTCCTCCATAACATGCCACATACCCTTGCCCTGAATAATTATTCACAGCTCATCCAAATTAAAAATGTGCATCAAAGCACTTTTCATATTGTTTCCTGCATATAATGTTTCCTTGTCCTAAAGCCCTTTTCCCTTTGAGCATGTACTGTATTTAGTACATACAGTCAGTAATTCTAATTATATAATCACTTTTTTCTCTTTATTGGGGGGAACAGTCTGATTTGCTGTGGTGTGTTGTGGAAGGTGTTCCCCAGGCTGTATCAGCCCCGGGTGGAAACCATGTTCCCTTCAGATCACTAAAGAAACGAGTAAATAACAACAGCTGGTCTCCCTCATACATTATTAACAGATTATCCGTTTAACGATGTGAACCCTGTAAATATTACATCTGAGGGAGGCACACAGCACCCAGATTTAATCAACAGACTTTCAGCATCAAAGACACAGCCAGTCACTTAAATTACTTAACTTATTGGGAATAGCAGTCTAATCAAGCACAAGGCATGTTGCTTTTGGATTGGAAGTAAAAAGAATTTGAAATAGAACCTTATGAATAATATTTAGTTTCCTTTAATATGTATTCACCTCATGTATGATGCAATATATTTATATTTATATATATATATATATATATATATATATATATATATATATATATATATATATATATATATATATATAAAATATATAGTGTTTTTTACACAAAGTATGCAGTAAGTACGTTCTACCTCCACAGACTGGAACATGACAACGTATGGGCCAATTCCTCCCATGCAGAGGGACCAGTCCGACATGATCTTACCGATCGTGCTACAGCACCTGTGCCCAGCCTATATCTCCTTTTTTGGTCTGGGGGCAGTTTCTGCTGCAGTGATGTCATCCGCTGACTCATCCATCCTATCGGCCAGCTCCATGTTCGCTAGGAACATCTACCAGCTCGCTTTCCGGCAATCGGTGAGAGCCAGTCTAATTTAATTCACTGCAAAGTCATTCACTGCAAAAATGGCTTAGTATTTTTGTCTTGATTTCCAGTACAAATATCTAAATATTTTTAAATCAAGATGTTTGAAGCAAAATGATCAAAATTAAGTAAGTTTATACTTAAGAAAAAAATCTGCCAAAAAAACTTATTAATTAAAGTTTTTTTTTTTTTTTTTTTTCATTTAATTTTGATAATTTTTTAGAGGACAACACTTTATATCTTAAGTTATTTTGCTTCTTAAGCAAACTTATCTTTAGGGCATTATATACTTTAATAAAAAGAAACTTTCCGTATTGATTTTTCAAAGGTGTTTTACCCATATTTTGATTTACGCATTGCATTGTGTTGTGTTTTAGGATTAAAGAAAATCAGAAAAACTTAACGGATAATGTCCTGACAGAAAACTACAAGTATCTTTTCCATTTTGTAGGGTTTTTTTTTTTTCTTTTCTCTTCTCACAGTGTTGATTTAAAGGATTAGTTCACTTTAAAATGAAAATTACCCCAAGTTTACTCACCCTCAAGCCATCCTAGGTGTATATGACTTTCTTCTTTCTGATGAACACAATCAGAGTAATATTAATAAATATCCTTACGCATCCAAGCGTTATAATGGCAGTGAATGGGAAACGAGTATGAAGCTCAAGAAAGTGCATCCATCCATCATAAACATACTCCACATGGCTCTTAATAAAGACCTCCTGAAGCGAAGCGATGCATTTATGTAAAAAAAAAAGTTAAGTAAAATATCTAGCTTCCACCAGACCGCCTTCCATATTCAACTTAGGAAGAAAGTGTAATGCCTCTCGCAGTTCAAAACGCTTACACTATGTCCCACGCCTTCCATTTTCAACTTACGAAAAATGTTTACTTACAAACGCTTTTATCATAATTTTTTATCATTTAAACGCATAGCTTCACTTCAGAAGGCCTTTATTAACCACCCAGAGCCACGTGGAGTATGTTTTTGATGGATAGATGCACTTTCTTGAGCTTCATACTCATGGTTTCCAATTCACTGCCATTATAAAGCTTGGACGCATCAGGATATGTATTAATTTTACTCCAATTGTGTTCATCAGAAAGAAGAAATTCATATACACCTAGGGTAGCTTGAGGGTGAGTAAAGCTTGGGGTAATTTTTCATTTTAAAATGAACTAATCCTTAAGAATATTTAAATATTTATACTGGAAAACATGACCAAAATACTGAGAAAAAAATCATTCTCTAATGATTTCTCTAAAAATGATAAATATGCATACTTGCTAATGCAGTAATAAAATAATTAAAAGGAATGTTCACTCAATAATAATAATAATAATAATAATCGGTCATCATTTACCATGTCTTTCAAAATCTGAATGACTCATTCTTGTGCAAGACACAAAAGAAGATATTTTGCATAATGTCTCATCTGTTGAAAATAAAACTGTATGAAAAAAGCACCAATATCAAATGATTAAAAACTGCATATTAATCAACTTAATCAAACAGAAATGCCTAGTTTTCTCAGTAATCATTTTATTTCCTCTCTAACTCTCATCTCATCTTTGTACTGACCTCAAGGCTTCCGACCGTGAGATTGTGTGGGTCATGCGGATCACTATTTTTGTGTTCGGGGCTCTTGCGACAGCCATGGCTCTCCTGACTGGGACCGTCTACGGTTTATGGTACCTGAGCTCTGACCTGGTCTACGTCATCATCTTCCCCCAACTCATCTGTGTTCTTTTTGTCCGTGGCACGAACACCTATGGCGCAGTGGCTGGATACGTTTTTGGAATGATCCTGCGCATTGGCGGAGGGGAACCTTATCTCAAACTGCCTCCCTTTATCTACTACCCTGGATGGACCATTGAGGAGAAGGTCCATCATGTGACCAATGAGGTGGAATACCTGGTGTTGCAAAGGTTTCCCTTTAAGACAGTTTCCATGCTGGCCTCGTTCCTAAGCAACATAGCCGTCTCACACCTGTTTAAGTACCTGTTTGAGAGTGGCACTTTGTCGGCTAAATATGATTTCTTGGATGCGGTTGTGGCCAAGCACAGTGCTGAAATAATGGACAAGACCACACTGGTGAACAAGAACATCATTGGACTGAATGAAATGGCCCCGGTCAAGCCAAGACTTAGTGTTACATTAGCAGCTACCTTCACCAGGAAAGAAACCCTGACCGAAGAGGAAGACTCCAGCCCAGAGTCACCAAGTCATGAGATCAAGTAGAGGCTTTATGCCCAATCCTGAGACTCTCTAGTGGCTCCATAATGTGAAGAATGGTGCTTCACTCAATAAGTAAAGAAATATCAGATTTTAATTACATAATTAATTCACTCCACATCATTTTCTGGAATTTCCATCACTTCTTTCAGAAGGGAACTGGATAGCAACTGAAACTCTATTAAAAATGGCAAAGAGAGAAGAAAACAGCAGAGATTTGTGTGGTTTGAGTAATATTAGGAAAAAAAACTGACTTGATGGTGTTACTTACCTTGAGAAGCTCTTCGACTCCTGTTGGTATGTACGATCCTTAGTGACTCCCCTTTCCCTTCTAAAGAAAATGTTGAGATACTGTGATAATCCTGGAGAAATAATAATATTAAAGGGACTGTTCACCCAAAAATGTTCTGTCATCATTTACTCAACCTCATGTGGTCAAACAATTAAAGTCAGTGGGCTGTTTTGGACCCTATTGACTTTTGTATGGAAAAAAAGCATTCTTCAAAGTATCTTTTTTGTTTTCCAGCATTGAAAATGATGACAAAATTTTCATTTTTGGGAGAAATATTCCTTTAATTCCACTGAATCTGGACACAGATCAGTCCAGATTTTAAAAAAAGAAAGAAAATGTAACAGTGATTATAGTATATCAAATTATAGCTATATATGAATAGATAATAGGTGTAAATTCATGCGTCATGCCATTATGTACGTCAAACTCCCATGATAGATATTAATACAGATTATCCTATCGTCCTATCATAAAAGTCAAATGTAGCTAAACAGTTATATGCTGTTCCATAAATACGTAATTATATAACAAGTGATGTGCTTCCCATCTACAAAATACCTTTAACAACTGTGACATAAGTGCACATGTGGCAAATGTATTTTTCATGTTCATAGTGCAATATTAAGGTGAGCGGGAAAACAAAGAACATGGAAATATATATATATATATAATCTTAAATCGCCTTAATTAGCTACAGTACATTGATTAAATGGGGGTGATTGGACATTATGCAAACCCGGTTGGTCACTTTGTTGTACTTGAAAATGAATGTAGCTGCAAATGATTCACCAGATGTAATAATAACCTGTTCGGGTCTGTGCTGTGTTATATTTTGTGATTTGATGTCAAAAGAAGTCATTGTACCTGGTTCCAGGATGAGCCAGCTGCTGTGTTATTTTGTTGGCTTTAGCAATACAGAAATTTGTGTGATGTGTGTATTTATATTCCAATGAATATAACTGTCTAGTATTCCACTCATGTAAAGTATCACTTTACCGTTCTATATATAAGTACATATATATTTATTTGGATCGGTTGGAGCCAGCTACACAAATCTATATTTATTTATGAATTAATTGTGGCCTACAGATTAAACATAGGATTATTAAAAGATAATAAATTTTATTGTTAAAACTTTCATCGTTGTGTATTATTACTAGGCAAGTAATCCAGTCCACGAAAAACTCTGAGTTTTCTGTTTAAATTCATCAAACTTGACAAAGTGTGTTTAAATGCATTGTGTTTATTCCCGTTTGTCACGCCAAACCCATTTTCTAAGTCTAATGCCTTTTCGAAAGCCAAAACGGTCTGCGGACTGCTGTAGGATCGGCGGGCAGTTACGAAAACGTGACAATTTATGGCATTAACTCTCTTCAACTTCCAATGTCACCGTTAAGAGACGGCATTCTAAAAATAGCCAGTACGTTATTTACATTACTCTAAGTGCTCTGCTGGTCTTAGTAGGGCGGGGCAGGGGTAGTTGGGTGAATAAGGAGGAGGGAAGTAAAGGCGGGGGTTGGGCCGGGTCTCTTATGCGTCTTTTCATATACTGCGTCAATGTCCTGGGGGTGGGCGATGACGCTGTTTTCGCCCCACCCAACCGTGTCCCGAGCTTGTCCTCCATTTTGTCCTTGCTGTCCAAAATTTAATCCCATTACATCGTCAAGGCTGGATATGCCAGAGATCCCATTCACAAAAGAACAGCGAAGAGCACTTGTGGTGATTAATAATCACCGCAATGGGGCGGTACTGTTAGCTTAGCCAAAAGTCAAGCCATTTTTATCCTTCCTGATGAGGTGTTTGTGGCCATCTAAGGTGTCTGGAAAAACCTCAAAGACTGCTTACTCGCCAAAAGATACAGTCATGGTTAGCAGTTTAGTTATATCCTGATGTCTTCTGGAAGAGGAAATACTCATCAGGGATATTAATTTTTAAATTGCTAGCTTACTTCATATGTGGGCAGTCTCTGGTTTTCTTGGTGATCACGTCTCCCCTCACAAATCCGTAATGAAATGCTTGAGGTTCAAGAATCTCAGCTGAAATATGGTGCATCTAATTGAATCAGCCTAAGTGAGGGACATTTGTCCTCTCTCATGCTTCAATCGATCAAATCTCCCACAACGACTGTTAGAAGCACAGCCTGTGACTGAAGCTAGCAGGCAGCATTCATTTGTATTCACGCCCGTCATTATTTATTTGAACAATTTCCTTTTCTGCAAAGCTGTAACGGATACAGATCATGTTGTACCAACTGCACCCAGTGAGAATTTCCTTTCTATTCTTTGTTAAGTGGCTACATAGTCCCCAGTGTGCTGTAGAAGACAGTCTTAGGACATGCCTTCTCTGCAGCCTCAGCTGTACTTCTCTTAATGCCAGGGTCTTCATGTATCTGTCAAGAAATCATCTCCCTATTGAAGGAGGCAGGTGTAATTAGATTGGCTCTCATTAAACCTAGGGGAATAATTGGGCATGCTGGGAAATATAGTTTTGGGCCTTACCAGAAGATGTAATGAGAAAGATAAGAGACTACAGATGAGGTAAAATATTATCTGCAAAGAATTACTTACTTTTTGACTTTCCTGAAAAGCAATAGAATATTTTGAGCACTGAAAGAAAATGTATTGTATTTTGTATTTAAGTGACAATAAAAGACTTGGTAACGCTTTATTGTACAATGACCTTGTTACATGTTACAAGTACTTACTATATTAATAACAGTAAGTTATGCATAATTACAAGCAACTGACTTTATACCCCAAGTACTAATATTGCTCATTACTTTTGTGTAATTACAATTTAACAAGAACACCTTAAAATAAATTGTAATCAAAGATTCTTCTTTGTTTTGTTTAATTTATTTTTTTTTTTTATGAAATCCAAGGGGTTTTTTTTATCCCCCACTAGAAAGGTCCACAAAAGTAGTAAAGACATTGTTAAAATCAATGTGACTTCAGTGGTTCAACCTTAATGTTATGAAGAGACTAGAATACTTTTTGTGTGCAAAAACAAAATAATGGCTTTATTCAACAGTTTCTTCTCTATCCTGTCAGTCTCGTACACAATTGACGCAGTGCAGCGCTTCTGTGTTTACATCCAAACGGCGGCTCAGTATTGGCCGACGCTGTTCACGTGAGCACCACGACGCATGTGTTCGGACATAAACGTATTTTTGTTTTGTTTTTGCGCAAAAAAAACAAAACATTTCATAACATTAAAGGTGATAAAGAGGATCTTTTCGTCGACTGAGAAACCAAATACTGTTACTGAGTTTTTGAACTCATAATCTGCAGTTGTTACTCCCGTCTCCTGACAAAAACATCGCATGCGGCGCCTGTGGAGTGTGGAAAGTTACTGGAGCACGCAGCCGCGCTCTTCTCTCACAAGGAACGTCATGGCAGTGATTGACAAGCCAGAGGGCCAATAGTTTATGCGATGATCGCGTAAACGATTGGCTGATGTTTTTAAGGCCCTACCTCGTGCACAGATGATGTATATTAATATTATTACTTTCAGTGCACCTAATAAAGTCTTTTATCAGTTAGTAAAGACAGTTTCAAGTAATATTGCAAAAATGTATAAAACAGAACATCCTCTTTAGCACCTTTAAAGGATTAGTTCACTTTCAAATAAAAAATTCCTGATAATTTACTCACCCCCATGTCATCCAAGATGTCCATGTCCTTCAAAGGGCTTTAAATGATACCAGACAAGGAATAAGGGTCTTCAACTTATGGAAAAAACAGAACTTCCGCCGCGTTCATTCCATAAGTTGAATAGGGAAGGTGTAGGACATACAGCGTAAGCTTTATGAAGAATACTGAAGGCGGTCTGGCGGAAGCACTTGCAAGGCGATCATTTGTGTTTATAAAGCATATACATTTTTTTTTTATTTTTAGAAAATGACAGATCGTTTTGCTAGATAAGACCCTTATTCCTGGTCTGGTATCATTTAAATCCCTTTAAAGCTGCACTGAAACTGTCATTTTGACCTTCAACAGTTTGGGGCCAACTGAAGTCCACTATAAGGAGAATAATTCTGAAACGTTTTCATCACAAACCTTAATTTCTTTTCTACTGAAGAAAGAAGGACATGGACATCTTGGATGACATGGGGGTGAGTAAATTTTCAGGAAATTTTTTATTTTAAAGTGAACTAATCCTTTAAGGTTGAACGACTGTAGTTGATTATTTTAATGATGTCTTTACTTTTCTGGACCTTGGATGTTACTTTCTATTGGGGAATAAAAAAAAATAAAAAAATAAAAAACTTGGATTTCATCAAAAATATCTTAATTTGTGTTCCAAAGATGAACAAAGGTCTTTGACATGAAGGCGAAATGAAGGTGAGTAATTAATGACAAAAAGTGACAATAAAAAAGCTAAATATTTTATGAAATGTAAGATTAAAGTTCACATCACTCATTCATGAAACTTTCATAAATATCAGACAAATTAGAGTCATTTGTGCATAAAAATTGACCTTTCCGCAAACTTTATAATTATTTTTTTTATTATTATTATGGTGAATAGTGTTATCAAAGTGTGTCTTCAGCTTGCCTTAACAAAATGCTTAGGTGCTTTATTTACACGGTTGGGAACAGATTTAATTTTTTTTCATTAATTTAAAAATTACTCAGAAAGGCTTTACAAACTATTTACACACACACACACACAAAAAAAAAAAAAAATATTATGTAATATTATTTGTATATTTTTCTAATACTAAAATTTCTGCATAAAGTTTACCCTAAATTAGGGATGGGGTGGCACTGAAAAAAAAAAAAAAATACACCAATGGAAAAGGAAAAATAAATATAAATATTTGGACATCTGCTTGTTGAGAATGTTTGAAAATAATTTGTAATTGGCCATAAAGCAGTGCCGTGACTGTTTGCAGAGTGGTTTCTCATCACAGTATTTTCTCCCTGAAGATCTAGAATGTCATCATAACACGTTTTATATGGGTGCGTCCTGTTCTCACAGACCAAACATCCTTCTTTTTCCCACTCACTCTTTCTCTTTTTTGACAGCAAAGTCATCGGTGTTGACAAGGAACCATTTTTTGACATGGGGTGACTAGAACAAGTGACCTTGAGGGCACATCAGTATCAGACATGACTGTCAGCGATAGAAGCATCTGCTTCGTGTCCTGCTGGCCATATACTGCACCATTTAAAAAAAAACAGGCTTGATTTAGCAAGTGGATTAGATCTTGTAAAGTCAATCTCAATCATTAGCTTTCCAATAGTCTTGGTCACTTAGCTGGTGCATTCAGATCAGTTCAAACAGGTTGATGTCCCTAAAAAGCTGGTGTATGTGACTGTTTTGAAGGATCAATATTTGAAAAAACGGCTATGAATTTAAAGGACCCAAAGGAGGAATACAGACATTAAAGTGTATTACTCCTCAGGGATCACTTTATTGACTTACACTTCCTCTCTCTTCCTCCATGTCTCTCCTCTCTCATATCTCTGCCAACCAAACTATTGTATGATAAAACCAGTCACAACCTCTTCCGCTGTCATTCTGATGATGCAGTTACTCAGTCACGTACGCTTTTCACCACAGTCCTCCCTGCGGACAATCACATGGGACTGTCCTACATGACTTGTGTTATATAAAACACCAACAACAAAAAAAAAAAAATCACAGACACTCTTTCACAAACCGTGCAAATCCTTGGGAAGATTTCCAAAGGGGAAAGCATGGATATTGTAAAAAATAATATACAATCTTAGAAAAAAAAGGTATATATAGAACCCTAGGGTTCTTGACTTTTAAAGAACGCTTTATGCCAAAAAGGCTCTATACTAGAAGAAATGTCTTAATGATTGCATAATACTTTCATGTTTGAAGGGTTATGTCATTTTTTTTTTCTAGTGATAAAGCTGCTAAATTGATAAAAAATTTAATCAAAATTAAAAAATTAGATAAAACAAAATTAATTAATTAATTAAAACTAATGATCCCATGCTGGGAACCCCTAAAAGACTCTATTTATAAAGCATCTGACTGAATCATTTAAGGTTTTATATAGCCATTTTTCAAGAGAGCTTTTCAAGTCAAACAGGTCTGGAACGACATGAGGGTGAGTAAATGAAGACAATTTTAGTTTTTAGATAAACAATTTCTTTAAAACAGCACACACAAATATACTTTCATTAGATCCTTTATCCGGCATCTATTAACTTGGCGAATGACAATTATGGGCAACAATGGGTAGATATTGATAATAGTGTGTAATTTATTATATTTATTGATTTTTTTTTTTTAATAGTCTCATAGTTATTTTTAGTTCATTTGTGTTATTTATGGCATTTAAATCATATTTAAGTGCATAACATGATGATAACCCAAATTGTTATGATGCAGCAGATTCCTTCCATCTCTGACGTGAAAGTGTTTTATCTCATCTCTTTCTTTTACTCTCAGCCAGCAGGGCGACTCAGGACTATTTATGTGTTCCTTAAGTGATGGCCTCTGTAATGTAATTGCTGGACATCTAATTGAAAAATGGAGGCAGCCAAAGAGAGAGAAGGGGCGGAGGGGAGGGAGGGAAAACAAAGAAAGAAAGGGATGAGGGGATGGAGGGATAAGAGAGAGGGACTAATGTAGAAAGACAGAACGAGACAGCAAGTTAGACAAACGAATATGAAGGCACGTGCACGCACACACCACCGACTCTATTTCTCTCAGTAAGTCTCAGTGGTTCTAGATTAGATGAGTGGGCCTTTATCTCATCCCCTTTAGCCAAGCCAATAATTGCAGTGTGTGAGACATACAGCGCGACACAGTCCCAGCAGTACATGGCAAAGAAATGAGACAGGGTCAATTCCACAGTGCTCAGAAATGGCCTCAGAGAAACAGAATCTGACATTAGATCTATAAGAGCCATTTTGTATAGCTGAATGAACCTGATTTATCAAAATCTTGTATACTTGTTAAACTCTTTATTAATGACACTGAGATGGCATGTTTGATTTAATGTCACATCCCTTATTATAGCCTAATTCTTATTTTTATATATATATGACCCGTGCTGGCAAAATGAGTCAGAACGCGCACAAGCTAATTTCGAGCAAAAGAAGTGAAAAATATCAATTTTTTTCAGAATTGAGGTTTTCACAAAAACGAGTTCATTAAGCCCTCGTCTAGCAATCTTAATGCTCCTAATAGCAATTAAACATCTAAAAGTATATTTATTTGTATGTTTTCTGAGAGGAGTAGGCTATACCTTTCTTTTGTCCATGAAAAATGCCATCTGCTCGCTTCTCGATGGCATGGCGCTTCCCTCAACAGTTTGGTATCGTTTTAAAGCGCAGCATTCCAACTTTGTGAATATTCATAGCAAATTCTCAATGGCATGAGTCTGAACCAATGAAATGTGATTTTCAAGCTCAAGCTGACGTAAATAAAGTGATCTTCACGCTGACTGACACTTTGGAAGTATGCGCACAGAGACACCTCAGACAGTGCGTGATCCCGATATACACATACACAGAATTACAATAATAAAAAAAAAAAAAAAAAAAATCGATCTTGGCGAGTATTCATGCAAACATTATCTGTTATGTCTTAAGTGAACGTTTGGTTAACTGTTGAAGAAAAACATCTGATTTGTGTGATACAGTAGGTCTTAATTTATAGGCTGTCTGTTTCATTAATGTTAATCAAACAATTGTGGAATCGTGAAAAAATTGTTGAATATATATATATCCCTTAAATGCATACCTCGGCGTCATTCACTACCCTCCTCCTCATTCATTTTTTAAAGTTAGACATCTTGGTATTCCTCAATCAATTCATTATAAAGAATATAACAAGCAAAAAAAAATCATAAAATTATTATTACTATTTTTGTATTATGTTTTTTGTAAAACTTGTATAGGGTCACTAACGACCCGAGGTATGTATGAGTGTACATATATTTTTTTCTGCACAACAATAATTAAATCTTAGATGACGGAATAAGTGGAATTTACCTTTATTCCACAAGGTGGCAGTGTCTGATACACAATGCTGAAGTGACGACTCTTTCAGACAGAAAACGAAAGAATAAGAAAAACATGAAATGGCTCAGTAATTTACTGCAGAGCAAGTACTGAACGCAATCAAATATGACTGTAACTGTCACTGGATGGAACTGGTGAAGCTGTTAGCGATCGAAATATTGATTTTGAAGATGCTGAAAATTATAGTTTAGAGAATACATTTGAGATCACAAATGTGCTCCTTTTCGTGACCTCAAACATAAAACTGGCCCATTATTTGCTGAATTTACTGGGAAATGAGCTCTGACGAGGACAGTGATGATGGCATAAAACATCTGCTCAAACTGAGCCCTTTCAAGCTCCAAAAGGTAACAAAATATGATTTATTTTATTCTTCTGTAATTGATACTTTAATATCAGAGGAGTTTTATATTATCATAACAGGTAGAGATCCTTCCGTGTTAGATATAGATCCGGGTCGATAAAGACCCGAATATGTAAGAATGATTGGCGAAACAGTCATGCATTTAAGGGTTAAAGATGTTTGACTTGGTTTGTGCCAAATTTGGTGGTATTACCAGGGATTTTAAGGTATGGTTGCTAGGTGATTTTGTTTTAGAACCTTCAGAAAACTTGAACTCAATTTTTTCTCAAAATTGACTCTATATCAACTTCAAACAACCACTTTATTAAGTACACCAAGTACTGTGATGGGCATCCTTTCACCTTCAGAACTGCCTTAATTCTTCGTGGCATAGATTCAACAAGGTGTTGGAAACATTCCTCAGAGATTTTGGTCCATATTGTCATGATAGCATCGCTCAATTGCTGCAGATTTGTCGGCTGCGAATCTCCCGTTGAACCACATCCCAAAGGCGCTCTATTGAATTGAGATCTGGTGACTGTGGAGGCCATTTGAGTATACTGAACTCATGATCAAGAAAACAGTTTGAGATGATTTGAGATTTGTGACACGGCACGTTATCCTGCTGGAAGTAGCTATTAGAAGATGAAGATGGACATGGTCAGAAACAATACTCAGGTAAGCTGTGGCATTTAAACAGTGCTTAATTGGGGCCCAAAGTGCACCCCAAAGGGCCCCTACTACACCCCCAGCACCAGCCTGAACTGCTGATATCCATGCTTTCATGTTGTTTATGCCAAATTCTGACCCTACCAGCAGAAGAAATCAAGGTTTGTCAGACCAGGCAACAATTTTTCTATTCTTCTGTCCAATTTTGGTGAGCCCATGCAAACTGTAGCCTCAGTTTCCTGTTCTTAGCTGACAGTTAGTGGCACTCAGGGTGGTCTTCTGCTGCTGTAGCCAGGCACGTGCACAGGTAGGGCTCAACCTGTGCAGAGCACATGCCCTTTTTGTCCTTACACTCCGAAGTGCCCTTTTTTTTTGGAGGTGTTTTATTTTATTTATTTATTTTCTTGAATAAATCAATGAATTTTCTTGAAAGAAAAATCAATAAATTTACAAATATATTTAGCCTAATAAAGGTATTAAAAAGAGCTTGTGACAAAATCAAAATCTTTTTGGATCCGCTCAAACTGTCAGTCAAACCTCTTAACTCCGCCCCCTGAGTGCAGCGAACTGGAGTTCCACAGCAGTCAGAGCAGCTGAACGTCTTGCTACGGTAAATAAATATCTTGTTGTTTGAATAAGTAGGCTACAACGTTGTCTTTACGAAAGAAACATTAGTATGTCTATAAAGTTTCATATTTTATGCATTTGAGGCCTGAGACCGGCGGCTAGCATTTGCCATCTAAGTCATAGCCAATACCAATAGCCTACAAATAGCCTGTGCATAATTGAGATTTTGGCCAAACGTATTTTACCACAGGAAAAATTAAGCGCTCATAACCTATTGATGACGACGTAACACGTAACGTTAGCCTAATGTGATGCCATCGTTTTAATGACGGACAAATTGCACATTTGCACATATTCGCTGGTCAAAAACCCGGCGTAACTGCATTTGAGTTTGACAAAAAAGCGACTGAATGATCCCCGTCGTCAGCTAGGTAAAATATATTTCTAAGGAATTTCTTTTTTTGATTTATGATGGCTATCTGCATACACTTAATTCATTGACATTTAATCGTATTATATATGGTCACACAGTATGGTTAATGTTTACGATATTAATATGTATTTGCTCGCTAGATAATGTTTTTAATCTAGTATTGTATACTCCCCGCTCTTCACATGTATAAACATAGTAAAACATGGTTTTACTACAGTAATGTTGTAGGAACTAAAACACATTACAGAATCATCAGGTCACTGTGCTTCTGTATATTTTATAATGCAGAATGTAATGTGTGTGTATTAATGTGTTGAGAGGGACATCCCTGGATCACAGTGAAGTCAAACATCTTCAAACACATGGCTCACAGAAGATTGCTGTTGTAATTATTTTTAAAGAAGCCCTGAAACCCTGTGTATATATATATATATATATATATATATATATATATATATATATATATCGTGCCCTTTTTTTTCAGTTTCATCACATGCCCCTCAAAAGGTCTGTGCACGGCCCTGGCTGTAGCCCATCTTCTTCAAGGTTTGATGTGTTGTTTGTTCGAGGTGGTCTGTACTACTGTAATCTGAGGGAAATTATGTTTGGATATCAGTTCCATTAACACAAATATATTTGAATAATCCAGCTGGAAGCCAATTATATAGCTCAAAAAAGGATCAAAATGTGATTTCCAGCAAGATTATATTTGAGCTAGAGGAACTGATATCCAACCATTAATTCCCGTTCATCTGTTATATCAGCCCTGTCGGCTGTCTTTGAATGGAGCTAAATCTTTAAGACTGCAAGTCTCTTTCATAAGATGAAATGTCCTGCGAGGCCAGTACTGCCTCTTGCTCATGCACACACACACACACACACACACACACACACACACACACACACACACACACACACACACACACACACACACACACATTGCTTAATTCAATAGTAGCAGTACTCTTGCCATATTCTTGTGAGATCCCTGTTCTGGGACCACAAAGAAAGCCCCTAAGGGCAACAAGCAGTGTCCATGTGTCGCTATTCAACACTCTGTAGCATATCACTCAAAAGGGAGGGGGTGGGACGTATGAGGATATTCCAGTCAAATGTAACCAACAAGCTTTTGTGCTGTTTGAATGCTACAAACTTTGACCACTGTAGAACGGTCAAGACCTTCTACCAGTGATTGGCACTTTCTACTCAAAAGACACTGTAGGCAGGCTTCCATAATATTTACAACCAGCAAAACTTATTTCTAAAATTGCTAACGTACCTTGACGTTGTTGTTTTTTTTTTTTTCAGGAGTAGGGGAAATGACGTACTGAGATAGAACACTTAATGAGAACATCCTTAGGGTTATCTCCCTTCATTGGCATGCTAGCCCACTCTCTCGGGGCAGAGAAAGCGTCTTGGAGTGTGTATGAATGTGCGTATGTGTGTACAGAAGCTTTTTACTGAGCTGTACGCAGGCCAGCAGATCCATTAGCACTGATTGAAAAGTGAAGGGGTACAGCTGTAACCCTGAGAGAAGGTGAACTGCTCAACCATTAACAATGTCTATGAGAATGAAGACATTGGGCATGGGAAAAGATGGAGGAAGCAGGAAGTCAGGGTTCAAATGTGCTAAAGGTCAAGACTAGCTGAAATGTTACATTAGATAAATTGTTTAAGTATTGATCTTTATTGATGGAACGTTGGGAATATTATGGAACATTTCATGTATATTTATCATTATATCTTCATGTATTGTATGGCTTTAATTTCTGTTAGTAGCATCTCTGATTTCAGGCAGAATTACTGTACACAATGATTGCGTCGCCAATAAAGATCGACTCCCCTCAGCTCCCTTGGGCATGAGGAATGACATCTTCTAAATATAGCTCAAATACTTGCACCACTCATTGCCATCAGTCTCACTGTGATTACCCCGTTCTAAAGGGGAGGATTTAAAGACATCTAATGTTAGACACAATCAGATGTTGTTCATTTAAAGGGATAATCCAAAAACAAACAGTATTGTCATCATTTACTCATCCACATGTTGTTTCAAAACTGTACACTTTTCTCTCTTCCATAGACTAAATTAGAAGTCAGGACGCATGTTCCTGCTGCTCTTTTCCATAAAATGAAGTGAATTGTAACCTGGAACTGTCAATGCAAAAATGATAACAAACACCATAAATGTATCATAAAACTATGACTCTCGCACTATATTCCAAGTCTTCTGAAGCCATATCACTTAACTTGATCTTAAATGAAGGCAAGACACCCCAGGTGAAAAGGATAAAAAAAATATCTATTTACAATAAGGTCCCATTTGTTAATATTAGTTATATACACAAAAAAAAAAAAATACTTCTAAAGCATTTATCAATCTTAGTTGATGTTAATATTAGTTAATGAACCTGAACTGACATGAGCTAACAATGAACAGCTGTAATAAATGTATTGCTCATTGGTATTAATGTAAGTTAATGTATTAACTTACTAATGGAACATTATTGTATTAAAGGTGCTAAAGAGGATCTTTTCGTTGACTGAGAAACCAAAGACTGTTAGTGAGGTTTTGAAATGAGCGCATGCGTAAGAACAGCCCCCTCCTCCACAGCTCGCTTCAATGGGAACGCCTCCCAAAACTTGTGCACGAGTATAGGAACACGAGTGTTTACCACCGGCATTCGCTGTGTCGTGTTAGTGGATTCATTATGTCGGACTCACCGCAGGTAACTCAATCTGCAGTTGTTACTCCTGTCTCCTGACAAAAACATTGCATGCGGCGTGGAAAGTTACTGGAGCGTGCAGCCGCGCTCGTCTCGCACAAGGAACGTCACGGCAGTGATTGACAAGCCAGAGGGCCAATCATTTACGTGATGATCGCGTAAACGATTGGCTGATGTTTTTAAGGCCCTACCTCGTGCACAGATGATGTATATTAATATTATTCCTTTCAGTGCACCTAATAAATAGTCTTTTATCAGTTAGTAAAGACAGTTTCAAGACATATTGCAAAAATGTATAAAACAAAACATCCTCTTTAGCACCTTTAACTATTATCACCATACTGAATTCCTTTTTTTTTTTTGTATTTCAAGGTTTTTTTTTTTTTTTTTCAAAAACTGTTATGTTTAAATATACAAATTAGGCATTATATTATTAAATATGCGCTAATTTGCAAAAATTCCAGAACAGAAATCTGAACATTAGAAAAAGCCAGGTTCAAAATTCATGTTGTATATCGTTGAGATATTAGAGTCAGAAGGGATTTTTTATTTTTTATCTCTTTTTATCATCCCATAAACCAGAAAAAGCTGTCAATAGCCAGAAGAATTAATAAATAAATAAATACAAATCACAATTTTCTTTAAGAGTAAAATGTATAAAATCAGGCAAATGATATACGAACAAACCCCTCTGTAAAACCTTCAGAATATAGATACCGTAGGAATAAAACTGGGAAGTTTGGAGAATGTAAGCGCTGCTAAATTTGAGATTTCGTCAGTGCAGGAGAAAAAAAAAAGTAATTCGAAATCTACAGACGCAAACAGATAAAGTGTAATAACATAAATACTTAAAGGGATAGTTCACCCAAAACTGAAAATTATCCCAAGATTTATTCACCCTCAAGGCCTTCTGAAGCAGTTTTGTAAGAAAAAATATCTATATTTAAAACTTTATAAAACTTTATAAAACTTTATGCCGGCGGACGACAGTATACAGAATGCGCAACTTGACTTGCGGCAAATGAGTAACCCTCTGACGCGATGCATGAAGCAGGATGTAGGAGCATTGTAAGCTTAGACACCTTTTCTCCAACATTTCTCTTTAAAAATGATCATTTTAGACTTATAATCCGTGCCGGTGAATTGTTTTGCTCTATCCTCTGCTCCTCCGTGTTCGTCAGTAGTTGTGCGTCAGGTCAAAGGATACTCTTCTGCCACAAATCAACTTGTGCATTCTGCATACGGTCGTCAAATTTATATGGATATTTTTCTTACATAAATGCATCGCTTTTTTTCAGAAGGCCTTTATTAAAGGATTAGTTCACTTTTAAATAAACTTTTCCTGATAATTTACTCACCCCCATGTCATCCAAGATGTCCATGTCTTTCTTTCTTCAGTCGAAAAGAAATTAAGGTTTTTGATGAAAACATTCCAGGATTATTCTCCTTAGACTTGAATGGGCACCAAACGGTTGAAGGTCATAATTAGTTTAACTGCAGCTTCAAATTGTTCAAAACAATCCCAGATGAGAAATAAGGGTCTTATCTAGTGAAACCATCGCTCATTTTCTGAAAAAAATTGAAAATTATATAAGTTTTAACCAGAAATGTTCATCTTGAACTAGCTCTCTTCTTCTCTATTATAATTCCAGCAGTGTAGACACTGCTAAGCGTAATACTGCCCTCCACAGGCCAAAGTTTGAACTCATTTTTATATGCAATATGCTAGTTCAATAGTATATAACAATTAGTTCAAACTTTGACCTGTGGAGGGCAGTAATACACTTAGCAGTGTCTACACTGCTGGAATTCTAATAGAGAAGAAGAAGAGAGGTAGTTCAAGATGAGCATTTAAGGTTAAAACTTAAATAATTTTCAATTTTTTTCAGAAAATGAGCGATGGTTTCACTAGATAAGACCCTTATTTCTCATCTGGGATCATCTAGAACAATTTGAAGCTGCAATGAAACTAATTTTGACCCTCAACCGTTTGGTGCCCATTAAAGTCTAATATAAGGAGAATAATCCTGGAATGTTTTCATCAAAAACTTTAATTTCTTTTCGACTGAAGAAAGAAAGACATGGACATCTTGGATGACATGGGGGTGACTAAATTATCAGGAAAAGTTTATTTAAAAGTGAACTAATCCTTTAACCCACTGGAGTCATATGGATTACATTTTTTGCATTATGTATGTATTATTTTTTACTTCAAAATGCGGATCCCCCATTCACTGCCATAAACCTTGAAGGACTAAGGATATTTTTAAATATATCTCTGATTGTGTTCATCTGAAAGAAGATAGTCATATACACCTTGGATTGCTTGAGGGTGAGTAAATCATATGATCATGTTCATTTTTGGTTGAACTATGCATTTTAAAGTGTATTTTTGGATGTTTTCTTTCCACTAGTCTGAAACAACACATTAGGAAATGCCAAATAACCCAAAATCTCAAAACTGACCAGTGCATGAAAAAACAATGTTTTTGCCTAGTCTTGCCTTTAAGTCATTATTCACTGGAAATCTTTGGCTAAACCAGGCTTCCAAAGTCATGAATCTGAATATGCACAAATGGACATTTGGTACATTGTTACTGGCTATCAAAAACAAAAAGACGTTTGGTATCTTTGTTGTCAAACCTGGCATGAGAAGTCTTCGCATATACACAAAAGTGAAAGATTTGAGAGCTGTAGAGGAGGAAAAGATGATTAAAAAATAACACACATTTTGTGAATTCTCATTTGCAAAATTCATCCATGCAATTGAGAATTTCAAAAGAAGATATTTTGGGCAATATAAATATATTTAGATTTAATGTAATTTAAAGTAAATTATATAATGTAATGTAAATTATATTTTTTCACACTTTTTTAATATATTTAAAAACATATCTAGTACTTTAAATATCTCAGAAGAAAGAAAACATTTTGGGTGTAATATGGGTCATTTTTCAGTGAACTATTCTTTAAAGATTATCTTTAAGATTAGCTTTAGAGGAACTATAAGGTTTCTGCTGTTTTTTGTGTGTTGTTGTTTTAATCACTGTGTTGCTTCAGCAATTTAGACTCTGAAATGCCAAGATTCTCCTGAGAAGTGATGGAAGCTAATGTTGTGTGACTAACATCTCCCAGAGAGAGAAAAGGAAGGTATGAAAACACAACCTAATATACTGCAGGAAAGCGACTGAAAGCTAAAAGCCATATTTTAAGCTTCACGAGGGACTTTCTTGTCACCTTTTCTCAAATCTGACAGTTTGTGTAACGGAAAACACATTTATAATGTGGTTTGCTTTTCGTTGAGATCCTACCTCAGGGTGTACTTGCTTATTAGTCATGAGACTATACATCAAATTATGTTCTCTTCTTTTATGCTGTGCTCTCAACCAGCCGAAGCAAAACTAAATGGTATACTGGCAAAGACATAACTTAGCCCAACCAAAACACAAACACACACACACTATTGACTTAATGAGGACTCATTTACCTTCACGCCACTGCAGCAGACAGATAGAGGAGATGCAAAAGAGGAAAGACAGATAAAGAACTGAAAATGTCAAGACTGATTAGACTTTCATATGTCTGCAGTAACACATCTTGACTGAGACTCTCTGTGCTGAAATTAACAGGCATCTTCAAATGGCAGACATCAGGGGGAAAGGCTCTTTTCTCAAAGGTCAGAGGTCAATATGACTTAAAGCCAACAACAAAGGCTGAAGACACTGTCAGATTAAAATAGTACGATGATATTTGTAACCGAGTGAGCTGTAACTCAAAGGGGTTCACCGAACTTCAGTTCTTTTCTTGGCTTGTAGTGAGGCTTCATTTGACAAGCACACACAGCTGATCAATGCTGCCCTCTGGTTTATGAGCATAGAATATAAAAGGATGATATTTCACACATACACTGGCATGGCGAACATACTTAAATCTTCCATATAAAACCAGGATAGGTCCAGCTGAGCCCTTCTTAGTATTTTATGGCTTCAGATACTGTCAAAACAATAGAATAGAATAGAATAGAATAGAATAGAATAGAATAGAATAGAATAGAATAGAATAGAAAATATTATGAAATATTCAGAATATCATTGAATATGACAAATGCACGTCACAATCTGTGGTTTCTCAAGCCTTGGAACATGTAAACATCATGACTGTTTCTGTCTTAAGAAGCACACCATGACACAAGGCAGTGATTGCTTATGCATGACAAGGCTAGACAGGAAATAACAAACAAATTTATGGGATTTTTTGCATTTAAATGACAAGGGTTTGACTGGGAAAAACAAACCGTGACGAGCAGAGAGGAAAAGACTGACATGTTGATATATCAGGGCAAAGAGTTCCATTAAAATTCAGCCCACAGTCCTATGTGTCACCTGACAAAAGGGTTTGATAGACAGTTTAGAGAAAGAGGGCATTCTGGGAGTTTTTATAAGACTGCTTTGCTGATCTCCAGTAGGTTGCTGCTGACCAGGCAGAGAGCACTCTGTACCTTTTTTTTTTTTTTTTTTGCAGGCAAATATCAAATAATGTGAATATTTGATTTAAAACATGGGTTCCACATTATTTTACAGTGCCGTAGTTACATTGTAATTACACAAATAAGTACTGAGTAGTATAAATTAACTACATGTACTTACTATAGAGTTACAGTTAGGGTTTGGTTTAGGGTTAGTTACTAGTAATTATGCATGATTATATATATATATATACACAGTGGGGAAAATAATTATTTGATCCCCTGCTGATTTTGTAAGTTTGCCCACTTACAAAGAAATGAGGAGTCTATATTTTTTATGGTCGGTTTATTTTAATGGATAGAGACAGAATATCAACCAAAAAATCCAGAAAAAAACACATTATATAAAGGTTATAAATTGATTTGCATTCGATCAAGTGAAATAAGTATTTGATCCCCAACCAACCTGCAAGAATTCTGTCTCCTACAGATGTGTTTATGTGCCCATGTCAAACACAGATTAGTCCTGTCACTTTAAGAAAGTCCTCCTAATGTTAGCTTGTTACAAGTATAAAAGACGCCTGTCCAAAGAATCTGTATCTTCCATTTAAACCCAAAGAGCTGTCAAAGGATGACAGAGACAAGATTGTAGACCTGCACAAGGCTGGAATGGGCTACAAGACCATCAGCAAGAAGCTTGGTGAGGAGGAGACAACTGTTGGTGCGATTACTTGGAAATGGAAGAAATACAAAATAACCATCAATCGCCCTCTGGAGCTCCATGCAAGATCTCGCCTCATGGGGTAAGGATGATGATGAGAAAGGTGAGGGATCAGCCCAGAACTACAGCTTGTAGAGCTTGTAAATAATCTCAAGGCAGTTGGGACCACATTCACCAAGAAAACCATTGGTAACACACTACGACACAATAGATGGAAATCCTGCAGTGCCGGCAAGGTCCCTTTGCTCGAAAAGGCACATGTACAGGCCGTCTGAAGTTTGCCAATGAACATCTAAATGATTCAGAGAAGGCTTGGGAGAAAGTGCTGTGGTCAGATGAGACCAAAATTGAGCTCTTTGGCATCAACTAGACTCGAAATGCTGACTATGACCCCAAGAACACCATCCCTACAGTTAAGCACGGAGAAACATGGAAACATTATGCTTTGGGGCTGTTTCTCTGCTAAGGACGACTTCACCGCATTGAGGTGCTGATGAACAGGACCATATTTCCATAAAATCTTGGACAAGAACCTCCTTCCCTCAGCCAGAACACTGAAGATGGGTCGTGGATGGGTCTTCCAGCATGACAATGACCCATATTATTCCACCAAACCAAGGCATCAAAAGAGTAGCTCAAGAAGAAGCACATTAAGGTCATGGGGTGGCCTAGCCAGTACCCAGACCTTAATTCTATAGAAAATCTGTGGAGTGGAGCCAAGCGATAGCCAAGAAACCTTAAATATTTAGAGAAGATCTGTAAAGAGGAGTGGACCAAAATCCCTCCTGAGATGTGTGCAAACCTGAAACGTCTTACTTCTGTGCTTGCCAACAAAAGTTTGTCCACCAAGTACTAAGTCATGTTTTGCTTGGGGATCAAATAATTATTTGACTCACTGAAATGCAAATCAGTTTATAACTCTGGATTTTTTGTTTGATATTCTCTATCCATTAAAATAAATCTAAAAATTATAGAACCTACCATAGAAATGTATATGTGGGCAAACTAACAAAATCAGCAGGGGATCAAATAATTATTTTCCCCACTGTATTAGTTTTTTTTTAAGGGCTATTAGTTAAAGACTACTAAATGTTATGTCTAACACTCTGACTCTAAGACTCCAAATCATTGTGTTCCTTTTATTTTGCATTGTTTCGGTTAAAATAAACTCCAGAATCCATCATTGACTAAACTGTATGAAAAGCCAGATTGGTAGAAGGTGATTCATTGACTTATCATTATGTTTACAAATGAGGCTGTCAGTCTGTATGGAACAAACCAGCTGCTGAGAAATGAAATCAATTAGAAAACAGTACAGGAGTCTTGCGGCTCATTTGATGAATTGCCCTAATTATATATATTGCATATAATACTTCAGTATACGGACCTTCTTTAAAAAAGGTAACTTGTCAGTACACTTGTTGTGTCAATATGATTACATTAGAAAGCCATACATAATTAAATTCCAGTCAAAATAACTGACCATCAGGTTTTAGCTGTTAAACTTTTAAAATATTAAGGTCTGTCACCAAGCTTAAATGATTTAATCATATGAGTAATGTACCACTATATCAAATAGCTAATCTGAAGATGACCTTCATTATTTCCGGCTAACTGAACAGCTTTTTTCCCCTCCACTCCAATACAGGAAATGATGTGAAGGCGGAACATGGGGAAATTTAAAGTTTAAGTGCTACATGCTCAATCTATCCACCTTACCGGACACTATTCAGTGAACAAAAAACATGACTGTGATATTCATCTACACTGATGCCCAATTATCTGATTCTCCCAACAGTGCCTGACCTTTCCTAATAGACAGAAAGACATTGGATCAATACTGCAACTCACACACAGATGCCCTGGTAACATGCTTCATGAAATTACTCCACTCTTGAGTCAGTCTCACCAGAATGACACCATGCATATCTGAGATGAAGGCAGCTGTCTAATTAAGTGTGCTTTCTTCAGACATCTCAGGGTTACATGCTCCATTTTGAACCGTCGGTGGTTAAATTCTGACACGGTGTGTGGAGTCTCAAAATTGCCTCGCTGAATCAAAAAAGATCTGCAAGTGAGCAATGATGTGTTTGCGCAAGTGATAGAAAGAGGACAGAAATGTAGCTAAATGTACTTTACAGTGCACGTGAGACCAGTGTTAACATGTGCATCGCAATGTACCACATCAGCCACAAGGGGGTGAACTTGTACTGGTTTACCTTGCATGATCCATGAGACTGTCAATTAATAAAAAATAACAAAACAGAGACAAAAACCAAGTGTACCTTAACAGCAAATACAAGTTACAAGTCACCAATTCCAATATAACTTAAGTAAAATACTTAAGTATTGTTAAAAATCAGATAGGCCTACTGTAAGACTTTTACTCATTTTGCTGAATGTAGGCTGGATGTAGGCTACTAGACTTCAACACCTAAGAGACATGCCAGCAAAAAACAAGAATCTGTTGATGTTGGAGGAGAGCATTCACATGTTTATTTTCAAAAATCAAAATAGAACTAAACACCTCAAAATTGCGATGAATCAATGTTGACACAACAGCCTCTTAAACGTCTACAATCACAGTCTCTCTCGGTTAAGCTCAAGTGCTTTAAAAGGGTAAACCAATATCCTTCAAAAAGTTCTCTTTAATATGACAGTTGAATAAAAAAATGTTAAGTAAAATTAAATACTCAAAGCCTGCATTCGCATTCGTTAAAAGTAGCTTTGTTGACGACTGTGGGTGAGTAAGGGCAAAACGCAAAAGCCTTCAATGCCCTGTAGATGGCGATATCACCTAAATAAACTGCTGCAGAAAAAATTAAATGCCATTCAAAATGTAACTGGAAACTGCATCACTCATTACAAATGTACTGTAGTAAAGAGCACATACTTGTTCAAAAATGCAGTCAAGTAGAGAGTAAAAAGTATCTTTAATACAAAGTAGCAAAAAAGATGAATAGTAACATTACATTTACACCACTGATAAAAAAAAGCTACAAACTGCAACATGTCAGAATTGCTTCATATGTTCTGCTCACTGAAATCTCAATTTGTTTTGACAATTGTTACTGAAAGGAAGAAAATATTCTGCCATTTTGAGATATTTTTCTAATGAATTGGTAGAAAATGAAAATGAAGAGGATAAAGTAGGCTGTAACAGAAAAAAAAAAAAATCCAGAGCACATAATAACCTATTAGTTTTTGAGTAGCCTAACTAAACCTGACAGTTTCTGTTCTTCATTTACATGCAAAATTGAAAATGAAAATATGTCTAAATAAAATAAAAAGGCTTTTTTTTTTCTTTTAGTCATGCTTAAAGGCATAAACTGTAGCAAACTGAGAAGAAAGGAAATGGTTTATAAACAAAAAGTGGTTTCCCATCTGCCCACAGTCATAAGAGCGTCTCAGTGGTCTTATGATGGAGGACTATTCCCACACTCCAGCACACTGAATGGGCCTTCTGGGAAATTTAAGAGGAGGTTTTGTATTTTTGTTTTTAGGAGTCAATGATGTGTGTGGACCGTTCTCTAGACAGCATTTTGTTTATAAAATGTTTTGCTTACAGGAGACAATATGGCTAAGCATCATATGTGTTGTATTTCCTGAATCTGAGATTTTTTTCCCCCTGAGATTTTAGAGCTTTGATCCAATGTGCTACATTACTGCCCGGGTTCACAGACAAGGCTTAAACTAGTCCCAGACTAAAATGCATGTTTGAGCTGTTTTAACTAAAAGCAACTTGCACTGACATATCTTAAAATATGTCAGTGCCATTGTTTTGTCTCAAGATGTACACCAGTAATGTTTTTTTCTTAGGCGTGTTTATAAAAGCTACTTAAATGTCCTAATTGAACTAAAGCCTAATCCTGGTTTAAACCCTGTCTGTGAAGCCAGGCCTATGGATTGCATCTGTGTACACTGTATGTGTTTTTGTTGTTACATTTTAAAATGTTTTATTTTTAAAATATGATGTAGCCTACATACGTGTATATTATTTTAAGCTTTCGGTTACGTTTTCCTTTATAAAATTTCAAAATCTCAATCAGATGTGAGCTAAAAATGAAGATAGTCTACAACAGTATAGTAGGCCTAAATTAAAAACTTGATAAAAGAAGACAAACGTCAATACTGATACTTAAGTTAATAAGGATGGTGAATAAGAGTCCAATAAAAAAGTCTATAAAACACAAGCTGGGCATTATTTACGATGCAGCACCCTTGAGAAAAATAAACTATCTGGGGCCTTTGTTTAAAAAGGGAGCTCCCCCTACTGGACAGTAAAACATTTTTACCTCTACAGGTTTTACATGTCTTGTATGACTGTTAGAAGTAACATTTCAGAACTGTAACTTTGTTTTCGCATTTTTTATTACACAATCTAATTTATGCTACTATTATTTCATAATGTCTGTTACTAAACGAGAATATAACGATGTGCTTAATTCAGTATTTTCAATGTCGGATGCAGTTTGCATAATCCATGAACTGCTTCTTCTTGCCCACTAGATGTCGTTAGAAGAAATGTTGTTATAGACATTGAGCTACCTGTTTCCACTATCTAGAAGAATTAGCTACGTAAACAGCAAAATTATATCAACCAAAGTTCTACTTTTTTAGTTAATGATAAATGAAGAGTTAAAGAGTTAAAGGAAATAGAGTATTTCCTCCTTTTGTCACAGCCAGTTGCACATAGGCCTGTGTGGCCTTACCCTATTTGTTATTAGGCCTATTATTATTTTACATTATATTTTCTTTTCTTAAGTTGATTATGTTTAAAACAGCAAAAGTAACTAAAACCGTAGTTATATGCATATTGCTGAAATGGACCAGAAAACCAATTGGCAAAGAAAACAACAACAACAAAAAAAACAAACAAACAAAAAAAAAAACATGCGTTTCTGGCTTTTTATTTTTTATTTTTTTTTATTTTACTGGTTCAAAGGTTAGTATATGTAGTGAATTAGTATATGTAGTGAATGTTTAATGGAAATACAAACTAATATCCGGAAAATAAATTCCAATGTTGTTCACAATAATGCATCTATGTGTGCATTAAGTACACACTTTATTTGGTAACACTTTAATTTACAGTGCCGTTACTACACGTGCTTATAGTAGGCTAATAACAGTAAATTATGCATAATTACAAGTAACTAACCCTACAAACTGTAACTGTAACTCTATAGTACGTACATGTAGTTAATTAATAGTACTCAGTACTTATTTGAGTAATTGCAATGTAACTACAGTCCAGTAAAATAAAGTGTAACCCTTTATTTTAGTGTCCTTGTTACACATACATGTACTTATACACTATATTTGGTAACACTTTATTTTACAGTGCCATTGTTAAGAATGTTACATGTAGTTACTATAGTAATAACAGTAAATTATGCATAGTTGCATGCAACTAACCCTAAACCAAACCAAACCAAACCAAACCCTAATCTTTCATCAGTAGCCTACTCAAACATAATTACACTGTAACAAAGACACCTTAATATAAAGTGTAACCCTTTATTTTAAGGTGTCCGTGTTACAGTGTAATTATACATTTCAGCAAGCTACTGAGTAATAATAATTAACTACACGTAGTCTACTTACTATGGGGTATAGTTATTACTGCAGCAACTAGCTTACATGTGACACGTGATGACACTGTAAAATAGTGTTACCGTAACAAGAGTAAATTATGCAACTAGCCCTAATTATAACATTATAATAAGTGCATGTTGTTAGTTGGGCTAATATTTCTCTTTGCTTATCTTAAAATCTTAACATAAGAATTTTAGATTTGTGACGCTGAATCCACTTAAAAGATCAGATATTAGCCTCTCTTGGTACAGTAAATTCCCTGATCTTTGGAACTTCCTAAAAGCATACTGGATTAGTGTTTTCACTAATGCCAGCATGTATGCAAAAAGGAGACAGTATGCTCTAAAAATATTTCATCACAAAGCAAATAAAATAAATAATTAAGAACATTTCTAGCAGCTTTTTTTTTTTTTTTTACATTCTGGTAGTAAAGAGTTAATACAGCCGTCAGATTCCTCCTCCTACGTAACTGTGTTTAGCCTACATAAACAAAGCTGAAATATTTCTTTCCACTCTTCTTCAGTCCCGTGATTGCACCGGAGGTCTCGCGCAGTTGTGCAGAGATGGATAAAAGTCGCGCGGACGCTTCACAGCGATTCTCCGAAATTATTGAGCTCAATGTCGGAGGGCAAGTTTACGTTACGCGGCACTCAACTTTACTCTCCGTGCCCAATTCTTTGCTCTGGACCATGTTCAGTCAGAAGAAACCCGCGGAACTTACCACCGACAGCAAAGGACGCTTCTTTTTGGACAGGGACGGCTTTTTGTTCAGATATATTTTGGATTACTTGCGGGACCAGACTCTGGTTTTGCCCGATTACTTCAAAGAGAAGGCGAGCCTTCTTAAAGAGGCAGAATATTTTCAACTTCAAGAGCTGGCGAGACGCCTGAGACCGGCGGTCAGTAAAGAGAACTCTATCACCGAGGAGGTGTGCCAGAGCGACCCGGAGGAGGCTGCGCTCGCCGCCACGAGTATCACCAGCACCGGCCCTCGCTCACCGCTCACTCTGGACGCGAAAAAAACCGGCTACATAACCATCGGGTACAGGGGCTCCTACACCATAGGACGAGACATCCAACAGGACGCCAAATTTCGACGGGTGGCGAGAATCACCGTGTGCGGCAAAACGTCTCTCGCCAAAGAAGTTTTCGGGGAGACTCTGAACGAGAGCAGAGATCCCGACAGACTCCCAGAGAGATACACGTCTCGGTATTACCTGAAGTATAATTTCCTGGAGCAAGCCTTTGACAGGCTGGCGGAGGTGGGCTTCCACATGGTTGCTTGTAGCTCCACGGGCACCTGCGCGTACGCGAGTAACGACCCAAACGAGGACAAAATCTGGACGAGTTACACCGAGTACGTTTTTTGCAGGGAGTGAAGGGGACTCACTTTTGGGAACTGTTATTCAAACACTTTTCTCGGACACTCACCTTTCCATTCCTTGCGCACCACGAATGTGTAGTTTTGTGCAACAATGTCATATGTAAATAAAAAATAGGGACGCTGGGCAGACGTATTGTGCATATTTGTGTGTAAGTAATAAATTAACAACAGCGGATCTCCAAAATCTGTCGTCTGTTCCCAGAATGCAAACAGCCACTGATGGCATTTCCCAGTATTTAACTACAATAGGTTTGGACTGTATGAAGCACAAAATGTAGCCTACTTTCAGTGATATGACCTTTTGAAATCAAATCAACCTTTATACTCAAGTTATTAATATTTTGTGATATTAAAAGTTCATTACATTCCTGCATTTATAAATTTCCCTCTGATTATATGGGATTATTAACAGTTTTGTTTTGATGTCTGTCAGCTTCACACACATAATAAACTAATCATGAAAGACATATTTGAATGCAGACTCTGAATAATGGTACATTTTATTTTGATTTGCGTGGCACACTGTATAATTAAAATACAAACAGTTTCCAGTTAAATGTGTCCCACATCAAATTTGCATGGAAGAACAAGCTACAGTACTTGCAACTAGTGAAAAACAAGCTGTGCTAGATCAAACCACAGTTGATATCCTGTCAGAGATTGCGTGAAATGATAGAATAAAGATTAAAAAAAGCACAGGAACTGTGCTGTGTGCTAACTAAACACCTTTGGTGGTGGTGCGAGAGTTGATTTAGTGCAGGCTCCAAAAAGGAGATGTGAATGGAGAAGAGACACTGTCTGGCCTGAGGAAACAGATGGACTACTAGGAGACAGTGAACAGGAACTAGCCCTGTGTCTGCCCTGTGTACACACACCATGTAAAGGGTATTATGTAAAATACACTTTTCCTTCTTTGTGTTACATAGATACAATCAAAAACATGCAAATATCAGTGGTCTAAATATCACACACGTAAACATGCTTGTCAGGTATTATGTACAGTTTATTACTGACAATGTTGGACCACCTGGAGAGTGTCAGTATTACAGAGACAGGAACAAATTCTCTCTTCAGAGGAAGTTGTATCAAGAGGAAGAGAGAAAGCAGATAACCAGAAAAAATACACAGAACAGAAAACAAAGAGCCCTCACTTTAACACTGTGTGTCAGTGTTAATGAGTGAAAGAGCTACAGGCAAAAAAAAAAAAAATAATAATAAATATACTTATTTACATTACAAACAACTGCATTTTTACATTCCAGCACTTTCCAACTGGAATGTAAAAAATGTTGGCAACAATATATATATATATATATATATATATATATATATATATATATATATATATATATATATATATATATATATATATATATATAGTACTTGTATCAGTAAAGTGCTTTATATACTGTATAAATGTATATGAAGCACTTAGCAATTACCAAAATTGTTTACTAATACAAGATTGCAGCACTGTCTTTCAAAATTTTAACTGTTACTTATGCTGCAAGGACAGAAGACTTTAAATGTTGTTTCATGATACTTTTTGCACTTTAAATTCATGGTTCCTTTTTGTTGCATTCCACCCACACACACACACACACACACAAGGGACACATATCATGACATTTTATCTGTTCCTCAAAACACACAAATGTACTTCCCTCGGTTTAAACTAGAGTGAAAATAGATCTTACCATACTTCTAAACACAGAAGTAAAAACAGCCTGCTTTGGTATAATGGTTACACTAAAGCCAGAGTTACCAATGTATTTGGAAAGTCTAGATTTATGTGGTCAAGAAAAGATTACGATGTTGAAGTTTTTCATTGCACACACTGGAAGTACAAGCATACTCATAATAGGCTAAGAATCTTGGAAGAACATTACTATGCACCTTTTAGTTATAACAAAAGGTTCCTGTTTCATGCAAAAGGTGTTTTCCACATGTAATGTTACAATAAAGTACAACTGCCCTTGTCAGAAGACAAAGATAGAAAAGGGATGCTTCCAAACTCATTTTCAGAGTTTTAAAAAACAGTATCCGAGGGTCTCTCTTATTGCTTGTAATAATTTAGATGAACACTCTGTCTCTCTCTGCCAGACCGGAGACATACACTATGGAGGAGACAGCAGATGGTCCTGGTTAATGCATTCCTTAGCTGGAAGACACTATTTGTTCACTTGAATTCTTTTAGACATATGTATTCATTCATTCTTTCAGTCATCCAAAATTAACACTAAAGATGGGGGTTTATGAAGATAGACAGACAGATTATAGACAGACGGACGGACGGATAGATAGAGACAAAAATGCACTTCCTCCTTCACTGCCACAAATACATACCTATAAGAGATCTTTACTTAAACAAGTGAAAAAAAAAAAAAAAACTCAACAAAGAACTTTACAGCCATGACTGAAGTAGAACAAATAAAGATAATATTAGGAGAGGGACAGACAGCAGCAGTGGCTGTGAGATATGTGTGGATGTACCACAGCCTGAGAGACAGCAGGTGAATGTTTGTAATGTGTGTGTATGTGTCTGACCTCAGTGTGTTTCTGTCTGTGTTTTTTTCTTCTATTATACTGATGTTTTTATTATTGTTTTATGTATGTATTCCGAGCTTTGGCAATACAAGTGCTGGTCATATCATCAAATAGTTGATTTATTTCACCAATTCCATTCAAAAAGTGAAACTTGTATACTATATTCATTCATTACACACAGAATGATATATTTCAAATGTTTATTTCTTTTAATTTTGATGATTATAACTTTCAACTAAGAAAAATCCCAAATTCAGTATCTCAGAAAATTAGAATATTGTGAAAAGGTTCAATATTGAAGACACCTGGTGCCACACTCTAATCAGCTAATTAACTCAAAACACCTGCACAGGCCTTTAAATGGTCTCTCAGTCTAGTTCTGTAGGCTACACAATCATGGGGAAGACTGCTGACTTGACAGTTGTCCAAAAGACGACCATTGACACCTTGCACAAGGAGGGCAAGACACAAAAGGTCATTGCAAAAGAGGCTGGCTGTTCACAGAGCTCTGTGTCCAAGCACAATAGTAGAGAGGCGAAGGGAAGTTTTTATGTGGTAGAAAAAAAGTGTACAAGCAATAGGGATAACCGCACCCTGGAGAGGATTGTGAAACAAAACCCATTCAAAAAATGTGGGGAAGATTCACAAAGAGTGGATTGCAGCTGGAGTCAGTGCTTCAAGAACCACTACGCACAGACGTATGCAAGACATGGGTTTCAGCTGTCGCATTCCTTGTGTCAAGCCACTCTTGAACAACAGACAGCGTCAGAAGCATTTCGCCTGGGCTAAAGACAAAAAGGACTGGACTGCTACTGAGTGGTCAAAAGTTATGTGGTAACACTTTAGAATACTGATCCTTCGTTAATGAATAACTACACAGGAACAAATGAATAATGCATTTTTAACACTCTAGTAACTACTATTAACTAACAATAAACTCTGATGAATGAATTAGTAAGTAATAGTGCTCAGTTGTAGGTGGTAGTTCACTATTAACTAATAAGTAACTACTGTTTTTTCATACCTCTAAGAGAACTACTAAGAACTACTATATACAGGTTCATAATTAACATGAATGATGCATAATGTATAATTAATTCTAGAGTAAAGGCCTTGGTAACCCACTAGTAATGACTGAAGTATTACTGAATACTTAAGAAAGAATTACTAATTATTTGGATCAGTATTCTAAAGTGAAAAACATGATAACTCTCTAGTAACTACTGTAGTCATTGTAAACTTTTGATGTTTTTGTATGTTTTTGTACAGTAATTCCTTATAATATATTTGGTAACACTTAAGTAATTACTAGTGGGTTACTATGATCTTCACTTTAGAATACTGATCCAAAAAAGAAGTAGCTACTTTAGAGTTATACAGTAACTCTTGAGTTATTACTATCCAATACTTTACAAATACCTCAAAAGTTTACAGTGACTTCAGTAGTTACTAGAGAGTTATCATGCTTTTCACTTTAGAATACTGATCCAAATAATTAGTAATTCCTTCTTAGGTATTTGGTAATACTTCACTCATTACTAGTGGTTTACCAAAGCCTTTACTCTAGAATTAATTATACATTATTCATTATTCACATTAATTACGAACCTGTATATAGTAGTTCTTAGTAGTTCTCTGGGAGGTATGAAAAAAACTGTAGTTACTGATTAGTTAATAGTGAACTACCACCTTTAACTGAGCACTATTACTTACTAATTCATTCATCAGAGTTACTTGTTAGTTAATAGTAGTTACTAGAGTGTTAATAATGCATTACTCATTTGTTCCTGTGTAGTTATTCATTAATGAAGGATCAGTATTCTAAAGTGTTACCAGTTATGTTCTCTGATGAAAGTAAATTTTGCATTTCCTTTCAGGGAAATCAGGGTCCCAGAGTCTGGAGGAAGAGAGGAGAGGCACACAATCCATGTTGCTTGAGGTCCAGTGTAAAGTTTCCACTGTCAGTGATGGTTTGGGGTGCCATGTCATCTGCTGGTGTTGGTCCACTGTGTTTTCTGGGGTCCAAGGTCAACGCAGCCGTATACCAGCAAGTTTTAGAGCACTTCATGCTTCCTGCTGCTGACCAACTTTATGGAGATGCAGATTTCATTTTCCAACAGGACAGGAAAATCTATGGGGTATTGTGAAGAGGAAGATAGGATATGCCAGACCCAACAATGCAGAAGAGCTGAAGGCCACTATCAGAGCAACCTGGGCTCTCATAACACCTGAGCAGTGCCACAGACTGATCGACTCCATGCCACGCCGCATTGCTGCAGTAATTCAGGTAAAAGGAGCCCCAACTAAGTATTGAGTGCTGTACATGCTCATACTTTTCACGTTCATACTTTTCAGTTGGCCAAGATTTCTAAAAATCATTTCTTTATATTGGTCTTAAGTAATATTCGAATTCTCTGAGATACTGAATTTTCCTTAGTTGTCAGTTATAATCATCAAAATGAAAAGAAATAAACATTTGAAATATATCAATCTGTGTGTAATGAATGAATATAATATACAAGTTTCACTTTTTGAATGGAATTAGTGAAATAAATCAACTTTTTGATGATATTTTAATTATATGACCAGCAGCTGTATTGTATTATTTACAGTCATGCCAATAAAGGAATTTTGAATTTGAATTTGAATTTGACAGACAGACAGACAGAGAGATTCAGAATTCATACAGGTTTGAAACAACTTGAGGGGGAGTAAATGATGACAGAATTTTTATTTTGGGGTGAATTATAATTTTAACATATAACATAGCTGAGAAGTTAGATTGATTGAAACATAATACATGAATAGACAGAGGAAAGTAATCATCAGAGAGACGTTTAAATGAATGACAGCACACACTACTTAATAGTTTTTCTCAGATTTGGAGGCTGCAGCAAATGTGGGATGGATGCTTGGAATTTATTGCCTTTTATCCTACTGTTGACCAAGACAAATATATAAATAAGCTCCTGTATATTAAATATTTGCACATACTGTTTATTTAGAGTAGGACCTGAGTGCATAGTTATGAACGGTCGAGAGAACCTTTCCAGCGTTTTGACATTTCTTCCTTGATCCTCTGTCATAAACCTCAGAGAGCCTCTATGTAAACCAACTCCATAGCGACAAGCCCAGATCAATATAATCGAATGTCCTGCTGCATGCTCAGGAGGTTCGTACCTTCATTTGGTTTGTTTAATAATCAACATAGGTCAGTGGCTAAATTAGGAATGCCTGTGTTGTGAATGATAAGGCTTTGGATATATCTTTAGAAGTTTGCCAGGATTAATGAGGGTTCTTTTAATGGGTAACTCCAGCTGACTCAGAAAAGAATGTGAAGGATGGTGAAGACTTCACGTCATCACCATGACAACCACTTTTAGTGTGTTTACAAAGTCGCTTTATGATTGCAGGTGCCAGCAGCACCTGTAAATGTCTATATTACAGACATTATTCAAATGAACTTTTGCTATACTTGCTGTGCGTGTCTACAGACCGTCATCTTCAAAAAAAAGGATGGTAATTGCGGTAGCCTGTGTAGGTACACGCATAGCATTAAACACCATTATACAGTACTCTTACAATGTTTACAGTCTATTTCATTCCCTCTCAAAGAGCTGATCTTGAGTCTGTAAAATTAGGCTTTCAGCCCCAGAGGCTCATTGGCCAGTAGTGTGCCATTTTGTTGGCAGCATGTGCATAGCACAGTGGTCACAAGGAGGCTTGGAAAATAGGGAATCTTTGGCTGTTCCCAGTGTGGGGGACATCCCAAAGCTTCTGGAGTGGAACATAGCCCAAGGTCTATACACTGGAGAAATTTAATTTAAGATAAAGTGCAGCACAAATCAAAGTCCACTAAATCCACCAGACTAAGGAAGAGGATTTGGAGGCTTGTTCTTACCTCTAACTAATAATTGCCTTTGGCTAAATGTGGTCAGCCTTCTTTTCATAGAACAGATTTGCTTTGAAATAGGGTGCGTTTATGTTATTACACAAAGATTATGGAGACTACAGGCAATAGAAAGAGGCTCCTTGTAAATCCACAGGGCATCAGGCATTTTTTTATTCCAGACTGTTTAAATGAGGTGGATTGGATGAATACATCTCACTGTGTTCAGCGGGAAAAGATCAATATTGGATTTTAATATAACATCTCTGAGCACATCAAAGAAAATCTATATGAGTCAAAGCCACTGTTATCCTCCATTGCCTTGTGGGTTTAATAAAGAGCAGATTTGATCTTTTCCTTCACATACGGTTAGGACAGAATGTGGTCTACTAAGCTGACATGAGATTTGTACCTGTCTTTAGTATGCATTTATCCATTATTGTGGAGGAATCTGACCTGGGATCGGTTATAAAAGACAAGGTGTTCACCCATCAGGGCAGAGAGTATCAGCTTGTTGCCATTTCCACTCTTCGCAGACCAGGTATGAGGATATAGCACTTAATATTGGAATTTTGACAGGGACCAGCCCCTAAACCATTCCCAAATGGGAATTTTTAGTTGGTGCTGGTGTCCTCTGTAAATGTCGCTGCTGCTGCTTTCCCTCTCACTGTGTCTTCTGCCAAGTCAAGCTTCCGCTCCGTGGAGGTCCGGTTAGTCTCACGCTGCTCTTTCTGAGCGTGGTAAAGGCCGTCGGCATCAATCAACGGCGGGGAACAAAAGCAGGAGCTCAGGCGCACACCTCCCAGCATCCTGCACCCCCGCTGGCTCTTACACAGGGCTCTTTTGGAGAAAAAGGAACCCCTGCAGACTGTAAAAAGGCCAGGAAATCTACTGTCCCAGCACTCAAGAGTGTTGATATCTAAAAAATAGAGACTTATGCACATACACACACACCCACGCCGCCTTACCTCAGTTGTTAGTAATACAAAATTCATGCATACACAGAGGGAGGTGACAGAGAAAGTAAGTGTATAATGATTATCAGTACACTTTCACAACACACATGCCATAAATCTTTCAAATAATTCATATTTTCTCATTCCCATTTTGTCAACAAAGAGAGACAAAATGGTGAAAAAACGATTCAGAAGCTAAATGTCAATTAATTTCAAGTAATAATTTTGTCAAGGAAATTTCCTCCTCATTTGTAAGCTTTTAACACTGAAGAAATGAATAGTAGTTCAATCAGAGATTGCACTGATTTTATTTCCCTTGTATATGCTTCCCCTGAGGTCAATTTTTAAGAAACATGGTATCACCTTCCATTGTTACGCTGATGACACCCAAATCTATCTGCCCCTGGGATCTGATCATTTGGGTTGGGATACTTTGGTGGCTTGTCTAGCAGATGTTATGGCCTGGATGTGCTTAAATTTTCTTCACTTCAATGAAAGCAAAACACACATTATAGTCTTTGAATCTTGGAAGCTGCTACTTCCCCTTGTCTAAATTTTGGTAATTTTTCTTCATGCATGAAACCACTAGTGAAGAACTTGGGTGTGTATTCTGATAATAGTCTAAAACTTGACAAACAGATTAATACGGTAGTCAAAACCAGTTTTTTTCCATCTTAGAGTCTTAGCTAAAGTAAAACAATTTCTTTCTTTTAAGGACTTTGAAAGGATCATCCATGCTTTTATTTCATCAAGGCTTGATTATTGTAATTCCCTTAATATGGGTATTAACCAAGCATCTCTTAACTGTCTCCAAATGGTACAAAACATTGCTGCTAGGCTCCTTACTGGCGTGCATAAACAAGAGCATATTACCCCAGTGCTGATATCTTTGAATTGGCTCCCAATTTGTTACAGAATTGATTTTAAAGTTTTGTTGCTGGTTTTTAAAGCTCTGACTTGTTTAGCTCCTGTATATATTACTGATTTACTATCTCTCCGTAATCCTGGAAGGTCTTTTGGGTCTTCCTAATGGTTTATTTTGTGCTGTAATTTATGTTGTACATGGTGTCAACAGCACCTTGGTCAACAATTTTTGTTTTTATTGGTGCTATATAAATAAAGCTGAGTTGAGAGAGTTGAGTTGAACTCTCAAAATAAATTTATATGTATGCATTTATCCAAAGTGACTTACAAAAAGAGGTGTCTGATATGAGTGAAGCCACCTGATCAGTCCATGCATAGTTCAGTCATGAAACTCTTCCAAGTAGATGATTGGTTCTTCCAAATCAGCAGCGTAGCCCATTAATCTCTCTTTCCTATAGGGGTGCAACAGTACACAAAAATGATGATTCGGTACGTACCTCGGTATTGAAGTCACGGTTCAGTACGAATTCGGTACAGCAGGAGGGAGGAAACTAATATATATATATACACACATATATATATATATATATATATATATATATATATATATATATATATATATATATATATATATATTTTTTTTTTTTTTTTTTTTAGTAAACAGTGGTTTACGGTACAAATTGTATCTCTGTCTTTAAATAAATTCAATTATAATTAACATTTTCTTAAGGATAAAAAAAGGAAAAAAAAATCTATCTCTGCTAATGCTTTACACTATATACAGCGAGCACTTTCTTGCACATTATTAAAGGTTACAGTTAACAACAGAACCCAAATTATTAAATTAAGTTGCTTTTTATTTTTAGATATGATAATCAATACTCACATAAAAATTGTATGCAAACATGTAAATTGCATATAAGACAGTTTTTGCAACAGTACACAAAAATGATGATTCGGTACGTACCTCGGTATTGAAGTCACGGTTCAGTACGAATTCGGTACAGCAGGAGGGAGGAAACTAATATATATATATACACACATATATATATATATATATTTTTTTTTTTTTTTTTTTTTTTTTTTTTTTTTTTTTTTTTTTAGTAAACAGTGGTTTACGGTACAAATTGTATCTCTGTCTTTAAATAAATTCAATTATAATTAACATTTTCTTAAGGATAAAAAAAGGAAAAAAAAATCTATCTCTGCTAATGCTTTACACTATATACAGCGAGCACTTTCTTGCACATTATTAAAGGTTACAGTTAACAACAGAACCCAAATTATTAAATTAAGTTGCTTTTTATTTTTAGATATGATAATCAATACTCACATAAAAATTGTATGCAAACATGTAAATTGCATATAAGACAGTTTTTGCATTAACTTCTAAATATGTTTCCACTTCAAATCGAAGTTAAAATATATTAATTTACACAGTGGCATCATAACTTGTTTTCATGACAGATTTATTTAAACATACATTTAACATATACATTAAATAATCAAGACAAAAAATATAAAATATAATGACTATATAGGCTAATACAGTGCATATATGTAGCGAAAGAGTTAATTTCTCTTGCGAACTAACAAGCTGTGGGCACTGATTGGCATTTCTGAGGTAAATGTTACTTGACATATTTACAAGCTGTTTCATTGATGTCTTTCTGCAAACACTGATTGAGTGATTACATGAGATAAATTTCAGTAAGTTGTACTGTATCTTTCAACATACCTTCAGATGTTCATTCATGTTTATTCTGTAACTAGTATTAAAGAGGAAAAGATTGTTCTTGCTCTCCGCGCTGCATGTACTGAGGTGCCTATACAGCAATCTGTCACGCCACATCAAAGAGTGTCAAAACGGAATTGTTTGAATTTGAGGGATGAGACTTACTTACACAGAGCTTATTGTGATTATTGGTGGTTAACCCTTAAATGCATACCTCGGGTCTTTAGTGACCCGGGATGTCATTCACTACCCTCCTCATCATTCATTTTTTAAAGTTAGACTTCAACCTTCTTGGTATTCCTTAATTGATTCATTATAAAGAATATAACATGAAAAAATTCATAAAATTATAAAAGAATGCCTATTTTTGAATTCATTTTTTGTAAAAATTGTATAGGGTCGCTAACGACCCGAGGTGTGTATCAGCGTAAGTATATTTTTTTCTGCACAACAATAATTTAATCTTAGATGACGGAATAAGTGCAATTCACCTTGATTCCACAAGGTGGCAGTGTCTGATACACAATGCTGAAGTGACGACTCTTTCAGACAGAAAACGAAATGATAAGAAAAACATGAAATGGCTCAGTGATTTACTGCAGAGCAAGTACTGAACGCAATCAAATATGACTGTAACTGTCACTGGATGGAACTGGTGAAGCTGTTAGCGATCAAAATATTGATTTTGAAGATGTTGAAAATTATATAGTTCTGAGAATATGTTTGAGATCAGAAATAGGCTCATATTTGCAACCTCAAACATAAAACTAGCCCATTATTTGCTGAATTTACTGGGAAATGAGCTCTGACGAGGACAGTGATGATGGCATAAAACATCTGCTCAAACTGAGCCCTTTCAAGCTCCAAAAGGTAACTGTCACAGACACGTCAGGTTCCAACCTCCACCAATCACAACGCACGCCATCTCCCGAGTACTGATCACCGCCACCTGCACCTCATTACCTCACTCATCATCACCAGTATAAAGCACACACACAGCACTACTTGTCCGGTCTTGTTCGCATATACCCAGTGTGATGCTTACCTCAAGGACTACTCTTCATATACTTACCTGTCTCCTTCCCATTATGTTCCTCGTCTGCTGTGTGTGTGTGTGTGTGTGTGTGTGTGTGTGTGTGTGTGTGTGTGTGTGTGTGTGTGTGTGTGTGTGTGTGTGTGTGTGTGTGTGTGTGTGTGTGTGTGTGTGTGTGTGTGTGTGTGTGTGTGTGTGTGTGTGTGTGTGTGTGTGTGTGTGTGTGTGTGTGTGTGTGTGTGTGTGTGTGTTTTTACACCAACTCCATTGTTCTCCAGTCTTCAGCATTACTCCAACTACAAAAGAAAGGACAGTAATTATCTCATTCATATCTACTCCACGAATTCCAAGTATCTATTCACTCACCTGTTTCATCCATTTGCTCTGCTGTGGTTAAATAAACTCTACATTACCTATTACGTCTGTGTCCGTCTCCAGTGTACTGTAACAGTAACAAAATATGATTTATTTTATCCTTCTGTAATTGCTACTCTAATATCAGAGGAGTTTTATATTATTGTGACAGGTAGAGATCCTTCCGTGTTAGATATAGATCCGGGTCGATAAAGACCCGAATATGTAAGAATGATTGGCGAAACAGTCATGCATTTAAGGGTTAATGGTGGTTAAAGTGGTTAATGGGCTACAACTCTGTGTGTACCGAACTGAAAGATGCGTACCGAAAATGTTCAGTATGAATACGTGTACCATTACACCCCTACTATCTACACAGCCTTATTTATTTCCATCCTGACCTGCCCAGTACTGTACACCATGAGAATTTTCTTTAGCCCTCCTCCTCCCCAGCACCACCTGTCTAGATATTACTGTAATAGCATTTTATTGATAAAAATGATTGATCTGCTGGCTTAAGGCCGGGACACACAAACCCAACGTCAAAGAACTAGCAGCAACAAAAGTCGACGGTGTTGTCACCTCACGTCGGCTGTGTCAGGTAAAAAAAGGTGTTTGAATACACCAAAAGAACTTCAGCCGACTGTCAAGTAGCATGCACGTTCTGCACCTGCATATAAAGGAAATAACTCTCTATTTAAGCAGATATATTTGTCTATATTCGTCATTCATAAAGGGAAAGTGAAACTAAGACTGCATGTATGCAATCCATAAAGAAAGCAACACTTGCTTACTGTTTTGAATAGCAATCATGCTGATCACGTTCTTAATTCCACTCTGCTCATGTTATTATGAAAATATTTGTGCATCCGAGTGCTCAGGTAAGGTGACATAAAATTAGGACAACCTTCTGTCTGCCGTCATGACTTATTTAGTCTTTATTTAGCCTAACTTTTGCCTTTATTCTTGTGAACTGACTCATTTGCTATACTGAACAGCCAATCAGAGTTCTCTCTCTCTCCATTAAACATGCCGAATTGGCCGAAAAAAAGCTGATGAGGACCAACTTCAGCCCACGGTGCAGAACACACTGAGAAAACTTAGTTGACTTATGCACAAAAACTGCCTGACGGCTGACCGTCAGCTTGGTGTGTTCCAGGCTTTAGAGAACTGCTGCTGCAAGGTAAAGTAGGGACTTTACTGTAGCAGATAGACAGGTGGTGCTGGGGAGGAAGAGGGCTAAAATGTTAATTGTGTGCAGTACTGAGCTGGATCAGTTCGGGGCGGGAAAAAAATAGGGAGATCAATTGGTTGTGCTGCTGGTTTTGAAGAACCAATCAGCTAATCAGAAGAGTTTCATGACTGAACTGTGCATTTCTGAAAAATATGTTTATTATCAAGACATTTGATTCATTAATCGCTATAGGTATTTATCTAGAAGAAAAACAGAGTGCACTAAGCGGTAAAACTATTTGTACTACAAAATCAGTCTGTTTATGATTATGATAATAAATGCCTCCCACATTTAAGTTAAAAATGGCTATTACCACTCAAATGTTAAAAAAGTAAGTTGGATAAATGAGCTAACATTTAAAAAAAAAAAAAAAAAGTACCATGGTATTACCACCATGGTTTTTGTATCTTTGAAGTATCTAATTATTATCAAGCATTAGTGTCAGTTCTGGCAGGTCACGTCAGTCAAGCTCGCATCAGCCGACTCCCAGGAGACTCACGTCAACCTATAGGAATACAATGCTATCACAGCATCCATATATAAGCTCCTCAGTATTATCAGCAGCTATCGCATTTCTCAGGAGCTAATTACCCTCCTCCATCTCCAGCTCCTCCTCTCATCACTCAGGATTGGGCTTATGATTCCCCTGAATCAGACTAATTCTTGAAATATGTGTACATGTTAAATTATTGACATGATAATCTGATCATCTGCATATGTTGGTTCTGTTCCGTTTACCCTAAGGGGGGTTATCGCTGCTCTTCCTGCTCTTTTCCATGCTAGGCTGCATGGATGCGCAGGGAGTTCTTGCCAAGAACAGAACCATACCGGCAATACAAACTCTATGCAATTATCAAACATATTTGACGATAGTGGTCCTGACAGAAATCGAGATTATAATTTAAAAACCATAGTATATGAATGGACTAATCAAAGTACACACATCAAAGTACTATGGTATTTTCTGATATCTGAAACCACTTTGTTACTTTTTGAAAGAGAGAAAAAAGGCACATCAAAGACTTAAATAAAGTTAAATAAAATCTGGTTTCCCTTTAAAATCTCTTTCTTACTAGAAGCAAACAAATGCCCTAGTGTAGGCCTGTTGAAACCTCAGGCTAATGTCTGACTGTTAAAAGTCATGAATCGTGCATTGTTTTGGACTGCTTCAACAGAAGTTCTTCTATAACAGTACCAGTACACTGAAGATTTATGAACCCACCAAGTATGCTGCATATCAACCCTTGTGGTCGAACAGAGATGTTGCATGAGTCCTTGCAAAGCCAGTTAGGCATCATATGAAGCATATCAAATGTGTCTGGATAGTATTAGCTCTACTACACAAGACATTCTGCAGATGCTCACGTCTGCTCAGAGCTGTAGCTTATATCCGGCACTGATAAGAGCTTTCTTATTTCTTCAGCTGTAGGGTTAGCTCAACAATTCTGATCGCGAGAGATGTACATTCTCACAGAGGCTGTGCAGTCGGCAGTCTCCATGGCAATTTGTGACGCACAAGATTTTAGGATGAAAATGATGGCTGTCTGCATAATCACAGGAACTATTCATATCAACATTAATTAACGTGCCATGCTGCTTATATTAGTTCCACTCATGCTAGTGCTTATCTGTGAGAGGGCCGCTTGTTTATGGGTGAAATCATATTTCATAAAAGATAATCAGAGACAGCACACTCCAACTTTAAAAGTCATGATATGATCTCCGTCTGTTAACAAAGGCCACTATTAGATATTCCTGGAGCTCATCGCTAAAATGAAATCAGTAACAGAAATATTCCCATCATATACTTACAAAAGATACTATGAGCTAAAGTTTAACTATTTAAAAGAGATTTCGTCTAAAATGACTTTAAAAGACCATTTGCCTAGAGAAATTAATCTTTTCTAGATCAGTACTGAAGCAATGCTACAGCAGGATGATCTAAATAAGCATAAGGATATGAGATCTGACATGTTTGGGTCTGAGATGGGAAGATTCTGGGTTTAACCCTCTGGCCTTCATAAATAACAGCTGTGTCTTCCCATCTGCCAGTGGCTTCACATGCAGTGTTATATTAGTACTATGGGGACTATAACAGCTCAGTGACCAACATCTGCAGGCATGGGCAACACAGGACGCAAGCTTGAGTTGATTTTTGATTTTTCACTTTTATACAATTGTTATAAATTTCATACAATTGTTGTAATATTAACACATCTTTTTAATAGTTTAAGTTGCACAAATTAACATTAGTTCATTTATTATGAGCAAAATTATTTTCAGCCTTGGTGACCATAAGAGACTTTGGTAACACTTTTGTTTCATTTATTGATGTTAGTTAACTACATTCATTAACATTAACTAACAATGAAAAATACTTCTACAGCCTTTATTAATCTTAATTTAATGTTTATTTCTACATCACTAATACATTTTTTTTTTTTTTAATCAAACTTTGTATCTGTTAACGTACACTCCTAAACAAAACCAAAGTTGGGTAAAATATGGACAAACCCAGCAGTTGGGTTAAATGTATGACCAACCTGCTGGGCAGTTTTGTAAATAGGGTAAAAAAAATAACTAATAGATATCACCATACTACCCCAGGTGATTGATTACATTGTTTTTGTATTACAGGTTTTCTAAAATGTAATGTTTAGATATGCAAATGAGGCATTACCTAATTAAATATGTGCTAATTTGCATACATTTCTAGAACAAAAATCTGAATATTGGATGAAATCAGGTTCAAAGTTCTCATTTAATTTTTTGGATTATTAAATTCAAAGGTTTTTTACAGAGGGAATTTTGGATATCTCTTTTTATCACTCCATAAATCAGAAAATACTATCAACAGCTAGAAAAAAATATATATTTTCACCATTTTTTTTTAGGAATAAAATGTTTCAGGTAAATTATATATCAACAAATCCCTCTGTAAAAACCTTCAGAATATAGATAGGAATAAAACTGTAAAGTTTGGTGTTAAATAAGTTCTGCTGAAGCGGAGATTTTTGACTCAGAGCAGGAGAAAAAATTCATTTTGAGAAAACGGCCTTTAAAGATATTTACTGTAATTGAAATCTATTGACGCAAATAGACAAAGTGCTATAAAATATACACTTAAAAATATATATATTTGGATGTTTTCTTTCCACCAGTCTGAAAAAACACTTTATGAAAAAGCCAAAAAGTGCAAAATCTCAAAATTGACAGGTGTCTGAAAAAACAGTGTTTTTGCCTGTAGTGTCTCCGCTTAACTATTGTTTAAAAATGATGGTCACACTTTAGATTTATTCACACTTTAGTCCAATTCTTGCTATTAACAAATGACTTTTGCCTCAAACTCCCAATTACTGCTTATTAATAGTTCATAAATTTAGGTATGGATTAAGGTATGTAGAATATGGTCATGCAGAATAAGGCATTAATATGATCTTCATAAGTACTAATAAACAGCCAATATCCTAGTAATATGCATGCTAATAAGCATAGTTAATAGTGAGAACTGGACCCTAAACTAAAGTTTTACCAAAAATACTATGGCTGGCATTTATTAATAAGAAATGTTTATTATTTAATTATCATTTAGTAAACATTAATAAATGTTCATTTAATAAAAAAATGAATAAATGTTAATTTCTAACCTATTTTGGGTTAATTTTAAGCCAGCAATATTGTATTTTTTAAACAATAGTTGAGTAAATAAAACTACCCAGCAGACTTGGTTAAACATTTAAAGGCATAGTATGTAGAATTTTTCACTGCTAGAGGTCGCCTATACAAAACAAAGGCGTAGCTTGATGACGCCAAGTTTGAGCCGGAATCTTGGGATATGTTGTCTTCACCTCACAGCTGGTGGAAAAGAATCGGGATGCGACTTAGGCAGAAATCATGTTCATGGATGAGATTAACGTTACTGTAGTATGAAGCAGCGCAGGTGATGGAGGCGATTGCTAATGAAAGATGAGCGCAACACACATCTTTGACAGAAGAGGAACTTTTATTATGCCACAGTGGCTGGGGCTGCTTCTTCCGGTCAAGCGTATGAGGTAACAAAGTGCTGTTGATCATATTAGATACATTTAAAAGAGTTGCTGCCAAGCAAATGCTGTGAGAAACTTGTTGCACACTGCAGTAAGCTAGATCGATTTTAGAATATCATATTAATAAATGCTGGATGGCTTGTGCTGATAAATGCCATGCGATTGAGTACAAACGTATTGTATGATGGAGAAAATGCTGTATTATACTGTTACTAAAAATAAAGCTGTATCTGATTATGCTATGTTAGCTACTTGACAAAATAGTGGTTTTCTCTGAGGCATGGTAAAGCATGGTACTTGCAAAAAGCATGGTACTCGGCTTGGTGTGTTCCGGACTTTACAAACATGAAAAATCTTACTGACCCCAAACCTTTGAAAAATAGTGCACTGTACAGAATGTATAAAACTGTTTGATAGAGTTAACATAATCAATGTCATCAACTTATTATGTAGTGATTGTAATAAGACTATATTTTGCAATGGGGGAAACCAGTGAGGCTTTCTAATATATTATATATATATATATATATTATATATATATATATATATATATATATATATAAGACTAACTAGCATTACTAACATTTCACAGTTGGTATGTTTGTAAAAGATGCTAGTGCTACAATAATAGACAGGGATAGGTTACATTTTCTTTCCAGATGCATGTTTCGAAGCTTGGAAAAGCGATCCAATTTGTGTATTTTAAGATGCAATATGTCTGTATTACATTTGTTCTCATACACAAACACAATCATTCACATACACACTAAGCAAGGACAGTGAAAGCAACAAGATAATGAGAGAGAGAGGGGGGTCTCATTATGGAAAATCCAAGCACAAACAAATGCTTGCCAAGTGCTAGTCATTTTTTATTTTGTGGCTAAAAAAAAAGAAAAAGATTTCTATGTATGATGAGTTAATTTCCTGTAAGCCTTTGGCTTTGACTTCATGGTAAGTCCCCATAAAGAGCCAAATTTAACAAGCAGAGAATATAGTGAACAGGACAAAATAGCGATTTGCTATGAGAAAAAATAAACTGTGTATGAATGAGGGCAGTAAGTGTCAAAACAGGCCTAGTTGAGCAAAATAATAACAATAGTCAGTTTAGCTGACCATTGTCTGTTCCGGAGACAACAGGGACAAACATTACGGTGCAACAGGCAGACACAAGAGACAATTACATTAGATTTCATCAGCATTGACACACTAATGAAATAGAGCCTGGCTATTTCCTTCTGCTCATTGAAATTAAAATACAGTGGAACAAGCACATTTTTCTAATTATGTTTATGAATAAAAGTAATCATTTTTGTTGTTTACTTTTTGTTTGATGTGTATCAAGGGATAGACAAAATATTAGCTGAATGAAAATCTAATTTGTGAATATTTGATACATAACCTTATTTTGTATATGTCCTGCATAGTGATATCTGTAGCCCTGCAGGTTTTTTGATCAAACAAAGGGAAGTACGGCCAAATCTTCAGTGGAGAAGTCAATTGAATATCTCAGAAGAATACTCCCACACACATGCACACAAACAGAGAGGTGAGTCATCTACATACCTTTCCAGACTCCCCTCAGCTGTCTGCCTTCTGGGGCTGTTGTTTCCATGACAACCACCCAAGACTGTGGTTGGCTGGTCACTGACCCCAAGTCAACAGAGTCCACCAGACCCCACACTAAACCACTGAAATGATACAGCACACCAAGTTCAGGCCGTGTACTGGAGCCGTCTCAGCACGTTCTGTCACTCCCTCACATTCTTACGGAAAGACTGTGCCAGTGTAAACTGTAAACTCCCTAGCCTGTGGTTTAAAGTCCTTCTGAAGCGAAGCGATGCGTTTGTGTAAAAAAAAAAATAAAAAAATCCATATTTAACATGTTATGAAGTAAAATATCTAGCTTCCACCAGACCGCCTTCCGTATTCAACTTACGAAGAAAGTGTAAAACTCTCGCAGTTCGAAAAGCTTACGTCCTACACCTTCCCTATTCAACTTACAAAAAAAAAAACGTAACTGACGCAATGCCAGTTTACAATTTCTTCATAAGTTGAATATAGAAGGCGTTCTGGCAGAAGATAGAAAGTCATATAGACCTAGGATGGCTTGAGGGTGAGTAAAGCTTGGGGTAATTTTCATTTGAAAGTCAACTAATCCTTTACATTTATATATAAAAAAAAAAGTGACAGTAACAACTCTTACATTGTTACAAAAGATTTCTATTTCAAATCAACTTTTTTTTTCAGCCATCACAGAAATAAAATCCATTTTGAAATATATACAAATTTGGAAATTACAAAATTAAATTACATTTTGATTGGAAATGATGCATAATAAAAACTTCTGTTCACAAAGTATATACCTTGAATTTCTTCACATTATTTTCACCTCAATCTCTTTTCATTAACACCCTTTGTCTCGTCAAAGTCAACTGATAAATCTTTATTACTTGCAGAATTGTAGGTCGTGATGGAAAAGACAATGAAGGCATGGTAAAAGGTTTCTATGACATACAACCCAAAGTTTGAATCTGTTAGTTTTAATAAAAATCAGTCCATGGATTGCACTAAAAGTGCCATAGATGTGATAGAGACACTGTCTCCCATCAAATAGGATGTAGGTCACAACCAAGATTGTTTTTGTGTTCAACTCCTTCGGGCTACTTGAATCCACTGCTCAAAACCCAAACCTGCAATTTTATTTTTATTTGGACAATGTGATTGTTTGAGCTCTGGCTCATCTGCAGTATATCACTGAAACATCTGCGTCAAATGATAAAATGACTATCATTTGCAGTATGCACACAACATATGTGACCACAAAGGACCACAAAGCCTGTCATAAGGGTCAGTTTTTTTAAATTTGGATTTATACACAGTCTGAAGGCTGAATAAATAAGCTTTGATGTTTGGTTTGTTAGGATAGGACAATATTTGGCCGAGATACAACTATTTGAAAATCTGGAATCTTGTCCAAAAAAAAAGTTGTCAAAATGCAGTCCTTAGCAATGCATATCCACTCACAAAAATATATTTTTATATATATTTACGGTAGGAAATTTACAAAATATCTTCATGGAACATGATCTTTACTTAAGGCGAGACACTGCAGGTGAATATGGATTTTTTTTTTTAAATTAGAAGATATCACTGTGAAACTTCTCCAGTTTATTACTGGCATGAACATAAGAAAAAAATGTATTACAAGTTTTGTGTAAATTTATGTTTTAATATGCAAATGAGGCCTTATATACTTAAATATATGCTAATTTGCATAAATTTCAAAAACAAAATCTGAAAATTGGAAAGGTCCAGGTTTAAAATTTTTGGTTCTATTTGTTGACATATTAGATGAAAGGGCTTTTCCAGAAGGGATTCTGGATATCTTATTTTGTGCTTTAGTAAATTAGAGAATACTGACAATAGCCTTAAAAAACCTATTTTCGCCATGTTTTTTTGAGTAAAAAGACCTGTAACTCAGGATAGGAATTATATATCAACAAATCCCTCTGTAAAAGCCTTTAGAATATAGCCAAGTATAAGTCTGGAAAAGTTGGTGCTTGTAGGTGCTACTGGAGTGGATATATCCACGTGAGAAAATGTGAGAAAAAACTCATTTTGAGAAAACAGCCTTTAATGATTTTTGGTATAAAAGAAAAATTGATAATTTTGACCCATTCAGTGTATTGTTGAATATTGCGACTTATGACCGGTTTTGTGGTCCAGGGTCACAAATAAGAATCCATGTTTGTATATGTATACCAAGATGGCTACAATAGAAAGCAGTGCTTTCCAGATGTTGCAAACATCTTGAACACCTGTTTGCACTGTCTATGGATACATTTACACAACAATGACATACTAAAAATGGAAAAGTTTTTCCTTTTCTTTTTTCGTGGACAGACGACAACGTTGTCAAAATGATCCCATTCACATGGATCAACAGAAACAATTAAAAACGCTGTATTATGCATGCCAGGCCAGTAGTTGGCGATGTCACTTTGTAAAGAAAAACTACGCACATATACAGTAGACAGAACACGTAATATGCATGCACATGAAATCACCGTTTTTATAAGTTACCCGTCCTGGAGGCAATAACGTTTTCAAAACTAGCACTTTGAAACCGGTTTCAAAGGTTAGCATTTCCAGGCCCCCAAAATACCACTGTCATGTAAATGAACAGCCACAACGCATAAAAAGTTTTCAGTTTTTAGTTGAAAACGATGTGGCACTCTACATTCCCAGATCTGGGTTCTGTGATGTTCTTCTACACAAGACCCAGTAAACCGTTTCTATGCACACTGGCCTTGCATTGTGCAGAGGCATTTTCATGCCACAACAGAAAAAGTCCTACAATATTTTAGAAAGTCAATGTAAATATCTGCAAAATACAGTATCTGTAATAAAAATGGAAGTTGCTGGAATCTAGGAAGCCACTGTGGCTCTTTTTTCCCTACATCATGAATAACTTGCGCATGGACAAAACGCAATAAATGCTGTCATGTTATCTTGAGTTCAGATGCCTGGTGTTTGGGAATCCAATCATGTGAGACACTTCTTGCGGATCATTAAACCAATTCATTCTGATGAAAGAATGAATTGGCTTGGTCATTTCAGAACGATCAAACCAACTTTGAGATGCTGCGCAATGAAATTGGTTTGCTGGTTATTCCAGTTATCCAATCACATCCACTTTTGAGGCAAAGTCACGTGAGTTTTTTGTTGCGCATCGATGGATTCATTTGGCAAATGTGTTTCTATCGTAGTTTATGTGTATCCGCCTTTTTTGATTAGATAAATGATTTTTTAAAATTTTTGAAATGTTTATAATTCATGCGCATCTGGAATTTTTTATGCAATATCCCCAAATGCACATAAAACAGGTGGATGGAAACGCAATAAAATAAATAAATAACAGGGGGTACATCACAGTGGTTGACATCACAGCAGCTTTGTTTCCAGGCCGACTGCAACACACGTTTCCAGAAATCCTGTAGAATTCAACCAGATGACAACTTCAAAACACAAAGTGGTTCCAATTTTTTGTGCCTTATGCATCAAACGGTCAGGCAGTGGTCCACAGGTATGATGTCTGAGGCTGAGACTAATTGCTGATTGGTTAACCAGTGTGGAACTTACCGCAATGGTACACAGGGCTCATTCATGAAAAGCATTATGAGCAAATGGAAAGCAACAATAAAAAACTTAATGAACTGAGAAAGTTAACTGGACAATTCACTATGCATTATGAGCAGAGCCCTAAAAGCCATGCAAACCTAATGCTCACTGTAAGTGCAACTTAAGCACAAGTAACACGATTAAATGCACATTCTACCATGTTTGGGCATGTGATGTTTTGTATATTTTGAGCTTCTGAATCTCTTTCCTCTCATGTGGATAATTTTCTTCTCTTACTTTTTGTCAATAAAACATCTTACCAAGCATTGCAGTGTCTTGACTCTGGGCTCCAAGTAATTATCCTTCTAATGGAGGTCACTGTATAAAAGTGTTATCTCCTCCTCCAGCCCTTGGCATGGCTCTTCTCTTATTTTCTCCCTCAAACGGATAAGAAGAGAACACAGTGTGTTAATGGAATCCTCAGTGCAGCCCTATTAAAAGCCACCTTTACAATCAAGAGATAGCAGAGAATATTTCAGAGCAATGAGAGAAAATAAATGAGCAATTAAAGATACCAGAGAGGGCTCGAAATGTCTTGCCGCACTGCACTGTGAACCCTCCACACTGCAAGAACGTGTGAAATGAGCTCTGTGTGGGTTGATACACACTCATCTCTCACACACACACACATACATTTCAGAGTAAATGAGAACCAATTGTGGCTGAAGCTGTGGCACTCTAATACTAAATATCAGTGACCCAGCAAGAAAAACAATCTCAGGTCAACAAAAGACACTGATCCATAATGCTAACTTGTGACATTTATGAAATGGCAGTGCACTTGACCTGCTTAACACAGCCATTTCAATGCCCACAAACACATTCATGTTATGCAGCCACTCCATTCTTCCATTTCCTTTTGCATGTATAAATAACAGCTTATTTCAGATGATTCTCTATTGTGTGATAAAAGTAGCTCATGCTGCAGTTTTCTAAAACTGGAATGTTACACAACAATGAAAATCGGTATTCACTCCCACCAACTTTACAAAACCAAAACCCAAAAAAAAAAAAAAAAAAAAAAACAAAACAAAGGGAAAGTCCAAAAGTCTTCTGGTATTTTAATATCCTCCAGATTTGCCACATTCTTGAACCTTTCTCAATTGATTCCGGTCTTTTAAGTCAGTGGTTCCCAAAGTGGGGTACATGAGGTGACAGAGGGGGTACGTGAACAAAATGCTGACTTTTGCCGTTCATTTGACTGTATCCCACCTTAAAATAACATTAAAACTGAACATATATTTCTAACAGGCAAAATGCCACTTCTAGTGTAAAAACAGGAAAATAGTAATGCCGTAAAAGGCCAAATACAATATTTAAAAGTAAACTTCATTTTTACCATCATTTCATATTTCTCTACTGAAATGAAAGCTCTAGCGTGTTGTAGCGTAATGTTACGTCACTTATTAGTTTTGATCTAACCAATCATTATCTAACACCTGGAGTATAAAAAAAATAGGTACTTACACATGTCTGAGTTCACAGATGCTGATGCCAACCTTCACCTCCATCCTCCCCACCACCACCAAGATGGTCCCTGTCCATACCTGTCCAGGGGGTCAGCTACGCCCCTGTCTTCATCTTCAGGCAGGAAATGCAGAGTCCGAAACCCTCAGGATGTGAGCTACGGACGGGGCCTACACCAAAGAACTTTATTTTACAATATTATGCTGGCTTATCGTTAATAAATATCATTGTTACATTATCTTGTCTCCCGAGTCTTTCTTGTAGAACTTTTTTTTTTTTTTTTTTTACTTTAAAACATGTCTTATGCCAATGTAATTGCATTTATGCCACCTCTGAGTAGAATTAAACAGTGTGTAAATACATCTAGATGCAGCTTGTGCTACTGCAGTGCAATGGCTTGTGTTGATACTGATTTCATTTGACTAAAATTATTGATTTAGTTTAATTTATTGCTTTAAATATTCTATTAATAATTAAATTAATAGAATTTTAAGAATTTGACAAAACATGACATACATATAATAGGGTTAGAAAAATTGTTGCCTTTATAGAGGTAAAAAAAAAAATGCATCTGAAAATCAATTTAAGGGGGCAAATATTGTCCCTTAATGGCAAAGGTGTGACCGTTTAAAAAGTTTTGTGTGTGTGTGTGTGTGTTTTATTTCCCTCCCATCACTCAACAAGACTAAACTAAAAAACAAAATGCACATGTATAACAGAGAAGTGGGTGTTAGCTGTATTGGCTCTATATAAATGTCTATTCACTATCCAACCCTCTTACCTCTTGAACAATTTCATTTATTATATTAAAATGGTAGCCATCTTGTTTTTTCTCAAAATTTCCTTATTAATAATAGCTACTACAGCCATCGCCATAGTGTCAACTCTCAATACCAGCTCCAATCAATCCTATAAAATGGGTTTCCTGAAAAGAGATGACGTCTGGATGGGAGCATATGTTGTTCTAGAACTTGGATATACCTTTCAGCATTGATGGTGCCTTTCCAGATGTGTAAGCTGCCCATGCCACACGCACTGCAACCCCATACCATCAGAGATGCAGGCTTCTGAACTGAGCGCTGATAACAACTTGGGTTGGCCTTGTCCTCTTTAGTCCAGATGACATGGCGTCCCAGTTTTCCAAAAAGAACTTCAAATTTTTGGTTCGTCTGACCACAGAACAGTTTTCCACTTTGCCACAGTCCATTTTAAATGAGCCTTGGCCCAGAGAAAACGCCTGCGCTTCTGGATCATGTTTAGATATGGCTTCTTTTTTTACCTATAGAGTTTTAGCCGGCAACGGCGAATGGCACGGTGGATTGTGTTCACCGACAATGCTTTCTGGAAGTATTTCTGAGCCCATGTTGTGATTTCCATTACAGTAGCATTCCTGTATGTGATGCAGTACCGTCTAAGGGCCCGAAGATCACAGGCATCCAGTATGGTTTTCCGGCCTTGACCCTTAAGCACAGAGATTGTTCCAGATTCTCTGAATCTTTGGATGATATTATGCACTGTAGATGATGATAACTTCAAACTCTTTGCAATTTTTCTCTGAGAACCTCCTTTCTGATATTGCTCCACTATTTTTCGCCATAGCATTGGGGGAATTGGTGATCCTCTGCCCCTCTTGACTTCTGAGAGACACTGCCACTCTGAAAGGCTCTTTTTATACTCAATCATGTTGCCAATTGATCTAATAAGTTGCCAGCTGTTCCTTATATGTACATTTAACTTTTCCAGCCTCTTATTGCTACCTGTCCCAACTTTTATGGAATGTGTAGCTCTCATGAAATCCAAAATGAGCCAATATTTGGCATGACATTTCAAAATGTCTCACTTTCAACATTTGATATGTTATTTATATTCTGTTGTGAATAAAATATAAGTTTATGAGATTTGTAAATTATTGCATTCCTTTTTTATTCACAATTTGTACAGTGTCCCAACTTTTTTGGAATCAGGTTTGTACTATGGTTCAGCTTGCTTATATTTTTATCAATAAATCTTTATCTTCCAGACATGATGGATATTTTAATATTGTGTCTACGGTCTCTATTTTAGTGCAGGATATGACAACCACTGTCTCCTTCCAGAAAAGTTCCGTATTCTCTAGCACACACCTGTCTGTCATGAAATGACAGCTGGTCTATTATTATAGAGTCATTTTATAATAAAGCATATTTTGAGGTAGAATGGTCCTCCTACACTCCAGAGCAGGTGCTATATAGTACCTGACAGGTTGGTTGCTGTAGTCAAGTACCCACAATTTAGACCTGGACCTTTATCAGCTTCTGAGATAGAAGATGGGTACTGAAGCACCAAATCATAAACCAGTTCATGTTCTCAAATGGATATCATCCAAGTTCTCAAACAAAGAGGGTCAAACATGACCATTTAATGTAAAACCACAATAAATCCCCAACAATAAATTTTACGTAAAACCACAATAAATCCCCCTAAGAAAGAATATGCAGACAATTTATGCAAAAAAACAATGTGGGAAAATGAATGAGAGGAAAAGGTTACAAGATGGTAATGGGAATTAGTTCAGGCCACAAACAGTTTTCCGAAAACAAGCTCACAAACTCTTTATGAATCTCCCTGTAGGTCAGTTCTGCATTGTACTTTCAGTACTGAGTCTGCAACCTTTCAATTTCCGACTAATTTTTCTCCATTTTGTTTCTCATTCGCCCATCTTAATTTTTCTCATTTTATTTCTGCTTTCCTTCTCTGCACTAGAGATTTAACTCAAGAGCTTGTCCCAAAAGCACTTTTCAAATGATAAACTGATTCAATTTTAAACAACTAGCTTAAAAATTTAGCAGAGATAAATTTAGCTTTCTGCAAAACCTAAAAAGTATAATGGGAATATATCTCCCAAAACTGAGAATACAGAAGGAATCCTTGAACTGAGTGTGCGGCGCATTTATTAGGACAAAAGACATTTATAATATAATCTAGTCTTGTGTAATCCAAAATTTTGAATAGACAACAAAGACAGAAAATTACCATTTCACATATGCATAAACCAGAATATACAGTTTTTCTACACAATTTGATATCACGAACCTGTCACATCCTCGAAAGCAATCAGCTATGACATGTTTTCAGACTGACTAAACAACACCTGTGTGCCCTTATTCCCAGAAGCCAGCCAATCAAATTAAATCATAACAGACTGAGAAAGTGCTTTCCATTTTTATGTGCGACATTCACTGGCTGCTTCTCAATCAGCTCCCTCGTTCAGTAGCCAGGGCACTGATCAGGGAGTTGGACATTTTAAGGGCTGTCTCAATCGCAAAATCAGTGCACTGAAATGAATGCACCGAGGAAACCAGGGAGCATTGATGACCACTTTGTTTTCTCATAACAGAGGTTCTAAAGCATGGGGAAAAGAAAAAAAAAGGTGAGCCAAGTCACTACACATAATGACATGAAAAATGTTTTTTTTTTTGTAATACAAACCATTATTTAATTATTTGTCAGCATAATCATACATCGCTAGACCGGTAATGAATATAATCTAGCTAACATTAATGTCGTATGTATATGTAACAAGCAAAGTATTTATCAAAATGTACTTCAAATAAAATAAAAACATCAGTTCTGCTGTTGTCCATAAATAACAGTAGTGTCGCAGTACAATAAAGACATTGTCATATCTAATGAAATAGAGTCATCAGTTTCCCAATGTGTAGTGTCCTCACCAGTGCCTGAAATTGTGTACACAATCTTTCATTGTATGGAGGGAGGAGAAAAAGAAAAAAAAAGCAGCTTGGACATTCTGCTATAACTAACACATTTTGTGTTCCATGGTGAAAAAGAAAAAGTCATAGGCTGCATCGGAAAAATATGAATACTTCCCTACTATAGAGTACTATAGGTGAAAAACATTGTGAAAATAGTAAGTCTACATTCACAGTATTCATGAAACAGCATGCAAAAGGATGGACTTCTAGTTCCGGTGTGATTCTGAAGTGTTCAGTCCCATGATGCCACAGAACAGGAGTTGTGAATGGTAGTGAAGAGATGCAGCTGATGCTGGTACAGTAGGTTACATGACAATGAGAACATGACGGATATAAAACATCCGGATAATCTTTTTTTTTTCTTTTTTTTTTCTCAATGGTCACAAAAGTACTTTTTTTAATTACCTATACTCAGAGAATACGTGGTTTCAGATGCAGCCATACAGTTGCTAAAAAAGACTGGTTGAACTATTCCTCTGAATATAAATTGTTTTTCATATTTCTTTCAATTCAAATCTTAATTAAGAAGAAGAAAATAAAAAAAAGAGGGTCTTGCATGTGGAAAGAATAATGAACCACCGGATCAAGGAAGGACCAAGAGACCAGTTTACAGTTTTTATTAATGTTAACCAAAAAAAAAAAAAAAAAAAATCTGGAAATGCAGGATTGTAATTGTGCTCATATGAGTGGAAATTGTTGCTAGTTATTGCTTGGAGGTCTTTCAAGACTGTGGTTTGTCCAGAGGCCAAGGCCAAAACCCAGTCCATGACTGCTTTTCTAAGACCCAACCACAAGATCACACAAAATGACCTGTCCTGGCTAAACTATGCTTAACAAATAAAACATTTAGAGGAGACACTTCATTTGTGAGATTTTATCTTTTATGCCACAAAAAAACCTTGAAAACTATTGGTTGTAAATCCAATCTACTTGTGAATACCCGAAAAAGACAGTCTGAAGAAAAATAAATAAATAAAAACCTGTCATGTTAAATGTTTATTCATTATTATTTATAACTGCACGTTTAGTTTAAGTGTCCTGAATTTCCATTCATTCCTATGGGGAATTCAGTAACGCGTATTTTCCGCATAAACAATGCCGTTTACATGGATTTCCAGGAATACTCTTTTCACAAAAGGCACAAAAAGAGTAACAGGAAAGCGATCGCCGCTCTGTGGCACAGTAATCTACAATTTAATGTGGATTCAGACTTTCCTGTAATAGATAGTCTGAGAGAATATATCGGAGTGATACGCATAAAGACCACAATATGCACTGGTGGGAGGTATTTTCCAAACGATCCTGTATTTTCTCAAACGCAGTTCCCAAGCTAAACCGAGCTGCATCTTGTTTGCGGATATGCTTTGTGAGGTAAAACAAAACATCCTACATTTGGCTGAGAACCCTTATGCTGCTTTAGGAGTTTCGTGGGACAGCCCTAGATCTGCCATGACGGTAAAGAATAAGATAAATCAATTCAAACTCGCTGGATTCCCATATAAAGTCACAAAAGTGCTACCGTGCCCTTAAAAAGGCCATGTGTTATGAACTAGCTGAAGGGAACGGTAAAAATATGCAGGTCTTGAGCACAACAAATAGAGAGATTAAATGTCAACATGAATAAATAAAAACAAGGACTAAAATAGGTTATGCTAATATATAGGGAGACTTTTGCAGACGGAGGAAAATAAAAACCAACCGTGGCAGGCACCATTGTAGGGGACTTTATTCAATTTGAGTGGCCGTCTCTTGTATAGGATCATCTGACCCAGGCTGGCTTTTATATTCCCCATATACAAAATTCAATTCCATGGTTATTTGGGTATATTTAAATCAGTTGAAGAATGATACCAATTGTCCTCTGGACTCTCAGAGGGAGTCTGTTGACCTCAGCCAGCAGATACAAAGCTCAGATTGCACGAATTGAGCATCACTGGCAACTAAGCAAGAGGACACATCTGAGACTTGATTGCACGCATGAGTGGAACGCTGTGCTTTATGGGTGATGTGAACCCTTGCGGCTAGTGCACTAAGGTCATGACTTCCATAACAATTCTAGGAAGAATGTGCTACTGAGGGAAGAGATATCTGTGTGTATGGAGAGGGACGGAAGAGCACCATATGCTCATCAAAACATTATTTTATCACAAACCCATTTGATTGTCTTTTCATAGTACAAAAAAAAAAAAAAGAAATCTAGAAGATATGTAGTTTTTTTTTTTTTTTTTTTTTCATGCAGCTACAAAGAATGAAACTTGAGTCTTTTTGGTAACATTCCAACTTTTGGTTTAATTCCAAATCTTCTGAAGCCATACAATGACTTCATGCGCGGAACAGACTGCAATTAAACTGTTAACAATTAAACTGCAATTAAATTGTTCAGTAAGATGAACTCAAGAACAGGATTAGTTTTATTCATGAAATCATTCATTCTAATTTAGGAACACTGCAACAACTGATTCAGTTAAAAGATCTGACTCAAACGAATGATTTGTTCACTCAATGGTCATTGCTATACTTCTCTCACAAACATTCCCCCACCAAGCCATTGTGTGGTATGGTTTAAAAAAAATTGTTCCCCCCACAGTGCACCAGAGATCCCAAGAAATTCATCAAAACTTCACGTTGTGTGTCACGGTTAAAAGAACCCAGTAAACATTGGTCCGATGGCAACGTTGTGTCCCTGGCCAAAAACAGTCGCGGCAGGATGGCATAAACTGGTAAAAATTTGTAACCAAACACTTCCTAAAAATGCATTCAGATGTGTTTGTACATCTACAGTTCTCTGGGGTTGCATGTATAATTATTACTTTGACTTTTAGATACGTGTAATTCAATATACACTATATTGCCAAAAGTTTTGGGATGCCTGCCTTGACGTGCACATGAACTTTAATGACATCCCATTCTTAATCCGTAGGGTTTAATATGGAGTTGCCCACCCTTTGTAGCTATAACAGCCTCAACTCTTCTGGGAAGGCTTTCCACAAGGTTAAAGTGTGTTTATGGGAATTTTTGACCATTCTTCTAGAAGTGCATTTGTGAGGTCAGGCAGTGATATTGGCGGGAAGGCCTGGCTTGCAGTCTCCGCTCTAATTCATCCCAAAGGTGTTCTGTCGGGTTGAGGTCAGGACTCTGTTCAGGCCAGTCATGTTCCTCCACACCAAACTCACTCATCCATGATTTTATGGACATCTCTTTGTGCACTGATGCGCAGTCATGTTGAAACAGGAAGGGGCCATCCCCAAACTGTTCCTACAAAGTTTGGAGCATGAAATTGTCCAAAATGTCTTGGTATGCTGAAGCATTAAGAGTTCCTTTCACTGGAACTAAGGGGCCAGGTCCAGCACCTGAAAAACAACTCCACACCATAATCCCCCCCTCCACCAAACTTTACACTTGGCACAATGCAGTCAGGCAAGTACTGTTCTCCTGGCAATCACCAAACCCAGACTCATCCATCGGATTGCCAGACAGAAACACATGAGTCGTCACTCCAGAGAACACGTCTCCACTGCTCTAGTGTGCTTTACACCACTGGATCCAACGCTACATTGCACTTTGTGATGAAAGGTGTGGATGCAGCTGCTCGTCCATGGAAACCCATTCCACAAAGCTCTCTACACACTGTTCTTGAGCTAATCTGAAGGCCACACGAAGTTTGGAGGTCTGTAGCTATTGACTCTGTGGAAAGTTGGCGACTTCTGCGCACTGTGCAAATGGGAAGTTCAGTATACAACAACACAGGTAACTGTTATTATGCCAACACTTCAGAGGGCAATTAAGTACTCAGACAAGTCTGCACTGTAGCGCCATTGAGAATGAGGTTACAGTGGAAGGAATGGAGATGACTGTGGGAGCAAGTTAATGACAGGAAGCAGAAATGTCTCTGGTAATGCTCTACATCCACACTTAAATTATCCATATTAGGACTGAAGTATGTATCTGTTTCAGGATATGAAGAGATAATGATACAAATACATGAAAACAGGCTGCAGTAAAATGTTTTTAAAAGAAAAAAAAAAAAAAGGGGGTGGGGGGGTGGGGGTAGTGCTTCAGTGAAAATAGTTTCAGTCCATAATTTTGTATTTAAAAATTAAGCTTTATTTCCATGGCAACAATTAATTTAACTTGTTTAGCCAGTTTTAACTATGACATACAGGGAGAGAGAATGTAAACTGCAGAAAACAGAACTGTAATAACAGAAGCGTCTAGGATGGGGGCTTGGAAAGAACCATCCAAGGTAATCTGATCTTACAATTACATGCAATACCTCCTCTATTTTCAGACCTTTTGATTGGCAGAGCCTATCATCTCTTAAACGGGAAAAACAGATTTATGCCAGTTACACCCAGAGTGCCACCTACTGGACATCATTTCAAAATCTGAAAGCCTAAATAAGTTTCATATTATTACCATCTGTTGTTACACAGCTTGTGTAAAACTTTAGCATAAGATTCCTCTTAATTAACTGATACAGAACAATGACTTAACCTTTACGTCCCATTCCCTCCACCATCACCACTATGATTTCTACCAATGAGGGGGAAAAAAAGTGCATCATTACCAAATAAAGTGTGCTAGAACATTTATTAAATAATTATGAGAGGAAAGCTTATATTAAAAGACATGAGAGAATATCATATATGCTAAACAAATTAGTTCTCAAGGATTTGCATCAAAAAAAAAAGAACATATAAAACAGTTCTTATGAGTCATAAGACAGATTAGACATGTTATTACTTGCTACATGGAATGCATAACTGTTCAAGCATTACATCTTTCTACATCTCACCACGGATGTCAGCCAGTACAGAAACAACCTCAGGCGTTTCAGCAGTGATCAAAATAACATGTTCTAACTCTTCACTACTTAGCAGTCGTACTATGAGAACAATCACAGAAATATCAGTCTTAATGTATTGTCAAAGCCGTGAATGTAAGCAGTGGATAAAGCCTGGTGCAGTGGTTACATTGTACTAATAGTTGTGGTTCCTGAGGCCGTTTCTGTGGTACATTCCTCTTCGATCTGTTGCAATGGATTCTGGTCACTTGGAGATGGAGGGACAGACTAAGAGAAAATGCAGTTTTTCAGTTAGCATAGTGCTGCTCTTAAAAACTAAACAGGTTTCTCTGAAAGCTCTCTATTTATGAATGTAACTGAGCTGAGGATCAAAATAATGAAGGAATATTTCAATAATAATAATAATAATAATAATAATAATAATAATAATAATAATAATAAATAATAATAATATATTTATATACTGATTTTAGCAGTTAAGTGTTTTTTGAGAACCAAATCAGCTTATTACAATGATTTCTGAAGGATCATGCGACACTGAATATTGAATTAAGTTTTGCTGACACAGGAAGAAGTTACATTTTAAAATGCATTACAATAGAAAATAAATATATTTATTGCATATAATATTTCACAATACTACCGTTTTAATAAATGCAGCATGGGTAAGAATAAGACAAATCTTACTGATAATATTTTTATTATTTTTATTTTTATTATCTTAATATTACTGATAATAAATTACTTAGATAGAATAAAGCAGTACTTTGTAGCTTCTTGGAACATGTCTACAATCATTTAGCAGTGCTAACAGTGTCATTTCATTCAGGAATAAAGGAATGCCAGCAGATAGTGATCTTGATAGCGATCCTAGAATGAATTCTCAAAACAACCGCTGAATTGAATGTATTTATATAACGGCATGTTGGTTGTTGCTTACCTCTGATTCTGCTGTAGCAGGCGTTACAGAAGAGCTGTCTGTGTCTGACTCTGACCTGAGCTCCGGACTCAGCCCCTCTCCCAAGGTCAGTCCTGCAGCTGACACACTGCAAGATCAACAAGAAACAGTGAGTCTGGATACACATCAAGATGAGAGGATATAAACCTCTTCTTCCCACGACTCCATGCAGAAAGCCTCCCAAATCAGAAATGCTACAGTAATTATTGGGTCAGTGTGGGCAGATCCTCCACCATAGCTACATTTGAAAAGGTGATTTTTTTTTTTTTTAGTCAAAGCTGGTGAAGCAGTGATGTAAGTGTCCTGTGCTGCAGTGAAGAAACAAGCAGTTACCATAAAATAACCCCCGCAACCAGATACAGGAATCTAAAAGGGACAATCATCATTAGAAGGAACGCAAGAGAGCAAAGACCAAAAAAAATACCTTATTTTCCGGAAAATAAATGGGTGTATAAATCACATTTTATTATTACATTCAGAAATAATGTAATATAGAAATAAATAAAACAAAGCGTTTAAAACAATTATAAACACTATAAATACATACACTGCGTTTAAATTATTAATGCAAGTGACATATCAGTAAGATTTCAATACAATAAATATTCAGATTTTAGTTTTTCTAAGAAATTGTTTGTTTGTTTGTTTATGCATGTCTTTTTAGATAACTGGTATAAATCATGAGGTTTGGTTAGTGGTGTCTGAAATGCATCTTTACACACAACTGCCAGCCTGCATGGAGAGCTTCTTGAGACTCCAGAGGCACCAGCAGCTTCAAATACCTGTTTGCTGCTCAACACTGGCTTTTTTTTTTTTATAGCTGCCCTTTTAATATGATTAATTTTTTTGACAGGAACTTTTCTTAATAAGCCTTTATCTGACCGAGATAAGTGCTCTAAATCACTCACAAATCTTATGATAATTTGATAATCTCCATTCAGTTTCACACAATTTTAGTTGTTTTCATGCCTTTTGCACAATATTTCATGCTTTTCATCTTCAGAAAGATCTTTCTTCCTCCCCATATTGCATGAGAACTGTGACTTGCTTAATAATGTGGAACAACCTCTAAGTAGGGTTTCCAGATTCAGCAAATTATTTTGTCTGAGATTGATACCAGTTATCTAAAAAGACATGGATAAATAAACAAACAAACATTTTCTTAGAAAAACTAATATCTGAATGTTTATTCTACTGAAATCTTACTGATGTGTCACTTGCATAATAATTTGGAACACAGTGTATTGTGGTTCCTCTCATTTCACAACAAATCCTGACATAAATCATTTTAGAAAAAGCATGTTTTAGGTGATTTATAAAATGTATATTCCGGAAAATGCGGTATAGTTTTGTGATTGGAAAAGCCTGTGTGTGTTCAGTGACTGGCAGGGTTCTGGTCAGGATAGCCTTTAATTGGTTGTGCTAAGGTTAGCCAGAAGGAGTGTTTATTTTGCCAAGTTTATTGGCAATGAGGCAATCAGAAAACAGAATTGACTTGCGTTCAGTTCAACGCAAAATTCTCAACTTCGAGTTAAAACATGTTTAGATTAGAGTTTAAGGCTTAGTTCACACAAAAATGAAAATTCTGTCATTAACTACTCACCCTCATGTTGTTCACACCCCTAAGACCTTCATTTAATATGATGAGAATCCTTTTTGCAGTCCCTCCAGAACGACGCGGATTATTTTTTGTTATTGTTGCGGGCAAAAATCCTTGATTTTGCAGCACGTTTTCTTAAAAAAATGCGATGATGAATGAATCATGCGGTGATATTTTTGCAATTTTATGCAATGAAATTGTGAGCACTTGCAAAAACTGCGTTTGATGAAAGAGAAAAAAAAAGGTGATTCCCCCAACACCCTGTTCTCACTAGGCTACTACCATAATGTAAAGAGTCATTTCTTATACTTCCTATGATAAGCAAGCATACTAAATCGCAGAATATTTAAGTTCTCATTCTGTTTTATTTCAGACCTTAATTAACACATGGCTCAACCTTACAAAACATTTGCGCGGTCTTTTGCGCTTATTTTTGTTGGCAAACAAGAATGATTTTCACCCTGGTTTCACAGCGGGGTTTGCAGATGATGTTCACGTCGCGTAATTACGTCACTTCATAAGGTTCCCATGGCAATAAGGGGAAAATAATGGTGCTTTACTTGTGTGAAGTAAACGCAACATTTTTCAACTTTCTGCTAAGATATGTGTGACTTTTTTGAAACGAAAATACAGGGATTATGAAATCCCTGGATTATGAAATCATGCTAGCCCCGCATATTTTGCTTGCTGAAATTGGCAATTTATGCAGCGAAAGTGCGGCGTATTTGAAAAAACGCGACCCTCGCACAAATATGCGGACTTTGGCTGATTATGCATTAAATCAGTTTAACCAGTTCTGGAGGGACTGTTTTTGGGTGCAAAAACAAATAAAAAATAATGACTATTTAACAACATCTCTTCTGTGTCATTCTCATACGTTGCTTACATCCAGCGCTTCCAGGTTCTACATCAGAACGTCGGCTCGTTATTGGCTGGCTCCTGCGTCAATATCACACAGATGCGTCGTGCTGCTCATGTGTGCAGCTTTGGCCAATACTGAACCAGCATTCAGATGTAAACAAGCCTTCATTGAGCTTACAGCGTAAAGATAATGACAGGGAAGTGAAGGGATTGTTGAATAATGTCGTTTATTTTTTGTTTTGTTTTTGCACACGAAAAATATTCTTGTCATGCTGCAGTCACGTCGACTGTTATAATGATGTCTTTAGTGCCTTTCTGGATCTTGACAGTGGTGGTTATATTGCCGTCTGTGGACAAGTCATATACTATACCCCTCAGATTTCATCAAAAATCTTAATTTGTGTTCCGAAGATGAACGAAGGTCTTACGGGTGTGGAACGACATGAGTGTGAGTAATTAAATGACAGAAATTTCATTTTTGGGTGAACTAAACTTTAAAACAGTACTGAAATGATTTGGTGATATATTTTGACAATTCATTATTTGATTCAAAACTGGGATTTAAGAAACCATTTCTATTTTTTTTTTGCATGCTTGTAATCTGATTGCCTACAGCAAAATACAACAATTTTTTGATGTTAGATGGCTAATGATCTCCTGTTGCCCCAAATGATGATGGTTAAAAACCTAGGCTAGGTGCAACAGATCCACGGAGGGCCCACTCGCTCTCAGTTTCAGGTGACCTCTAGTCTCACCTTGAAGCAACCAATGTGAAAGCAGAGCTCCAGGGAATCGATGACCATGGCAGCTCCCTTCCCTAGAGGCCGCTCGCACCTTGAGCACATCCGCCTGCCACTGAGCAGCCTACAGGCACCACATGCCAGTGTCAGAATTCAATGTCAGAAACAAGACAGCATTGCTCTGCCCTTTCCCTGATTTGACTACATTTAACAGAAGAGGTTGGCGGCAGGGTACTGAAAGATTTGGAATAGAATACTACCATACTATGCTGCATGTTTACTGTACACAGCATGCACCGTGTTGCAAGGAATACCCAAATTGTCAAAATTTACCAAATGGTACAGTATCAAATGGATACTGCTTTCAACAATAAAATGCACTCCACTTGAGCTTTCAGTGTAACAAATGGACTGGAAGCAATAATACTAATTTTCACATCTCTTCTTTTCTGCATATGTAATTTTTTATTTTTTTAAAAAAAACAAAATTAGATTACAAATTAAAAGTAATTATTTCCAAGATAACCACTAGACTAAAAATGGTGGATTTAACCTGCAACATAGTGATGTTTTGTAGCATACAACTTTTTACAAGAAATTGTTGAATATTGCATACTCTTGCAATACATTACAGAATGCAGTATATATTGTACATTACCGTTTAAATGTTTGAGGTCGGTAAGACTTGTTTTTGAAAGAAGTCTCTTATGCTCACCAAGACAGTAAAAAATGTGAAATATTTTTGCAATTTAAAATAATTGTTTTCTATTTTAATATATTTTTAAAAAGTAATTTATTTCTGTGATGGCAAAGCTGAATTTTCAGCATCATTACTCCAGTCTTCAGCGTCACATGATCCTCCAGGAAACATTCTAATATGCTGATTTGGTGCGCAAGAAACATTTCTTCTAGTATGTTTAGCAGTTGTACTGTTAAAAAAAAAAAAAAAAAAATCTGGAAACCATGATACTTTTTTCTACAATGTAAAACTTTACATTAATTTTTGATCAATTTATCCATCTCTGCTGAATACAAGTATTAATTTATGAAATAAGAATAATAATCATCGTACTGATCCCAAACATTTGAATGGTACGGTATATGCCACAGTATGCAAAATACAAATACACAGATTGCCAAAATACCTGGGGTTAAAGGTCAGGTAGAGTGAAATCCTTCTTAAGAAAAAAATAATAAAAGAGCTGCATATAAAATTGGCTTAAATGTGTTTTAACTGAACATGCATTTACATAAAGCAATGCTTTGGTTTTTATTAAACAAAACACACAAAGCACAATTCATTCTGAACTATTGCACTAAATAGGCCATGACTAGTCCATACCTGCCATGCTGCTGAGAGTTTGGACGAGACTCAGGGAACAAGGGCTCAGGCGTAGTGGGAAAGTTGGAGGATAAGGAGCTCTGTTTAAGACCAGTATTGAAGATGGCTGAGCCAGGGCCCAAGCTGCTGCGTCCGCTCCTGTAAGCGCCAGTGCTTCCCAAAGCAGAATGGGGTCTGTTTGAGATACCTGAAGTGTAGGACTGCCTGGACCAGGAGCTGGTTGTGTGGAGGTTGTCCAGCGATTCATATCTTTAATAGGGCAGAGATTGAGATATTAAAGACAGACTTGAAATTATGTGTTGGCAAAATGGTTGACAAAAAGTATACTATCATTCAAAAAATTTGGGGTCAGTAAGAGTTTTTTGTTTTTATGTTTTGGCAAGAAGTCTCTTATGCTCAGTTGCTTACCAAGACTGCATTAACAATATTGAATAAAAATAAAAAAAATCATTAAAAACAGTAATATTGTGAAATATTAACACTTTAAAATAACTTTTCTATTTTAATATATATATATACATATATACATATATATATATATATATACACATATATACATATATATATATATATATACACATATATACATATATACATATATACATATATATACATATATATATATATATATACACATATATACATATATACATATATATACATATATACATATATATACATATATATACATATATACATATATATAGCTATATTTATATACAGATATTTACACATATATATATACATAGATATACACATATATATATATATATATATACATATATATACATATATATACATATACATATATATATATATATATACATATATATACATATATATACATATATATACATATATATACATATATATACATATATATACATATATATATATATACATATATATACATATATATACATATATATACATATATATATATATACATATATATACATATATATATATATATACATATATACATATATATATCTATATATATATACATACATACATAAACTCCTGTGATGGCAAATCTGAATTTTTCAGTGCAAGTGTCACACTTACTGACCCCAAACATTTAAACAGTATTGTACACTGTAAGCTGACAAAGAAAATCTGTTATAAACAATATAAGGGAAAATGTTTATTCAGTGGGACCTCCTGACTGACGTTCCCACAGTGACGGGCTCTTTGTTGACACTGGCATTTCGCTGACGGATCCAACTACCATCCGTGAGGAGCTGCGTTCTCTTCCTCATCTCCTCCAGGATCTGCAGACGTTCCTTTTCTGCCTGAGACAGCTGTCCCTTCTTTTTACCGCTCCCTGGAGCCAATGGGGTGACAAGACAGAGAGGAGGAGTATTGTACCTGAGAGTCAACTCAAAGGAACTCAGAATAATCAAAATGAAAAGTAATCAGACCTTTTGCATCTTGTTTGTGAAGGCCTTCAAGTGCAGGAGTAGATTTTGACTTTGTCCTATGCAAAATAAGCACATGAATTTAATAAAATGCAAAAAAACAAAAAAACAAAACAAAACAAAACTAAAAACAGCATCACTGTAAGCCTAACTTTAAAGGTGATGTGTGCAACTTTTGCATCAACAAATACCTGCAATTTTCTGGCAATGGAAAAAGAAGTGAATGTGATGGGAAATATTATTTAACTAAATGGAATTATAATCAGAATTAACCTGTTAACAGAATTGTTAATTACGTTCCTAAAAATTCTCATACCTTGCTTAAATTTCTCATGAAAAATTAAACTCTGAATTACTGACAATTTTCGCTTCACATTAAAATGATTAAGAATTTTAATAATGGAAAAAATAAACACTTCCCCTTTAAAGGGTTAGTTCACCCAAAAATAATGTCACTTACTACTCACCCTCATGTCGTTCCACACCCGTAAGTACTTTGTTAATCTTCGGAACACAAATTAAGATATTTTTGTTGAAATCCGATGGCTCCGTGAGGCATAGGGAGCAATGACATTTCCTCTCTCAAGATCCATTAATGTACTAAAAACATTTAAATCAGTTTATGTGAGTATAGTGGTTCAATATTAATATTATAAAGCCACGAGAATATTTTTGGTGTGCCAAAAAAACAAAATAACGACTTATATAGTGATGGCCGAGTTCAAAACACTGCTTCAGGAAGCTTCGGAGCGTTATGAATCTTTTGTGTCGAATCATGATTCGGATCGCGTGTCAAACCGCTGAAATCATGCGACGTTGGTGCTCCGAACCGCTGATTCGTATAAGTGGTTTGGTTTTTTGGCGCTCCAAAAATATTCTCGTCGCTTTATAATTTTAATACTGAACCACTGTAATCACATGAACAGATTTAAATATGTCTATAGTACATTAATGGATCTTGAGAGAGGAAATGTCATTGCTGGCTATGCAGGCCTCACCGAGCCATCGTATTTCAACAAAAATATCTTAATTTGCGTTCCGAAGATTAATGAAGGTCTTACAGGTGTGGAACGGCATAAAGGCGAGTAATAAATGACATTATTTACATTTTTGGGTGAACTAACCCTTTAAGGCACTGGAAAATCTTTCAGTACAGAAATGAATGCTGCCAGATTTACTACATCACATCTTCCCTTATGCCACAAAAGCCATTAGAAGCAGCAAATATAGGCACAAAAGCAAACTGACCTGTCAGAAACAGTAAGCTTGGCAAACCCATAGGACTCCTCTGAGCTGAAGCAGGACAGAGCAGCAGCAGCACACAGATAGACAAACAAGCAATGACCAAAGCAGCAGTAACATGTACACATGCAACTCCACACTGGACTCAATGCAAGAATATATCAACACTACTTCAGAAATTAACAATATGTATTAATTAGGGCTGTCAATTTAACATTAATTTAGTGTTATTCATATAAAATAAATGCTAAAACAATAATTATAATAATAATAAACTAATGCTGTTTATTTTTCCTTGTTAAAAGCGTGTTCATGGCGAAAGATGCTGAAAAACAGCGTGAATCAACTCAAGAGCTCATACAGAAGCTCAAATGAATTCCTGGGGACTATACCGCCACCAACAAGTTCTGTTGAATACTATATATTGAGACTTTGTTTTTAATCAAATTGCTGAATCTTCATTTGAGGGCTTGCCTTTTGAAATGCGATGCCTTTACAATTTGTATTGAATGGCAGCCCTAATATTGACAGAAGAACAAAATCCTAATATTTTTTGGCATAAACATAATAAAGTTACAACTTATTTTCCAACTTATGCTTGGCACATTTCTTACCACTGACTCTTTGTGGTTGAATCGCACTCTACTTCTGCCTTAAATAACTGGTGTCCTGCTGCTATTTGCACAGCAGCCTGTCTGTCCTCTGCTGCTCCCACCTTCTCTGCAATCTGATTGGATGCCACTGAAGTGGTAGCAATAGGAGGTGGAATATGAGGAGTAGTATTTCCATTGGACAGCACATCAAGGCATTTCAGCTCCTAATACCAGCAGGAGGTAAATAATAAGTGTTCACTATTTACCATTTATAATGGCTGAAGAGTCTAAAGGTAATGAAACCACTTTATAAAACATTACATGCTACGATTGAGTGTGAATGGGACACACTGGAGAATAATGAAGCCAGAGAGATTAAAGTTATGATGACAATCCTCTGACCTCAGGACCACTGTACTCCTCTCCATAGACTTCCTGCTGAGCTCTTCTCCACTCCTCCTCTAACTTCTCCTGATCACGTCGATACTTCTCCTGAAACCAGTGTAGACAACTTTTTTTTCTTAACTTAATTTATTACAAATAATATCAGCAAAACAAATTCTCGCATTCAAGATCTGGTTATGGCAAGAAAGAATGTGTGATTTGGTGGTACCTGCAGGAGGCGCTCTTGTTCCATCTGCCATTTCTCCTGCCGCCGCCTCTCCTCCTCATGATCCCATGACCAGCGAGAGGAGGTGGTACTGATGGAGGGAACCTGAAGCTGATACCAGAGAAAGTAATAATATGAATAAATGAACCAAATGGTAAAATTTAGATAGTATCAGCATACTAATAAATCAGAATCAGGATTTAATATTGATAAAGACTAAATGTGAATGACAGTAGTGACTCACATCAGAGATGGCAGACTCTGAGCCACCTAGTAAAAGAGATGGAGACAAAGATTATCCATTTAAATAGCAAAACAGACCCCACACATGGCCATGAGTTTCCCTAAACTGTTGATTCATGCTGCTCAGTGGATTGACACACGCCCCCTGCTCATATAACAAAACTGTAACCAAAGCCACCACGATCAAGTAAGCGGCTGAGCGCACAACAAATTCACACTCACATGCTGGTATGCAGGCTTTAAACAACACGCAAGACCAAGGTAAACACAATGAGAGTGCAAAAACCATCTCAGAGCAATCCTTTTAGAATTAAAAATAATTTTCTCTGCTCTATAACAGTGAATTACAGAGAAATCTGATTGCAGATCAGCACTAAAACTAAATTATTAGAGACTAACTCAAGGTTCTCTTAGTAAACTGTTCTGCAAAGATAACACAGGAATCACACACAGCCACTTACAGACAGAGAAACGGACAAAAACAGAAAGAAAGACCAACACAACAGTCTTCATATTACAGTGTATCACATGCACATAGAAAGCACTCCATCTTTATTTACCACAGAGATAGACCCAGGAGCTGACAGTGGCACCTGAAGGACAGAGCATTAGCTTTTAACAAAATGGAAAGCAACAGAAACCCATGGAGCGATTTCAAATCTTTACGCTCAGATCTAGAGCGTAACTAATAAAAGCTTTTGGTACACACAGTAATTGGAAAAGAAAATGTAAAAAATAATCTTAACATAACTGGGTGACAGATGTACCGTATGTACTAAATGCTTTAGTTAGTCAGGCACTTAGAGTGCAGAATAAGCAAACCCATCTGTTTTTGAGAGAATTCAGACATTAATATTCAACAGAACAGATCTCACCAATACACTCAATTAAGAGCGTGCTTGATACAAATCAGTCACAGCATAATTAAATCAATAAGCTGCAGTGACCAATTAGTCATGTAGCATTAAATTGCTACAGCCTGAGTGAACAGTTACCTTTTTGCTTGAAAAATTCTAACCTTCTTCTATGATTTTTCAAAGCTATGTGCTCATAGTCTACAGCACAGGTGGGGAGAGAACAGTGCAAAGAAATGTGAGTAATTATCCACATCCACATGTGGAAATTATTCAGTTTAACTCAGAACAGGGACATAGATTTGATTGTTAAACTGGTTTTAAAAGAACCCACCTTTATTCCCTATAGCAACTGGATTGTCCTGGATACGTCCATTCACCATTTTAGATTGTACTCCCTGAAAATGGTGAAGTCAAATAAAACACAAATACATAAAATGATACCATTAAACAGTTTGGGGTCTGTAAGATTTTAAACATGTTTTTCAAGTCTCTTATGCTCATCAAAACTGCATTTATTAGAATTAATTATAAAACGGTAATATTGTTAAATATTATCATCATTTAATTTATATATTTATATAATTTATATAATTAATTTGGAGATTTAAAAGGTGAATTTTCAGCAGCCACTACTCCAGTCTTCAGTGTCACATGACCCTTCAAAATTTATAACAGAACTAGAAAATTTATTTGAAACAAACATTTATTGCATCCTTGCTGAATATAAAAGTATTAATTTCTTTCAAAAATATTTTTGACTGAGGAACAATACTGTACGGTTACTGTAAAAACAAGCATATGAATTACCAACTCAACTTGGTCAACACATTTAAACAACAATAGTTAAACTCACTGATTTCCCAGAGTCCACCACATTCATTATATTCCTGTCCTGACTCACTTTAGCAGGTTGTCCGTTGACCTGTGTCTTCACCACAGTCTCCACTGGAGAGTTTGAGGTTGTGCTGATCGAGACATAGTGCTCGGGCCGCCCTATAAGTGTTGAATTGGCACTGGTCAAATTGATGGTCTTATGGCTCTTGTACGGTAGGGAAGGGTGGCCACTGCCCCAGTCTGTCCAGTACCCAAAACATACATCAGCAATTCAGAAATTCTTTAGTGAACTTGTTAGTGATTTAGCAATGTTATTTAATTCAGAATTGGTTGTAACAAATGTAATTTGTGAAAGGGGAATTTTAAGTAGGTAAAATTATATGGTTTAATATTAAAGTGAGCATTAATGAAATGAAAGGGGGCTAATAATTATTTCCTTTGATGATTCTGAAGAAAGATTACTGATGCAATAGAGAAAACCAGTGAACCCGCAGGCCATTATCAGACTATTCAGACCGGACAGTGACAATGACTGACAGACAGATAGACCACCTTCCCACAGTGACAGAAAGCAACAGATAAAGCATCTGATTCTGAAATGGTGCCTTCATTTTGTCAGCTCATAAGCAGAAGGAACCGTGCCAGAAAATATAAAGATGAAATGCCCAACATCAAATTGCAACAGCTGTTTATAGTAATCGTTTCTATGCCTTTCAATTCCAATGTATGTATGCAATACTGTATTCTGAATATGAAACGTGCAATAATAGACAGTAAAGAAAGGCAAAAACTCAAAGTGTGATTTAAGAAGAACTTAAAAATTTCACTATTTCATGCATGTTCACACATTCCCTTGTTGGTAGAACAAAAATTATGCTGGTGAAATGATGCTCTGCTTACACAGAGACGGCTGTGTAACAACTTACAAACAGTTTCCACACCCTCACCATTTTGGCCATGTCGTCGGATGTCCATCAGTAAAGTGCCTTTTTGCTGTGCCGAGTCCATGCTGCCCTTAAACTGCTCATAATTCATTTCAGCCACCCTGCATCCACCCAACGCCACGATCTCATCACCCATCAGCAGACCACACAACTCCGCTGGGCTGCCTGTGTGATGCAGGTTAAGAAGGTGAATCAGGTCAAGTACCTTTAAGCCAAACTGAGAGTTTGTGAGAGTACAGAATCAAGTTCACTTCTTGATCTAGACCAACAGGACATTTACTGAAAACAAATATAGTTCTAGTAGGTTTCATTTACTGAGATGTGTAACAATCGGATGAAGTGTAAACAGGATGGTCAAAATGTGTCAGCTCTTCCATCTTATTCAACTTGAATTACTGTATATAGAACGTCGCACTGTACAATTAGTAGTGGTTCATAATGCTGTATATTTAATTGTAAATGGATTCTGTTCCTTGTAGTAATTTCACTTACATTCCTTTGCATATTTAACACTGTATGTTGTCATAATATATTTCCTAGTACATAGCCTTCCATGCATTTCATAGAATAATATATAATTTACCATGAATTTCAATACTGAAACCAACATATGAGCTTTTTTTTTTTTTACACAAGGATCAAATGCATTACATATGCATGCATTAACTACAAAAAAAAAGTAAAAAAAATCATCATTATTACATATTATTTAATTAATCATAATATATTAACTGACTGACAGCCCTAAATAGGAAATAACACAACTGGTTCATACATCATTGATGAGGCTCTAAATGTAGGTTAGTGTGTTTACTGGAATTCTGGGGAATGAAATCCACCTGATCCTTCTACCTCAGCCTGTGTTAACTGTTAACACAATACACCTGATTAAAGGATGCCAGGAGTCAGAACCAAACGCTCTCCATCTCTTCTATACAACAATACAGATGAAAGCTGATATAATGGACATGTGCTTTACGCTATATTTACTGCATGCATGGCCGCCCTGACCTGCTTTTGTAAATGCACAGGTCACAGATGAATGCCGCCTCTCCTGTCATTCATGAGGATATATCCTAAACTCAGGACCAGACACCCTTCAGGACAGGATCCAAGACTTCTTCAATTTATCCAATCAGACTAATGCACAGTAAAACACACCTTCACTGTTCTCTATAAATCATTCATCTCAGTCTCACTCCAGAATCCTGAGAATGACACACTGTGACTGAATGTAAATAGAAATACATGCGCACAAGCACTTCTTGCACTCTGAAAATTCAAAGAAACTACAAAAATAACGGTCAAACACACAGTGTGATACACAATAAAGATCCACAAACTCTTAAATTTGCGACAAGTACGCAAAGAGTAACACTGATCATGAATTCCTAAAGCTGCATATTCATATGAGAAACTATGAGTACAAGTTGCATTGCAGAAATTAAGAAATCCTAAATACACAGTTATCATCTCCATTACCCCCATTCATCCACAAAAGCTTCACCCTATTTCTCTAAACAGAGATTCTGTATGGTAGAAATATGCATCTAACCTAACTAATTTAAAGCTGGTTCACATTTCACTCTTATAAAGTGAAATTGCAAAGCCCAGATGCGTTTAAAGGAATGGCAGTATTCTAGTTAAACAGCTTGCTTGGAACCATGTTGAATTATAATTCTTACCTGCTTGAACAGATTTGACACAAGCACCAGTTGAGTCCCAGTGAGCCTTGAATCCAAAGTCTCTCCCGCTGTTAGGCTTCTGATTCAAGCAGACTCGCATTTCACTTTGACCCACCTGAACGAGAGAGAGAGAGATACAGAGAGAGAATGTGACACCTGAGGATCCCATGACACCTTCTTCCTCAAGAAATCTGCCTCAGTCAGTACAACACAAACTGTCCACCATCACACATACGTACCTGCATACAGTAAATGTAATGAAATGTTAAAAAAAAAACAATTAATTATATTATATTAAATATTATATTATTATAAATTCAGTGAAGTGTTCCAGGTAGGTCAGGGATGTCCTGGATGTCATGATTTGATTGGTTCAGATCATCAAGTAGCCTACCTTAATTTCTCTTGTTTCTGAGACAATAGGAGGAGATGCTTGTACAATGGAAGTTGCCATGGTCACTTTAGTGGCAAAAGAGTTCATGGGAGGTGCTGATGACCTTCCATCTCTTTTCTCTTCTTCCTCTTTCTTAGGGTTGATTGGATGAGTACTTGAACGAGAGTGGCCTTCGTCGGCAGAAGCTGTGACCTTTCCTTGACCGCTGAGGAAAGAGGGGGTGATTGAATAGTCTCTGTGTCCACTGATCAGACTTTTATGAGAGTCATCAATCTGTAGAAACACAAGATAAAAACAAATAAATAAAGTGGCCACTTTCTTCAACAACCACTTCTACAATCATGAATTCTGTTACATTTAGGATCGTGTATTACTATTAGAGCACTGAAACAATGGAATATGCAGCAAATTGGCTTTATTTTATTATTATTATTATTATTTTTTTTTTAGCAAGCCCATGTATGAAAACAAAGTAGTCCATCTCTGAAAAATTAAATTCATGTGCCATTTCTTGTTGAACCTTGAATTGCATTTAAAAAGCAACATTATTATTAAAACACACACACACACAGAAACAATACACTATACAATATACAGAGGCAACATAATTGTTTTTGTTTGAGACACAGTGGCCAAACAGTGCATGTGTCCATACATGGTTGAGAAGCCCGTCATGGAAAAGCACACACATATACACCAAAGTCTTAGCTTGGGTTTCACGAAGCACCCGGAGTGCAGAGCAGTAGTAGTGGCTTGATTCATTATTCATAAGCCAGCCACTAGATGATCAGGTGATGAGGAGAAACACTAAACTTCACACACAGAACACGGCACAAACTACCACTCTTCCTCACCCCCCACTCCTTTACCACAGAGAGAAAGAGAAAGACCCTAGGTACTATTTAGAAACTAACTACTGTATGTCAGGTGGAACAATGTGCAGTTGAATAATAATGCTGGTTACTGTTGACCTAAAATTAAGACATATGAATATTACAATAATGTTAGTGCAACTTTTTAATAGTCTTATGTTTCCTAAAGACCTCTTGACATTACACTAATTCTGCAATGCTTGTCTCAAAATAAAATAAATAAATAAATAAATAAATAAATAAATAAAACAAAAATTATAAAATAAAACATTATATATTTTTTAAGCTGTTACACTCAGCCCTCCAATGGCCACTGCATAGTTTCCAGGCATCACTGTGAGCTTTGAAAGAGTTTTACTTCAGTTCTCTGATCTGTAGCCGGTTGCAGAGACTGTCATCTAATTTTTTTTCTTTAAGACTAGTCATAACTTTAAGGCCATTACATAAAACAGTAGATTGGTCTAATCTGAGTTTGAAAAATTAAGACTGATTACTCCTTAAGAACTAGTCTGACCAACTAACAGTTAGCTAAGGCACAGTCTTAACATAGTGGCTAAGTTTATGCAACTGGCCACTGGACGGCATGCTGTCCCAAAACCAAACAGACTGGCCAAATGCCACCAAAACTAATCTGTGAAAAAATAAAAATATATACGTTTTTAAAATCACATGACAATCATTATGGTTGATCACTGTCACTTTTGATTAATTGTGTACTCGGGCACATCCCTAGTTACACTAAACCTCTATACATGTTCAAATGGTCAAACCTTTAAGCATGAAATAAGCAGCTTTTTGTATGAGTCCTGGTGGAGTGGAATATTCAGGGCACAGAAAAATAAATCTGCACTATAAACAGAAAAAAAACAAGGACACCACAGAGAAAGCGTAGTAGTTGCTGCATAATAAATCAGACAGGGAGATACTAAATACCAAGTGAAATGGACTCACACAACCACACACAAAACACAATCAGAATCAAAAGCCTCTACCTTGAGAATCCAGAATCATAATCAAAACTTGACATTTTGATCTGACATTTGTTTTTGAATAAAGCACACATGATCTATGGAGCAACATATAAGGCTGAGAATGGCCACTTACGGAATACACTTTGGGAAGTGAGGACACTTTGGAGGGTTTGGCTCCAAATGGACGTGGTGTGACGCCTGTGGAGAGGCGCGAGCAACCTTCTGACCTTCTGAAACCCCTTGGTAGAGTGGAAGACATGCGTGCTCCCCCTGCATAAAAGCTTTCAAGGAGACTAGCACGGCGGCTGAAGTCTGGACCCTGCTGCTCGTAGGGTTCTGGATGCATGGTAGCCAGGCTGCTCGATGAACTCTGTTCAGAGACAACAGCTGCTGAAGGGTTAAAGAATTCACCGGTGCACATTTGGGCTGAGTCAGGCGTCTCTAAGTCAGTGCCTCTGGTCAGAGCAGAAGATGCCCCATTCGTGAGGGGTGAAGCCGAGGTAGTAGACCACCCAGTTAGCCTAGTACTGCTGACACTGGACCCCGCATCACTCATGGGTCCAGGCATGTTGAAGCTGGAAGAGAGTGAACCAACTGGAGTGAATGCCTGATCTGAGTTTAAGGATGGGCAGGACTCTATTGGAAAGCACATGGCTGATAGTGGAAGGGGAGCGGGGGTGGTGAGGGCTTGGAGGACAGGTGTAACTATCAAATTTCTCCATTACCCACACGTGAACAACGAGTGGTACCACTTTATAAGGTTCAATTTAATAACATTAGTTAATGCATTAGGAATTATGAACTAAATCAAACATTTTTATAGCATTTTTTAATCTAGGTGGATGACAATATATAATATTCTTAATTATTAAATGTGCGTTCAGTAGTTTGGTGCCAATTTAAAAAGTTTTAAATATTAAAAAGGCACAATATGTATGATTTTTAGATTAAAATATCCAAAAACCACCAGAACAGTGTTATATATTTTGTTAAATTGTGTACTTACGTTATCCAAGATATTTCCAAGAAAAAACTAATCATGTTATATATCTCAACAAAGTCTTATTGTTTAAATCTCATTTTCTTGATTTACCGCAAGCACCATGTTTTACCATGCCTAATATCGATCTAGCTTACTGCAGTGTGCATTAAGTGTCTCATAGTAGCCTCCGAGGGAAAGCAGAGTAGCAATTTAACAACTTTCAACACACAAATGTATATAATGTGATAAAACAGCACTGCGTTACCCCACATACACATGACCGGAAGAAGCGGAAGCAACGACTGCAGCATAATAAAAGTTCCTACGCTCGTCATACTACAGTAACGTTAATAATCTCATTCATGAACAAAGGCCTGCATCGCCAACAATAACACTCCTTTTTTCAATGCCCAGAAAGCTACTAAAAACATATTTAAAACAGTTCATGTGACTATAGTGGTTCAACTTTATAATATTAAAAGCAACAAGACTTTTTGTACGCCAAAAATAGCGACTTCATTCCACAACATCTAGTGATGGCGATTTCAAAACACTGCTTCATGAAGCTGCGAAGCTTTACCAATCTTTTGTTTCGAATCATGGTTCGGAGCGCGTATCAAACTGCCAAAGTCACATGAACTATTGAAGTTTCAAAACACTTACGACGTGACAAAGTCTTGTTTACTGAAATCATGTGATTTTGTCGCTCTGAACCACTGATTCGAAACAAAAGATTAGTAAAGCTTCGAAGCTTCATGAAGCAGTGTTTTGAAATCGCCATCACTAGATATTGTGGAATAAAGTCGCTATTTTGTTATTTTTGGCGCACAAAAAGTTGTGTCGCTTTATAATGTTAAAGTTGAACCACTGTAAATCACATTAACTGTTTTAAATATGTTTTTAGTAGCTTTCTGGACATTGAAAAAGGGAGTGTTACTGCTGGTGACGCAGGCCTCACTGGGCCATCAGATTTTATCAAAAATATCTTAATTTGTGCTCTGAAGATGAACGGAGATCTTGTAATGACATGAGGGTGAGTAATTAATTACATAATTTTCATTTTTGGGTGAACTAACACTTTAAAGTACATGAACAGCCATGCTAATACTAGCTAAAGAACCACTGAATTCACCTTTAATCTGTTAATTTATTAATATAATATTGTATATATTAATTGGACCTTCAAATGTTAAAAATGTATATGTAGAAATTATCATTCAGATAAATAAATGCTGTAAAAGTACTACAGGGTTTCTGCAGGTTCTAGGTACATGTAAGAATTTAAGACAAGCAGAAAGGCTGGTACTTAGTAATACAACTACATACATTTATAATATAAAACAAACACGTTATTGTGAAGAGTTACGGGCTAAGAGAATTCACTAAATAGTTGTACTTTTTTTTTTGAGTGTGGTACGTCAGTGCAAATGTTACTTACATTCCTTTATGCACAAGCATTACTCCCATGTAAATTCAGTTAAAAAAAATTGGCTTCATTTACAAAAATTGCCCTACACAACTTGGATCACACTATTACTGCATTTGAGAGAAATTATATGGTAAAACTTTATTTTGATGATTTATTCTACTACTCCTACTCACTAAAAGTAACTTTGCAACTACATTTCAACTAACTCAGAGTATTAATAGACTGTCTGCTTAATATCTGCTAACACTTTATGAAAGTGAAAGTGACGTGTAGCCAAGTATGGTGTCCTATACTCGGAATTTGTGCTCCGCATTTCACCCATCCAAGTGCACACACACACAGCAGTGAGTACTGAACACACACACACAGTGAACACACACTGGGAGCAGTGGGCAGCCATTTTTGCAGTGGTCCCTGGGGAGCGATTGGGAGTTAGGTACCTTGCTCAACAGCACCTCAGTTGTGGTGGGTAATGAAAGTGGAAGAGAGAGCGCTGTGCATTCACTCTATTCACTTTATTTTAATTGTCTTCCAACAGACATTCTATTGACTATAATAGCTTAGCAACTACGTGTAAATTTATTCTACTAACCTGAATCCTAACATCTATCCCTAACATAGTAGACTATCCCAGTCTACTAACAGTCTACTACAGTTTACTAATACTCTAAGTATTAGTTCGTTGACATGTAGTTGCAAAAATACTTAGTTAATAGAATGTTGAAAGTGGACCATTGAAATAAAGTGTAGCCAATTTCGAACAACAGTATGATTGTTTCAGTCAAAGGAGACATAAATTATTGCATTTATATGTGCATTCACATCATTATTTCGTTGGTGTAAATTGGCATCGGTGCTAATTTTATTGGCATGTTTGCACCATTGCCTGATCTTCATAATTCCTTTAGTGAATCAAGCACTAAAACAGTTACTGTATTACTGTAAATATATGCCAAAAAGTGAATTCATTTTTAGTGAATCTGGCCTTGTGTGTTAAAGGAAAAATTGTAGACAAAAATAATAATTCTGTCATCACTTATCATGTCTTGCTTTCTATCATGAACACAAAAGAAGTTTAGCAGAATGACTAATCTGCTTATTTCTATATACAGTATGATGAGAGTAAATGGTGATCAAGCAAGATTTTTAGTGAAACTAAATTTTAAAGGGGTCATGACATGAGATATCAAAATTTCCTTGGTCTTTTGGCATATAAGAGGTCTTTGTATCATTATTATATCCTGCAAGTTCCATAACTTAAAACGTCATCAACAAAAGAGGATTTATATAATCAAGTTATAAAAAAAGCTTCATTTGGTATGTGACGCCACAGGGGCACAATCTTTTGCATACAACTGCTTCTGGAGCAAGACAACAATGCCTACTTTTACATCACATCGTTGTCCCTGCCCACTGATGTTCAGTCGATGAGCCACGAGTTGATCTAAAGTACGTCTAGTTGTTTATGATAAGATTGTGATAACAAGATTGCGATGCCATGCAGACGTTATGCTGTTCCTGGCCGTGGAAAAACATCTTTGCATAAGCTGCCGAAGAATCAATTTCAGAGAAAAATAGATCCGGTTTATTTTTAACTAGCTTCCTAGTCACGTCAGTGCTGACTTGACTGTTTGTACCGTACATTTTGTACCTAACCGTGCGTTCACATCGCCGCCAGCGAGAGCGTCAACATTCGCCTTGGCCGCCCTGCCAACAACGCTGTACTGTTCGTTTAAACCGCCACCGGCGGGAGGGTCAAAGTAAATGACAAATCGCATCAACCAATCGGAAGCCTCTCAAGCAAGGACCTCTACATTCCGATTGGTTGCCGCCAAACCACGTCATAGCTCATTACCATAAAGTTGACTTGATTTCAACTCTCCTCGACGCTCTCACAGTCCAAGACGCGTCGTGCCGCTCTCGCCGGAGCTCACCGCCGGCTCTCATTGAAAATGAATGACCTCCAGTCACTTTGACGCTCCCGCCGCCAGCGGTGTGAACACAGTTACATTTTACCAGCAACTGTTTTGAAAAGTAACAATACGATACTTGCTTTGCCCAAAAAGATTTGCTCAAGATCAGAAATCAACTGTTCTGGAATCAGCAAGGACCCCGCAAACTGTAAGTATGAATTTTAACTGTCATTACTGGTTTAAGAGTGAAATGCGTTAATGAATAATCCTAGCATTTTTACAAAGAACGCTCTCTTTATAATGGCTGAAGCTGTTGATCACGCAGCGTGAGTATATCTGGACACTTGCCAAAACTCCCGTAGTGATGCTCTTACAATGAATCTCTTACTGTATTTCAGTCGTGTTTGCATTGTTAGTTATGGTGAAAGCATTTCGTGAGAGTGCAGAAATTGCATTGCAATGACGAGATTGCTGCATTCACGCAATCAAGAGACTGTCATCTGTAACGATGTAACGTCACATGATACGTTAATACTTATTTCAATTGCAAAGATGTCAGCCAATCACAGCAGTGGGTGTATACACTGAAGTCTCACAGCAGACACGCTCCTTCAAACATAGCATTCAAATTAGAAAACATTATAAAATAATTTAAAAAAAAAAAAAAATCACTTTCATGACCCCTTTAATTTGTGGTTTAAATTTAACTATTCCTGATCTGTAAAAAATCTGTACATGAAGAAATTCAAAACAAATCACTGTGTGAGTAAAATACATTATGTTATAAATTACCTCTTCTCCGGCACCCCGGTGAGCTGCGCAGTCCTGACGGCACTGGTCCCTCCCCCACAAATAAGTTCAATCTGCTCCCTCTCCTCAAGCTTTCTGTGGAGGTCAGAGTTTGTGCTCCGCCGCCGGCTCTTCCACCTGCTCAGATCCTGCAGTGACAGGTGAAAATTGAGTGATAATTGAGAAAATATGGGAAAAAAAAAAAAAATCTGTCAGACAATAACATCAGTGTGATGGGTGAATGATCCAAAAGACAGGCAAGAGTTTTCTCCAAGGCCAGTCGAAAATATTTCTGCTATTATTTGGCTCACTGAGGCACCCCACAGTGCCAATCCAGTAGTAGCAACAACATGGAGAAAACTTTCAAAAGATGCTTAAAGCAATATTTTATGGAACAACACACACAAAGTGTCACCAGACATTTTAAAGTTAATGACCAACATAAGTTTGTGGAGGGACTATGTTTCGAAAAACAGCAGAGAGTTGTTTGAAACTGTCATTACTTTTGCAATTCTATAAGGTTTCTGCTAATTCCTCACTTCACCATAAAGGAATAGTTGAAAATTCTGTCATCATTTACTCACAATCATGCTGTTTCAAACCTGTTTTACTGTCATTGTTCTGTGGAAATAAAAGATATATTGTGGAAAAGCCTTGAAAGTCCTTAGTAACCAAAATTGTTTGATTCTTCAAAATAACTTCTTTTGTGTTCAGCAGAAGAAATTCAGTCATATAAGTTTGGAACAATATCAGTGTGAGTAAATAACAATTGTATTTTTTAGGCAAACTATTCCTTTAAAAATGTTTGCCTATTATAATGTGTGTTCAGTATTTCCACCAGTGAGACAGAGAATGTGTTATTCAAATAAGCATCACTCACTTCATGCCACTTGGCCTCACTTTCCTTCATCCTGGCCCGGATATTCTGTAACTGCTCTTGTTGAACTCTCTGTATGGCTGAGGGTTCAAGGGTCAGCTCTCCAACAGACCTCTGGTGAACGTGGCATGACCCCAGTGGGTCAAAGCTGGAGCAGTTGTCAGATTCCTGGGGAATGGACTCCAATGTTACATCACCCATGGATTTGCTTCTGTTGAGTGGACATGGACATGGTCATTTAAATGATAATCTCCATTCAGAAGGAGTTGGCTTTTAAGAAGCATAATTGGGTTATACTGACATCTAGAGGTTAAATTAGACCTGATAAAGAACCATGTCTTCATACAAGCTGTGACAAAGACTGCCATTAGTAAAATGCATAAAGAAAATAGAGATAAACCAAACAGAAACTCACACATACAACTAAGATACTGTATATATATAATCTGCATTTGCTTACAGACACAGCTCACAAAAACCCAACAATGAAGGAAAAATAATTAGTATATGACGACATAATATATAATAAGCATATGCATTAAAGCTTATACCATAAAACAAAAATAAGCTTATATAAAGTATTGCAGAAGACACAAGCATGCAGCACTTTCTAAAATGTTGTGTAATGATGAATTTTATAACTTACTTGAAGGACAAGTCCTTTATATAAAAAAAAAAAAAAGCACACGAAAAAAAAAAAAAAAAAAAAGAGCCTGCATAACAAAAACACAAATGCAAAAGGTACCCAGCGTTTGCTAGCACAAGTTGACAAGGCCACCATGGAAGCAACATTAAAAATACTGAACTCACCCAGGGTACCGGGAGTGTCTCATGGGAAATCTGGGAAACCATGGAAATATTTGATTGTAATTTCCTCTTTATAGTAAAATGATAGAGATTTTATTGTCCTCTTCCCTGGAGATTCACTTAAAAACAATAGTTTACCCACAAATTAATTAATTTACCCACCCCACATGTTAAAAACAAATCCTTGGATACCAGATGAAACATTTTTCTTTTGTGGAAGACCAAAAATTTACAAATGTACAAGATGCTGTTTTTCATGCAATTACAATGAATAGAAACAGGCTTTTAAATGTTAAATTTGAGGTTTAACTATCCAATTAAATGTAAAGTACAATATATACTAAAGTAAATAAATAAATAAATAAAAGCCTCAGAGATAAGTTTCAAAAAAATAAAATAATAATAATAATAATAATAATAATAATTCACACGAATGAAGTGTTACTGAGCTGTTTTTTTGTTGTTGTTTTTTTATTTTGTTTTTGTTTTTTTTTCATTGGCCCACACAATTTAACACAAGTTGATTTGACATTTCAGTGCAAGAGTTCAAACTTTGACATCAGGAAGTCACACACACACACACACACACACACAAAAAAGCATATGTTTAAGCATATGCATATCATTCAAGCATATGAAACGGACCCAGACATGTTATTCGAGATGAATTGTTTTAAAGCCCTTGATTTAAAATGTAAACCAAAGCAAAACAATCTGCTTTACAGTGATCTTGGTTACATTTCAATTAGGTCTTATAGGAGTTACTGCACAAATGCAGTCTTAGGGACCGTTAACACAGGACATGTGCTTTCAATCGTTGGCACTATTATTCTATTTAAATGTGCTAGATAGATTACTCTTTATCCATGCTTGAAGTGGATCTGCTCAGGTCATTTTCACAATAATCATACACAACTTGGGCCAAGACATCTCACACCTATAAATAAATAAGGTTGGGGATATCTAATACTGAAATTAGACTCCAATATTTAATGGATGTAACCAAATTAGCTACAAACTCAAGAGGCCAAAACTGCTACATTGGGCTTAAAATCAAGCTTCATTAAAAAGTGAAGCAAAGTTGAGATGCAAACATACATAGTATCTGCTGTATAAATTGTTTGTACTTACTAAAATGTTGCAACAATATTGCAAACCAATGTTTTAACAAAATTAAGCAAAGCTTTGATATTACACTGATTATTTACTAAGTATATTTTAATATAAATATTAGTGCATTTAATTAGTATTACAATATCCTTCTCCAAATATATATATATATATATGGCTTGAGTTATTTGTCCAATGCACAAGAGAAAAAAAAAAAGAAAGAAAAAGTAAAAATGCCTCAAAAGGTGTGGGGGGATTTGGGATCATGTGAAAAGTTTGGAGCAGGTGCAGCTAGCCAAGGAGTGATGTCAAAATCAGAGTCGTCCTCAGAGGAACCAGAGATTTTTCGGCTATAGAAAGGAGAGACAGAGAGACAGTGAGAAAGAAAAGAGAAAGCAAAAGCAGAGGAAAGGGGAAAAGACAGGGATATTTTAAATGCAACAAAAAGAAAAGACCATAGGAACATCACATAAGTATATGGTCGTCATACAGTACATGTGTGTGTGTGTGCACTATATATAATACACAATTATACTCAAAAAAGGAAATTATGTCATTAATTACTCACCCTCATGTCATTCCAATCCCGTAAGACTGTCTTTCATCTTCGGAAAGCAAATGAAGATCTTTTTGATGAAATCTGAGTTTTCTGTTCAACAAGCTCAACCAAACTTGAATGACATATGAGAACAAACCTCTGATGAAGCTCAAATATGCTGTGTAACCAATGAGGTTTGTTCTCATGTGTTACGCAGGTTCGGTTGAGCTTCTGTTTATGTTCGCTGATCAATGTTTACATGTGAGTAAAAGCCTAAATTAAATCTGTTCAGCATAAAAAGCAATTTGAATCTCTTCAGAAAATGTGGACTTAAACACTCGATTCATACGGATTAGTTTTACGAGCTTTTTTACAAGCTTTTTGAAACATCAAAGATAAAGTTGCAATAGATTCAGTCTATGGAGGGACAGAATGCCGTCAGATTTCATCAAGATCTTAATTTGTATTCTGAAGATGAATGAAAGTCTATCAGGTTTGGAATGACATGAGGGTGAGTAATAATTTTCATTTTGGGGTGAACTAACCCTTTTATACAAAAATGTACAGTCAATTTTCTAAAAATTGATAAATCTAATCCGGAACAGCCAGCAATGCATTTCATGAATGTAAGCTGCTGTTATGTACTTTTTAACCTATATGTACTGAAAAACAAGTGTTGTTATTTTGACACAGTGGCTCTATGAGGGTTGAGACATATGGAAAGTGTGAAGAAAAAAATCTTTTGAAAAACAAGCATATAAGATCTTTTTTTTTATTGGACAGCAATTATGATATTTTTATAGATTGCATTTCAGGCACTACCTACAGTACATTTATAAAAAAATTTATTTTGATCTGTGGAGGAAAAAAAAAAAAAGAAAAAAGAAAAAGAGGTTATTTAGTATTCTCTTCCAGTTTTCTAATTGGTCCTATATGTAAAGCTCTATAAAAGAGACCCTCTTTCTCTCTATTATAAGACAAACCTGAAGCCCTGCATCTTCTTATACCATGGTCTGCGCTGGGACCCTAGCCTGATCTTTCTCACATGTAGATCTTCCTCAGGGGTCCAATACTTGGGCAGGAACTTGTCTGAATCAGCATTGACGGAGGTCTGATGCTCGGAGATGAGAACCCGACGTGCGTAAAGATCGTCCAGCACAGGATCGGCATAACCCGTGTCCTCATCAGAGTCACTCATGCCATTGTTCAGGGAACGCTGAAGAAACTCTTCCTCCAAAGTAGCAGATTCACAGCCTGGCGGTCCATTTTCAGAAGGAATGGAGGACACACTGCTTCCCAAGAAAGAGCCATCCATATGAGATGATTGCAAAAAAAAAAAAAAATTCTCCAAGATGCACATGCATAGACACACATGCAGTGGCCTGTTGCATGAAGCTAGCTGAACGACTGAGTTTCAGAGTAAGTTTACAGTTGACAAAACCATACAACTTCAACCTGGTTTAGATCAGGTTCAGCAGGCGTTTTTAAAGATTGTCGTTATTTATTTGTATATATTTATATTGATTTAAATGCAAAGTTTAATATCAACTGTCAGTTCATATAATTATTTGACTATATGAATCATAAATAATTATAATTCATATATAATATATAATAAATTTTTAGAGGAAAAAAAAGTTATAAAAACAATTTTTACACTTTGAACTGCTTTAACTTGCAGCGAGAGACACAGGGGGAGTGGCTATGCGTCACTTTGCTCACAGCTGATTGGTCCAGTTTTGGCTTGCGATCTCTAACCAAGAATAACAACTGCTCTGGAGCAGGTTAGCCATGTAGCATAAGTTACCATGGTGATGAACACTGCTAAAAACCAATCCACCTTCTTCAGCCCGAAAAAACAGAATTTCCTCAAACTAATCTCAAACTTACCTGTGTAACAACTGAAACCAGCTTTGTGCAACAGGCCTCATAACCGCTCTTTTTAGTGCTAGTTAGTGGAATGCACAGCAACATCAAACCACAATTAGTTCTAGTAATGAGATGAATGAACAGCTAATTAGTGAAGATCCACTCAATGCCAACAAGAGTCTTAAAATCGAAGAATCACACCAAGCAATAACCAGAGTAGAACGCAATTTTGGGAAAAACTAAGCACATCTTCTAAATTAATAAGCTTATTTAGTTGCAGTCAAGACATATGTTGCTTTTGATGAGCAAAAAGTAGTTAGGACCAGTTGGATGTACATAAGCACAAGTATTAGGGCACCACGGCAGACACGGTCTAAACTCTGACCTCTGATTTGATCTCTGTGGTGGCACTGCAGCCAGCCGTGAGGCATCTGACAAGGTGAGCCATGACTTCCTAGCACTTGGGGTCACCATAGGGGCCACCCTGGGGCCCAGGGGCTTTGAAGGGATTGCAAAGTTCATGGGGGCCACAGAGGTTACAGAGCGAAATCTGCGACTTGCTAGATCGTCCTGCACAAGGTCTGGTTCAGGGTGGTCCGAGTCAGAGTCACTGTCACTCTGGTAACTGCTTGCCCATTGGAGGAAGGCAGAAGCAGGGGGGAGGGTGTGGCCTAAGCCCCTCCCACTTTCGCTACAGCCAAAACATGAGGTGGAGAGACTAAGAAAACCACCTCAATTTATAAGGAAAATAGTTTGCTATAGCCAAAAACTTTTACAACAACAACGAACTGAAAAAAAAAGACAATTTTATATGTACTTTGAAAAAGGCAGGCATCTATCAACAGATATATTAGGGATCCGCTGAGAGACGCCTGCCTTTTTCAAATGCTCGCGCGTGTATCTGTGTAAGCACTCAGTGAAGAGCATGACAGATGTCTATTTACAATACATTTTTGAAGAGTTGATCATTGTATCCAACAGACATAACTGTTGAGCGCATGAACACAATGGCCAATCAGAGGTGTTTAAGAATCAATTAAGGCCAATTTAAGGTGTTGAACATCGCTCAAAATGTTAGAGGGAAATGCTGGTACCGAAGTTGGTACTTTTATCAACACTAAACACAACACCTTAACAATTTTGTTACTAAAAAAAAAAAAAAAAAAAAAAAGTAAAAATATTAATGTCTTTTAATTATAATGTTCTGATGGCCTAAAATTAATTGGAATGTATTTTACTTTTTTTTTTTTTTTATATATATATATGCATCAATAAACCAATAAAAATTTACCTACATAAAATGTCATGCATGACCATGACAATAGCAAAAACAAATAAAAAACAAAAAAAATATTTAAATTAAATTTAAAAAAAATATGTAAGATATTTAAGATTTACAGCCTCTCGAATTTTTTTATAAGTGAATTTAAAACATACTAAAACTTATGAAACCACTGACACCCTGCTGAATATCTGTTATAAGCTTAGCAAAAGTTGTCATCCAACATTGTTATGCAGAATCAGTTTCTGCAGCGAAGTGAGCAAGAATAGTGTATCATACCTAGTGAGGTGGACTGCATAACTTCTGTCTCCCTGCTGGTATTCCTGTCTTTTCTTCCTCAGGGCAGACGGGACATGCACCCTTTCTCTGATGGGGGCATCACTTTTACTGCCTTCCGCCATCCTGAAGCAATGTTCCGCTTCTGCGTCACTACAGCAACCTTGGTGAAGATAAGAGTGTAAAAGAAAAAGGATAAAGAAAACAAGATCAACAGTAAACTGGGATGCTGTAGAAAGATTCATTTGGTGGTGTCTGACTGACAGGCAGCCATTTTCAAACACTCACATATTGTATTTGTATGCATGATCTGTGAAAAGGTCTAGAGTGGTTACATGTGGATGGCAAAATGCAATTCTTGGCAAAAAGGTCCATGGCAAGGTATAAATGCAAACAGTTATTGTAATTAAATGTAAAAACATATTTTGGTAAAATATTGAATCTGTGCATTAGGTCTTAAAATGTGAAAGCCTGAAAAGACCACATGCCGCAAACTATGATGTTAATATTAATCAAACTTAAAAACAAATTGACGCAGATTTTACTTTTATTTAAAAAAAAAAAAAATCTACAAAAATCCAACCTTTCATTGGAGCATAATGATTTTAAATGGGGGGAAAATGTCATTATGAGAGAAATGTTTTTCTCTAATACACATTGCTCACAATTAAACACACCCTTTTATTCAATACTTATTGCAACCTCTTTTTCACAAGATAACAGCTCTGTGTCTTCTCCTATAACGCCTGATGAGTTTGGAGAACACCTGACAAGAGATCAGAGACCATTCCTTCATGCAGAATCTCTCCAGATCCTTCAGATTCCCAGCTCTATGTTGGTGCTTCTTCTCTTCAGTTCACTCCACTCATTTTCTTTAGGGTTCAGGTCAGAGGACTGGGATGGTCACGGCAGAAGCTTGGTTTGTGTTCTCTCATTTCTCTCATATTGAGATTTCCCCCCCAATTTAAAATTCTTATTCTCCAATGAAAGGTTGGATTTTTGTAGATTTTTTTAAATAAAAGATCAAAAGTATTAATGACGCAGATTTATTTTCACAGCCTTCTTTGGTCATATTTACCAAGGGTATGAATAATTTTGCGCACGACTGTATATCGCAATAGTTTTGGGGGTTTTTTTTGCTTTAAATAAGGTTATCATCAAATTGTTTGATACCATTGAAATTTCATAATTCTTGTCACTATTATTAATATACAAGAAAAAAATAATACTAGCCTAAGTAAAAGAAAGAAAAAAGGCTTACTGAAGACAATTAAACAGTAAAGAAAGAGCAAAGAAACTAATTACCAGCATATAGGAAAACAAATTACAATTGCAAAGAAACCAATTAAATACTTAAATACTACATCAATTATATAAAATTATCAAATGTAAAATTAAAAACTGCCGCAGCACAGCAACACCACATAACTGCGATAGAGACGATAGTCCAAAACCTCCAAATGATTCATTGATTTTCATAATATGGGTAACCAAACAGTTAATGGTCCCCACTGACTTTAATTTTGTATTTTTTTTTTTCCATACTATGGAGGTCAACAGCTTTTTTTTTTTTTTTTTTTTTTTAGTATCGCTGTGACATTAGTATCAACTGTGAAATTATGCATTGTGAAATGTCACATTGTGAAATTTCACAACTATTGCTATCGACTGACATTATAGCATCATGACAGCGCTAAGGCACCTGAAAGCCACCCATGCGGTAATGCATTCTCTCTACTGGTACACGCCTGCTTTCATTTGGCAGCAGCTCTGTACATTACCAAATGGGTGTGGAACGATCTGGAATGTCACACTTACGTGAATGAATGGGGCGAAGGGACAAGGTCTAGGTACTAAACTTTCATTACCAAGTGTTTGAGAGATGCAATATCGAAGTTACAAAGTAAACAAGACATTGTGATTTCGGTGATAGAATTTGCCGATATTTAAGCAACTGTAAAGGACCATAACATCCTGAAGTAAATTGTTAATGATTTTTCTCATTTGAGATGGCTGTACAATGGCTGTATTTGCATGGAGCCTAACAATCTTAATAATTGGATTGACTGCTCAGTCAAACTGAAAAGCCTTGGAATTCAATCGATCCTGGAATTCCAATCAGATTAAAACTGGTTCTGTAGATCTTAATAAATTGTTAAATATGTAAACTTCTGACTCCAACTACTTTCTCAGTTGTATTCACAGGCATGGTGTATGTTCATGTCATACGAATGTTCACATCTAGTTATTTACCTACTTAAACAGTCAGTAGAGGAGACTGAATTCTCTCGCATTCTTCATTTCTGACTGAAGGACTGCATATGCAAAGAAATTTTGTTTGAAATAGATGTAATGACCATGTAAACAAATATTGGTAACACTTTACAATAAGATTTCATTGCTTAAATTTAGTTAACATGAACCAAGAATGAACAATACTTCTACAGCATTTATTAATCATATTTAATTTCATCATTAACTAATACATTATGGATATTAAATGTATTTGTTAACATTAGTTAATGCACTGTGAACTAACATGAAAAAACAATGAAGTGCTGGATTTTTATTAAATAACATTAACAAAGATTAATACTGTAACAAATGTATTGCTCATTGTTACGTCATGTTAGTTATTACATTAATTAACGTTAACAAATGAGACCTTATCGTAAAGTGTTACCCAAATATTCCAATCAGATTGCAAAATACAAACAATACCATTCAAAAGTTGTTGGTTTGTAAGATTATTAAATGTTTTTAAAGTCTTTTATGCTCACCAAGGCTGCATTTATTTGATCAAAATACATTAAAAAAAAAGGTAAATTACAATATACAATAACTTTTTATTTTAATATAATTTAAAATGTAATTTATTCCTGTGATAAACAAATCTGAATTTTTCAGCATCAGCTCAAAAAACATTTTTTACATGTTTTATTTCAGTTACATGTTTTATTTCAGAACTATCTAAATTTAAAAAAAATGTTTAAAAAGTGCATTTTTTTTTTTTTTGTAAAAGTAAAAGTCTTTACTGTCACATTTAATCAAATGAATTCATGCTTGCTGAATAAAATGATTTCTTTATTTTAAAAAAATCTAGTGTATAAACTTTACTTTCAGTATCTGAAATGTGATTGGATTCAGAATGACAATAATCAGTGCAAGTAAACATAACCTTTTTCCACTGCAAAATTATCACTGTGATGACCAGATTAGCACACAAGTACAATAAAAAAAGACAAACAAATGTATTAATTAAATATCCCTAAAGCTTTTTTTTTTATTACATATCCACAATAAAGTTTGTCAAAAAAAAAACTATTTAAATTGGTCTCAAAAAGTCTTATCAAGTCTTACCTTCACTGCCGGCTCTGAGGGTGCAGTCTGAAGCCACACTGATTGTTCGAGACTCCACTGAGTCCAGGCTCTCGACTGAGTCCTCCCTTCTGTAGTCCGACTGCTTCAGACTGAACAGTTCCTCTCTGTCAGAAAACCAGCCCTCTGCATACCCACTGTCCCTCACACTCGACTTGGACTGCACAGACTCCTCCAGAGCCTGGTAGAAGGTGAACAAAGAACAGAAAACTTCAGAGGGAAGGAAAGGCAAATAAGTGAGTTTTAGTGAATAGATTTGAGATCCAGTGGAAATTGTGTTTTTTTCCATTTCACTGACTGAAGAAATGACCTACACTCTGAGCAATATGTCGGTCAGTGCATTGATAATTACTATGGAGGACCGACAACACAGACTTACGCCTGAGTGAATCATTTTATCAGCGGCCAAAAAGAATGGGGAGTTTAGACCTGCATTAGTGTTAACACAAAATCGCATGAGATTCAAATGTAACATTGCACTATTTAAGTAATGTAAAAATTCTGACTAGAGAGGGGCTTGTGTCATACTTTGCATAAACGATGCATAAACGCATTGTAGACACGAAATTGTCAAAACTGTATGTGTAATGTTTTAAAACTAAAAAAGGCATTTTAAGATATACAAATCAAATTAACAAGGTATCGTTTGCACAACAGCTCTCAGACTTGAGTGTGCGCACTGTCTGAGAGACGGGTTCTGAGCGCAGTCAGTGCACACACCTGGAACGCACTCACATAAAGCTGCTGCTCACACAGCATGAGTACTTATCTTACTGGGCTTGAACCATCAAATACACACACTTATGTGTCAAAATGCCCGTCTTTGCAAGTTTCTCCGTTAACACAGTCGTTTATATCTTATGCTGGGTACACACAATAAGATTATCAGGGTGATAATGATAATTGTGATAAATGATAAATAAAATGATAAATGATAATTGCTCGTTTCCCGATTATCTTGATGGTTCTACAGATTATCAGATTTAGCTGTGGTGTGAGGTGTGTTTAGAGTGACTGACGCAGTGAAGAGTGTGGAATCATGGAACTTGTCGTCATGCAGATATATTTAATAAAGTTTATGGGGAAATAATGTTTATGGATGAGTGAATGCATTCATGTTTTTAACATGGCTGTGGTATGAAGCAAGGCGTGGCCGAGAATCGCGGGGGCGCGATTGCTAATATCAGTGCCACACGCAATCCCAGGGGATATAGCGAATATATAAGGAATGAAGACATTTCATTCAACCGAACTACTCACAAAGCTGAAATACTACTCATATAGGTCAATTTATTTGACGCATTAAAATTGTGAGGTAACGCAGCACTGTTTACTTGGTCTAACATTAAGCTAGATCAATGCTATTCTAACATTTCATCATGTTCAGCTATAAAACATTGATTCGTCTTAAGTATATTTGCTTAGCTGTCTAATAACGAGCACAAGCGGCGCCTTTGTCAAGTCAAAATTTGTCTCAAACGCCACACCGATAACGATCCTTGATTAATTTCTCCTTTTGTCCTAAAGTTAGCTTGCCATAGTCCATAATGTTGAAGTGAAACAACAACAGCATGCCGCTAGGCTTTACGCAGCTGTCCACGTCTGTTACCATGGTTACTATGCAGTACAGGAGGAAACCAGGGACTACGCATATATTACATCATTGGCAGGCAACAAGTGACAAGGGACAGGCACCATTAAAAATTGTGAATTTCTCTGAATTTACAAATTCTTGGAAACATTTAGGATAATGTATACACACAATTGAATGAAATATATAACACTGTGCAAGTGTTTTTTTTTTTTTGGGGGGGGGGGGTATTTTAATAAAAAAAATCGTACATGTTGTGACTTTAAGTGAACATAAACATTGCATTTGGTGCTAAAGTGAACGCAGGCTAATAAAGTGTATATAAAGTGTAAAAAAAAAAAAAAAAAAAAAAAAGCATGTAAAGTAAAGCATTCTATTTCTAGTGCTTGAAGTTCAGCACTTGAGTGTTGATTATTCAGTACAATGTTTTGGATAAAAAGAGGAACAGACCATCTCCCCAAAATGCAGAAAAGCTTGAATTTATAAAGAGTATCCTGCCTAACCTACTTAAGCAGGATGTAGGAAGGAAGGACACAAATACTCAGCACTTACTGAATAATATTCCTGATCATTTTTTTTCTTTCATCAGACTACTCATTTTGTTAATTTTGGAGTTACAGTCTTTCTATTTGTTTCTGTCCTCAGTTACATATTGGGCAATGATTAATTACACCTTATGGGTTGTAATTATGTTCAGTTCGACATTACGTCTTGTAGGCTCTTTAATAAGCCAGTGTATCCTAATATGGACAGTGTTTTGCATAAGTCCTGTTTTAAAAGCCTATTAAAATGTTCATTATAAAATTATTAATTGTTGTGCTTATTCATTTGATCCTCAGTTAAAACAACAATCTGTAGCATTACTGTAAATAACTTCTATGGTATTACTTATCTGAAAAAAATAACACTGACATTCAACAGAGCTTAATTATTACTGTATTAAACATTGGATGATTGGAACTGGTATAGGTCGAATATGATTAAAAAAAAAATCAGTAATCTAATTGGAATATTAATATTTTATATGATTTTATAAATCAAAAATAAAATGCAAAATGAAAAGAAAACAAAAAAAAAATAATTCAATAACATCAAACTGACATTTCTACGGAGCCCCTAAAGGGACATGATGGTGGAAAAAATATGAGATGGGAGAAAATATAATAAGGCAATGCTTTTGTTTTCTCTCACAAATGTTTTGCATACGCCTGATAAATTTTGCGTTCGCTCACAAAATCTTTGCATTCCCTCCCAAAAAACATTCACGTTCCCCCGAAAATAATTTGCATTCACTCGCAAAATGCTTGCGTTCCTCCAAGAAGCTTTGCGTTTGCTTGAGACTGCAAATGTATTGACAATTTTTTTTTTCTTTACCATGTCCCTTTAATAATTTATATCATCCAACAAATCTTACTTACATTGGACTTCCTTTAAAAGAAAAATTAATTAATATGCAATAAAAAGGTAAAATGTAAATACCTTAGATAATGCTGTGCCCAGCAAACCTTCAAAGGCTTTTAGGTTCAACTGTGGTCCAGTGTAAAACGGATCAGTCTGGGCCCTCCTCCCCAACCAGTAAATAGTGATCAAAACCTATAGAAAATGAATGAATGAATGAAAGAATACTTCACACAAATGAGAACAAAATATATCTTTTAAAACAAAGATGAAGATTCACTTTTTTTTAACAAGTAAAGATCAGCTTATATCTCTTTAAAAGTTAGCTTATCTCTCTTTTGTAGGTTGTGAAAGTTTTCACAACTTAAGTTAACATGATACAAACCCAAAGCAAAGCCTCCGAGAATTCAGTGTTGTGCATGCTTGCGTGTGACATGAATGGCTTCTGTGTCCCAGTTTCATTTCTGTTCTCATCTAGAAAACTATGACCGCTTGTGCACGCACACACACAAAAACACAGGGAGGCAACAGGGTAGGAATGTGGCACATGTACAAGACAATGAAGACAACAGTGGGCTCTGTGGTGCCTGAGATCATTAGATCATTGGAACTATTCTAATAAGGAATCAAATTAGAGAGCAAATATCAATGTGTACAAGATCATTTTTAACATTTGAAATATGTCTTTTGTCTTTTTGACTGTCACGTGCATTTTGTCAGTAAAGCCGGTTCCCTGATAAATCGCCATTACCTGCTTTAGAATGGAGCAGCATTTAATAGACAGAGCCGTAGTTCACTGACAAGCTACGCAATATTGCGATTCATTATCAAAGGCGATTCATCTGCGATATGGACGTGATATTGCGTAGTTTGTCAGTGAACTACGGCTCTGTCTATTAAATGGTGCTCCATTTGAAAGCAGGTGATGGTGATTTAGCGGTAATCAGGGAACCGGCTTTACTGACGAAATGCGCGTGAAAATCGCATGCGATATATCGCCCAGCCCTAATTTTTACCATTGAAATAAAGATACATAGCAGATGCTGTGTGGTCCCAGTTGCATACATTAGTCATCAGTACCATTATTTGGTTCTCATGTACTTTACTGAAATCCAAAAGAGTAAATGATAACCACATATGGTGTAAAAACAAAACACTTTCCCTACTTAAAGACTTCATATTTCAAAATGTTAGTCAGAAATTGAGTGCTTAATCCATATAGTGCATGCAAAGTACCACATGTGGTTTTTAATGCACACTTTTAAATGACACCACATTGACAACTTCAGCAGAAGACTGTGGTGAGATAAAAATTACAAATCAACTTGTTTGGTATGCAAACTAAAGTGTCAAAGGCCACATTCAGTCCACATCATACACAAGCCATGCATAGACAATTGATTCACTGTTTAGATCAGAAGTAATTGGTTTACGATTAATAACAAGATTCTAATAGCAGGAAAATAAAGAAAAGAACTCACGTTTTTTAGTCTCCTGCTTGTCTCTTCACGTCTAAGCAGAAGGAGAGAAGGAGGTTAAATGTAATGAACGTTCACTGTCAGACAGACAGATCAGTTCCAGCTTACACTACTTGAGTACAGTACCAGCAACTAAATCCACCCCATACCCTCCAATAAAGCTAAGTCACGGCTATAAATGGACCTCAACTGCATACCACATAAGCTTTACAGTAAGTCACTAATCATGTACACTGATTTTTATTTACAATAAGCATTATGTACATTGAAGACAATCAACAAGTGCTCAGAAGAAACCATAACCTATCAGAGAGTGGGACATACAGTACTTGTTCCCACAGCAAGCTGACACTGGACATGTGAGCCATCTGTTTGTCACTATGGACTAGCATACATGCATTTACAGAGGAATGCACATATTTATACTCTGGTCGCTCATTACACAGTGTAGTGTTAACTTAAAAATAAGTCAGACAAGCTATAAGAAACAGCACTTGATCTGTGGCTCTGAGGTTAAGTGAAAGTGTTTCTGTTATTTCATTGAGCCCTAAAACAACATGACCACAAGAAAGCATGCGAGTTAAAAATAGCAGTCAGATCCACTGTAGCTTCACCATAGCATTTGGTTTGAAGGGAGTCGTATGGGGCTAAATTTAGGGGTCACTGTGCCACATCTCTCCACCCTGTTTTGCCGCTTGTCCCTCTACAAGGCCAATAGTGGGGACATTAAGCTCTCAGCAGGGTTTATTGTTCAGGACCTAAAAAATGAGGCTGTGTGACCAATTAAATTGGGAATGAAATTCGTTTTTGGAAATACTTTAATGAAAATTCCTTCAGTGAAATCTTTTTGTATTGATAGAAATAGTAGAGCAGTGGTTGGGTTGCAGGGCCCACTAATTTAAAGCTAAATTAAAATGTTGAAAAAAAAAAACAAGATATTGTTAAAACATTACTAAAAACCATATTTCTGCCATATAGAAGGCCTAGTCAAAATGGATGAAAACCACTGTAGTAGAGAGAGGACAAGAAAGAGAGTAGAAGGAATGGAAGAGTTTTGAACCCCTTCTTTCCAACCACCTGTCATAGAAAGACCATTTTCACATTTCAATAAGCTCATAATAAGCTATGAACATCATCTCATGTTGGCTGTAATGTTTAATGTCAAGAGTGGATTATGCTCCACATATATTTTCTCTAGCTCTGATCTTGAAGGGATAGATCGCCCAAAAATGCAAGTTATGTCATTTACTCAGCCTCAAACCCAAACCCAAAGACTTTGGTTAATCTTCGAAATTTTGTATTCATATATAACCACAAATACATAAAGTGCAAACACAGAGGTTTGTGTGTGCATCACACACAATTTATTTTTAAGCATCCAAACGTACCAAACGTGGTGTATTCAATGTCGGTGTGCCGCTCATTGTTTAGATGTAAATAAAAGACTAAATAAAATGTTAATCATATAAAGCAATCATATCTCTTCATAAGACTTTAATTAAACTGATTGATTCATATGGATTTGTTTTTGCGATGCCTTTATGACCTTTTTGGACATTTTATGTTTTGGTTATCTGGACTGTCACCAGGTCGGATTCAAAATACATTTTCGTAAGGTAGCTTGACTAAAACATGAGTCTAGGTTGGTCAGGTATCATTGTTTGAGTTTGATGTTGGACAGATAATGTGTGACAGGAACCATCCAGCCTTTCATTTGGTATGGAAATGTAATCAGACTGCAAACACTATTCAAATTCACAGTCACATGGAAGACTTACTTCATTCTTTAAACTCACACAAACAGCAAAGGCAGTAATAAAGTTTAAATACAGATAGTTAGGTTTGCATCAGATATTTAAGGATAATTGAATTATGCAAATACAATGCAAGATAGACATTAGAAGCCACAGGCAACAATATCCAGCCATCTCAGTTAATAACAGGTCTTAACACTGAAATAAGAATTTGCACTTTCACTTCTCTCTGCTCACCTGACTGTCACACGCGTGGAAACATCTTGCAGGTCTCCAGGATGGAAGAGCTGTGCTTCATTGAGCCCTAGTTTCTCACAAGCCTTGAGAAACACATTCACGTTATCCTGAAGAGAAACCAGCAGTGACTATTGTAGCTAGGGTAAATAAAAGTTTAACGTTATCCTCATATATTAAGCACCCAGAGAAATAATAAAGTTGAGATGGTACAAAGCAGGGGAGCATGGATGATGAAGCTCCACTGAGAAATGACCAGTACAAGTTGAACAGAAAAGGGGTGGGAACTGAAAGAGACAGTTGCTGTAAGGTGCTGTCCAACACATGCACAGCATTTATAAATGGAATCCTCAGGACTCCTGGGAAAATGTCTTGGCATTTGCACTATGTTTATACAAGTATACCTGAATCGTTTGATTTAAAAAAAAAAAAAAAAAAAAAAAAAAGTGTTTCATTGGAGATTAAATGGTTAACTAAATCTTAATTCTTTATCTAATTGAATGTAAATTTGATCCTATTTAAAATATGCTCACCAAGCCTGCAATGGGGGTGGAAAGCCTGTTTACTCGCTTGATGATGCCTGGCTTCAGTGTGTTGATCAGACTGAAAACAGATGGAAAAAGTTAAATGTATAAAGTTGCTGATTTTAAATAAACCTTGAAATTTTGCATAATGACAAACTGTTATGTTCAAAGAAATTAAAGAAATCATAGAAAAAGCACTTACTCGCACAGAAGGACTCCATCCTCCAAGGCCACTCGAAAGGATTTGCTTCCAAACCGCTTTTTGGTCACTTCCTGTTAAGGAAAGAACCCAAACAGAGAATTCAGGATTATACAGAGTACATTCAACAAACACACACACACACACACACACACACACAGTGAATCATGTAACGATGCACTCGTGTCCTTGATTCATCGATTACAAATCGATTTTAAATATTCTTAATTTTAAATATTCTTAATTTTTAATTTATAAATATTTATGTAAATTTCTGCATATGTAAATTTTTTATATTCTATTAAAATAAAGGGCCCTATTTTAACGATCACATGGTCTGAAGTGCATGGCACAGGTCCACTTTTGCTAGTTTAACGACAGAAAAAAATGGTTGTACCTAGTCTCTTAATGAGTCATGTGTGTGTTTTGGGCGTAACTTGCAATAAACCAATCAGAGTGTCATCTCCCATTCCCTTTAAAAGCCAGGTGCGCAAACAGATGGGCGTGAGTGCATTTGCTATTTAAACAACGTGAGTGCTGAACGTGAAAATGATAACTGCATCAGGCTGAAACTAGCAAAAAAACACGTGTTGCATCTGCCATCGCATTTACAGTGTACATTTTAGGACATCCTCATACCTCAGTCATACAACAAAAAGGCATCATGCCACAGACTTAAAGGCTTCAGTCTCTGGACAAAAAATGACATCAAGTGTCAGGTCACATACAATTAGGCATCAGACAAAACAGCCTTAGAAAAGGCATCAGACAAAACGGTCTCGGAAAAAAGTCATCAGTCGTAAAGGCAGAGGAAACAGACTTAAGCATTTGCACACCGAGTCCGAAATTCGCATGCGAAATTTTCGCACGTTAAAAAATAAATTTGACCTCACGTTATGTCAATCACGTTTGCACACTGCCTCCGAAACTTTTGTCCGTCATAAAAATATTCGGATCAGGTTCGATTTTCTACATTTTTTGCATCCGTAGCACACATTTTGAGTAACAACAGTTATTTTATTTCAATTATTTATTTATTACAACAATTTATTATTTTGATAGCTGCATATATAATCTTATAGACATTTAAAACGTTAAGCAAAATATGCTATCTTAAAGCTGCAGTCCGTGATTTTTCCTCCGTCTCGCCATCTCGTTTGAAACCTGCAATTGCAGTCATTTGCGGAATAGATATCTGTACGTGCGTTGTGCCTCGGCACAGCTCGTCAACGCGGATGAATCCAATGCTTGCTGTCAATCACCGCACCGATGTGGATACTGAACTTCAGAATCACAGATTCTACGTATTGAAAGTATGATCAATATAAGAAAATATCATCTGAACAAGTAAGTAACATCTCTGCCACTTTTGTTCTGACCAACTGAGGAAAAAGGCATAAGGCCTACAATAAATCGCGCTGCCAATGATGATTAAATCTAACGATCGCTTAGCTCAGATCATGCTAAACCGTGCAAATTATTATTACTGTTATAATGTTCTCAAATTGTTAATGTTAACATCATCAGCATTACTATGACTGTGTATATTAGCGTTACCTGTAGATTTCAATTTCTGTAGCCACTCAACAGTCCAAAGTCTTTGGCTTTTTGGCTACAGCTGAATCTCCAGTTGTCACTGATGATTGTCATTTGGATCTTTCTGGATTACAATCCGCCATCAAAATGATAAGTTTAATTATTATTTCAGCTGCTGTGAGAAAAGGCTATAAATGATCCGCTACCAGCAGCATCCTCACATGATAAAACCAATTGGCCTGGACGGGACTCCTTCCTTTCCGTTTACGGACGTGACATAATGACGCACAGAGGAACTGCTGCATGTTCAAATTTCCCACGGAAATCCACCATGTCGCTCTTATTATAAAACATTATCACAAGCTTACCGTTGTGAATCAAGCTAAGATAATGAGATAGTTTTGAACACTGGCAGGTTATGTACTTGCTCAAATTGATTTTGGATAATTTAACCAAAAAAAGTTACAGACTGCAAGCGTTAAAGCTACAATATGTAGATTTTTGCCGCTAGAGGTCGCCTATTCAAAACAAAGCTGTTTACTGATGAAAGCGAGTTTGAGCACAGAATCTTGGGAGATGTCGTCTTCACCGCACAGCCGGTGGAAAACAATCGGGACGGAACTCATGTTCAGAAATCATGTTCATGGATGAGATTATTAACGTTACTGTAGTATATAGCGTTAGCGTCAGTTCTGGCAGGTCACGTCAGTCAAGCTTGCATCAGCTGACTCCCAGGTGACTTATGTCTACCTATAGGAATACGACGCCTATTACGGCATCGATATATACGCTTCTCAGTATCATCAGCAGCTATTGCATTTCTCAGGAGCAAATTACCCTCCTCCATCCCCAGCTCCTCCTCTCTTCAGTCAGGATTGGCCTTATTTCCCCTGAATCAGACTAATTCTCAAAATATGTTTGTTAAATCATGACATTTAATGATATCTGCATGTTGGTCCTGTTCTGTTTACCCTAAGGGTTTACTGCTGCTCTCCCTGCTCTTATCCATGCTAGGCTGCATGGATGCGCAGCGCAGGGAGTTCTTGCCCATCTAATCAGTAGATTATGGCTGCATCAAAGGTCCAAAACAAAAGGTTAGTAAAGTATGTTAAGATATGACAAAGATTATTACTACAATGAATTTTGCACTAAATTAAAAGTTCAAATGTTACAAATAAGTTTCAAGGGGTTACTAATGATCATTTGGATATTTTCATGTCTGGGAAAAATTAAACAGGTTAATCACCCTACAAAGCAAAGATATGCATGCAGGATATAGTTTTAAATAGTTGAACATACTATAGGCTTCAACACTTCACACATAAACCTCAAGAATGGTGACTACTGACAAATGTAACAAGATAAGCTCTTTACAACACAACAAATAACTCAAGTTGAGTGACAAAATAAGTGACAAAAGAATGACAAAAAAAAAAGAAGCAAAAAAACAAATGAAGTCAGCAAACAATGCAGACTTGAGGGGCATAAAGGACAAGTCACGGACAATCACCATATATATATATATATATATATATATATATATATATACACAATTTAAATGAGTGAATGTCCGGAGACAGGAAACCACAGGCCCTCTCAAAAACACAGAACACCATTTCCACTCCAACCAAATATAACCATTCTGATATTCACTCATCATGTGCAATAGTGTACCAAATAATTGCCATTACTGCCATTAAGAAAGCAAAATGAACTGTGATCAAAATCAAACACAAGAGAAAAAAAAAAAGACACATCCATGCATAATTCAAACTCAACCAGGGCCTCAGACCCTCCCACACAGTGCATCATGTTTGAAGACTGAGGTGCCCAAGCAGGCACCTGACTGTACAAGTAATGTGGTGGAGTGGGCATTTGGCAAGCAGAATGTGGCAAACAGCTCAGGGGTCCTTTGTGTTCAGATTGAGATGCACTGAAGCATCCATGCCTGCCATGGTGCCTGCCCAATTCTGCATCCTGATCATCAGCTTGTTTGGGCACATGGAATGTACACCATCAATGGCTGCTTGTGTAAGGTCTACATCAAAAGAGACCTGAGAGAGCCAAAGCAGAACCTGCAAGATCTAACAACTATTTCATTATTTTATCCCAGTTCATACATTTGCAAATCTATTTCACAGTATAGAGAAGTATTAGTTGCATAGTTTTACATATTTGAAACACATGCAACAGCATGTGAGCAAAAAAAAAAAAAGCACCACCATTCTAGAAGAAAGAGAAAAGGAACGATAGGTCTTCAGGAAATGGTGGTTAGATCTCAGGAGGTGAAACTTCAGTGCAATCTGTTGACAACAAGAACACATTCACGATGCAAAGCTAAACACTATCAAAAAATCACCAATGTACTACTATGTTTTTTTTGGTTTTGTTTTTTTTGGGGGGGGGGGGGGGGTTAGTAAGATTTTAAGAAATTACTACTTTTATTTAGCAAGGATCCATTGGATGGATTACCAGTGAGTGACAGTAAAGACTTTTGACATTGCTACAAAAAATTCAGTTTCAAATAAATAAAGGTCTTTGAACTTTCTACTCATCAAGCTATCCTGAAAAAGTATCACTGTTTTTTTTGTTGTTGTTTTTTCCACAGCAAAACTTTATTATTGGTATTAAGAAATGATTCTCGAGCATCAAATCAGCATATTAGATTGATATCTGAAGGATCATGTGACACTGATGGAAACTTTTCATGGGATTTACCTGGAATATATGGGAATTAGTGGGAATTAAAAGGGAATTAAAGGGAACAAACTAGAATTTTGCAAAATTTTAACTATAACAGGGAACTTAAATGTAGTTGAAATCTTGCAGCGTAATCTTGGTTAAAACAACTAGATTTAAAGTGCCCCTATTATGCTATTTTAAAAGGTACTTGATTTTGTTTTGGGAGGTCTCGCTTTCATTTTCTTATAATATACATTGCCCATCACCACATTTTTAAATGATTCTTAAACTATTCGTCCAATGATTGAGTCTCTCTAAATCCCTCCTTTCCACAAGCCTAGCTCTGCTCTGATTGCCCAGACGGCCCAGTCTTGTGATTGGTCTACTGCTTACACCGCGTGCGGAAACAAACCCATTACAATAACTGATTCATCTCCGGACGCTTCTGGAGCTCAGTGATTGTACACACTGTAAAGACAGTAACGTCTGCATCAATTTTACAATATCAATCCTAGCACAAGTCCGATGCTGAAACATTGGAAGAACTAGTTATTCAACCTGAACCTCCATGAAAATGTTATTCTGCTGTTGTATCGCTGTGGTACTTTTAACCACTGACTCTTCACATCCTCAACCTTTGGGAGTGTTTACAAAGAGAATTTGCTTTTGCCGAGCAGAAAACATCTTCTCGAAATGTATACAACACGAACCAGCTACAGTGTTTGAGGTAGACGTTGTTCGCAGGCAGCCAATGAAAACCATAGGCGGGCATTAGGCAAATGTGTTACTTTGTGACGTGTGGCCATCATCGAAGTGGGATTTGAATTCCTAATGACTCGTTTAAGCTGTTCAGAGTCTATTCTTTCTTTTGAGAGACAATAACTATTTACTGTGCACTTTTGGCTTCACAACTTTGCAGATCATTTACATACACAGACACCTACATTACACATTGCATGAAAGGTAATATGCACACAATCCTCAATCACATGCACACAGCAAACTACGTCACAGATGTTGAGTGGCAACCCAACATACTGCCAAAAAAGCAAAAGAAAATTTCAATGTATTCATTTGATATTTATTTTATGTTGGTGAATCACGCTCAGTCACTGTTTTGGCCGAGACTCGCTCACATCACTGCAGAGAGTGCAAGCACGAGCAATAAGTTGCTGGCTCCAGTTCATTTAACAGCCACGGGTGTCACTAAAAACAAAAGTTTCTGAATTCTATAGTAGCCCCTTTAAAATAAAATGTATATACACTACCATTTAAAAGTTTGGGGACTATACCTATTGAAACAACTTTGAAAAAAAAAAATCCTGGAAAAAAAAAGTGCCACTAATCTAAAAGTGGCACCCCAGGGATGATGCGTTTTTGTAGGCCAACCCAGAAGTTAGCAGCGCACGGGTTCCCTTGGTTGAAAGCCTATGCATTTTTCCCATAGACTTTTGGAAAATCGCAGAAAATAAGCTCTGTGTTTAACAAAGGGTTATGACACTTACGTGTTTTGTCTATCAAGATAATCTTTACAAGTTAACACAACATTTATAGATATTGAAGCCTAAATGAAGTTGTCAAATATAAAAAGCTAACAGTAGGCTATAAACGGACTACAGCACACCATAGTCGCGGATCAACGTCACCACCCCCAAGTTCTCTCAAACTTTATTTAGAAAACAACTTTATTTAAAAACATGCTCACTGATTATGATCTGCGCTGTTATTAATACTTATCCACTTTTTCATGAGAAATGCTGTCCAAACGTCCTGTTTTTAATGACGTCTAAAGTCCCCGCCAAAGGAAGTAGTCCCTTTTAGCAATTTGTTAGCAACCGCCGTTTTGAAGACGCAGTAAAAGTTTAAATCACAAGTGGGTTATAACTGGTGTGTTTTATGTCATAGATCAAAACGTGAAAGTATTTAGAGGCTTTGTTTAGAGGTGTAAAAGAATATGGATAGGACTCGGGAAGAAATCATGGTCATGTATGTGATTATTAACGTTACTGTACTATGAAGCAGAGCAGGACCGAGTGTTGTGGGAGCTGAACGAGGCCGCTGGAGCGATTGCACAACACAAGCCGCGAGCAGCGGAACTTTTATTATGACACTGTCACTGGTGCTGCTTCTGCTTTTCTGGTCATAAGTATGAGGTAACACAGCTCTGTTTATCATATTAGACATTTGAGTGTGTTGAAAATTATGTTATAACGTTACTCTTTGCATTGATTGGTGGCTGCTGTGAGATACTTGTTTGAGACACAATGCTGTAAACTAGATCGATGTTAGAATATTTAAAATATTGGATATCTTATGTTGATTAATGGCATGCAATTCATTTTAAAACGTAAAATTGTATGATGGAGAAAATTCTGTATTACTGTTACTAAAGATAAAGCTTCACCTGATTATGCTATGTTAGCTACTTGACAAAACAGTGTTTTTCTCTGAGGCATGGTAAAGCATGGTACTTAAAAAAAAAAGAAAAAAGAAAATTCAGATTTAAAGTTGCCCTAGAATTAAAAATTTAATTTACCTTGGCATAGTTAAAGAACAAGAGTTCAGTACATGGAAATGACATACAGTGAGTCTCAAACTCCATTGTTTCCTCCTCCTTATATAAATCTCATTTGTTTAAAAGACCTCCAAAGAACAGGCAAATCTCAACATAATACCGACTGTTACGTAACAGTTGGGGTGTACGCCCCAATATTTGCATATGCCAGCCCATGTTCAAGGCATTACACAAGGGCAGCCAGTATTAAAGTCTGGATGTGCACAGCTGAATCATCAGACTAGGTAAGCAAGCAAGAACAATAGCGAAAAATGGCAGATGGAGCAATAATAACTGACATGATCCATGATATCATGATATTTTTAGTGATATTTGTAAATTGTCTTTCTAAATGTTTCGTTGCATGTTGCTAATGTACTGTTAAATGTGGTTAAAGTTACCATCGTTTCTTACTGTATTCACGGAGACAAGAGCCGTCGCTATTTTCATTATTAAACACTTGCAGTCTGTATAATTCATAAACAACTTCATTCTTTATAAATCTCTCCAACAGTGTAGCATTAGCCGTTAGAGGTTTTGCTCTGTAGCCAACTCATTCAGAATCAAATGTAAACATCCAAATAAATACTTTACTCACATAATCCGACGCATACATGCAGTATGCATGATGAACATCTTTGTAAAGATCCATTTTGAGGGTTATATTAGCGAGCATTTAAAAGGGGGCCGCAGCATGAATCGGCTCGTTTCTAATTATGCCCCAAAATAGGCAGTTAAAAAAATTTATTAAAAAAAAAAAATCTATGGGGTATTTTGAACTGAAACTTCACAGACACATTCAGGGGACACCTTAGACTTATATTACATCTTGTAAAAAAACATTCGATGGCACCTTTAAACAATAAGACTAAACGTGCTGAGTTAAATAACAGTTTTCCGTCTATACATATCAAAAAAGTTGTTCCCTTGTCTATTAAAACATGTAATATATTAAAGCGTCTTCGGTGTTTCCATGGTTTCTACAAAATAAAACCGGAAACCGAGGGTATCGCGGGTATGACGCAATTAACAGGCGACTCCTCACACGTCCCGGAGCCTTGGTTAAAATTGCAATTATCTCACGATTTACAAATAGTTGGAAACATTTGGGATACTGTAAGTACTCAAGTGAACAAAATATATAACACGGGCCTAGTGGTTTTTGAATATTTTATTGCAAAAATATTACATATTGCACCTTTATTTGTGTATAACTAGTCTGTGCCCAAAAAAAAAAAAAAAGCCCAAGATTGTTGCTTACTTTGCTGCTAGCCTTTGTCTCAAACAAAATGTTTATGCTTGTATGATAAAGTTTGTGTAAATTATCCCAAATGTCCAATTAATCTCCTTAAATTCTTGTAAATTCTCATTAAAGGATTATTTCACTTCAGAATTAAAATTTCCTGATAATTTACTCACCCCCATGTCATCCAAGATGTTTATGTCTTTCATCAGTCAAAAAGAAATTAAGGTTTTTGATGAAAATCCTGGAATGTTTTTCTCCATATAGTGGACTTCAGCAGTTACCAATGGTTTGTAGGTCTAAGATGAGGAATAAGGGTCTTATCTAGCAAAACGATAGGCCATTTTCTAAAAAAAATACTTTAAACCACAAATGCTTGTCTTGCACTAGCTCTGCGATGCGCCACACATTACATAATTACGTTGGAATGGTGACATTGGCAGAAGTACCGACCCAGTGTCTACAAAGCGAATGTGCAAAGATTAAGAGAAACAGCCTTTACAAAAAAAAAAAAAAAAAAAAAAAAAAGGTAAAACAACAATGTCGGACAATTTTGAAGCTGGAGGAGAAGAGAATTTTTCACCCTACTGTGGTACTTCTGCCTACATCACATGTGACCTTTCCAACGTAATTATGTAATGCGTGGCGGATCGCAGAGCTAGTGCAAGATGAGCATTTGAGGTTAAAAAGTATATACATTTTTATTTTATTTTTTTTTAGAAAATGACCAATCATTTCACTAGATAAGACCCTTATTCCTCATCTGGGATCATGTAGAGCCCTTTGAAGCTGCAGTGAAACTGCAATTTGGACCTTCAAAAATCCTGGAATGTTTTCCTCAAAAACCTTAATTTCTTTTCAACTGAAGAAAGAAAGACATAAACATCATGGATGACATGGGGGTGAGTAAATTATCAGGAAATTTTAATTCTGAAGTATACTCCCAAAAATGGAAAGTTTCCTGAACTTTTCTAGAAGTTTTCCACCCCTTTGCAACCCTACTAATAATAGCTGCTGAAAATTCGGCTTTGCAATCACAGTAAAATTGTATACAAAAAAAATAGAAAACAGTTATTTTAAATTGTAATAATTTTTCACAATATTACAGTTTTAAATGCAGCCGTGGTAAACATTTCAATCAAAAATATCAACAAAAGCTTTCCAACCCCGAACGTTTGAATTGAAACTCTGTATTTCTTTGAAGTTTTATATAAATACCATGGTATTTATACATTAATATATACAGTATTATGGAACTAAATAAATCCTATACCACCAAGCATCTGATCCCATCACTGCTGTGTGCTACTGTCATGGTACTTTATTATAAGGGCACCACGGTACACATTTTATTGCTTACAACAATGTCTTTCTGTGAACTGCAATATGACAAGTAATAAAACCACCATGATGAAAAACAAACAAAGCATTACATCATTATTCAAAACAATTAATAGTTGATAAAATAAGACGCATGGTATCTAGGATTTTATGGAGCGGATTTTACTTGGCTATTTTGCAAATGGTTCAGAACCGATAAAGAAAGAACCACAAATGGCACATGCTATCTAAAGCTGCTTTGAAAACATCATGATGAATGTTATCTTGTCTAGTTTCCATTTAATTGGACCTCCTAAATAACATTCAGGAAATAAAGCACACACACACACTCAAAACACACGTTCTTTGCATTCTGAAAAGTGCTTGCGTGATACAAACAAAGAGGTGAAGCTTCAATAATACCTGTCAGGTTATTTTAAAAGTTCACTTATTATTTACACATTAAAAGCATTGGGGTTTCTGGGCACCCAAAGAATGAGGTCAATCTCAAGAGAACATGACGGTGAAAAGACCATCACTCTTGGGGGAAACACTTGATAATGATGTCCTTACCTCAAGCCATCTTTGTGCCTCCTGGAACGCGAGCTCACAGCTGACTGCAGACTGCTGACGCCACTCCATCACCGACCCAAATCACACCTGTGTGCATTTCACAATCACAACAAATTTGAACAAACCCATTCAGACACAAAATATATGCAAGGACATCAATATTCATATCAATTTATATCAATATTTACATAATTATAAATGCAAGTATGTATATAAACATTACAAAAGGTAAGCATTCATCAAGTTACTTCTAATGTCTTACAACAGACACCGTTTCTGAACAGAAACATTAAAGATATTTCAGGTTTATTTAATAAAGTGACATTTAATACTAAAATAAAAAGCTATAGCTTAATATTATAACTGTAAACATGTAAAACTGAAATATCCAACGTATAATAGCTATACATCACAGACAACCAATTTTGGTGCAAATTAGACAAAGTGTGTAGGATAACTGAAATCACATTTTTACAATAGCATATATATACCTAATATAAATCGTATAAATAAAAACAAATATATTATGACTTGTCTTTGTAATATCACCCCCTTCAGATTCATTTTAAAACAGTCAAATAATTATGTATATAGTTTAAAATAAAATTTAGTGTCAAATATATTTACACCATCTAATCTAATAATCATTTGCTATTTAAAAAAAAAAAAGAAAAGTGACTTCCAGAATGACTCTGAATGGGTTAAAATGAACTTTCATCACCTCCATGTTTGCAACCCCAAAACACGGTTCATGTGATTCATTACACTGCGCACCTGTGGCACCCTACAAGAATCCCCTCAAGTTCAGTAACTCAAAACTTACCTGCAAACCCCTGTTTTATGTTTTCTGATTTCTCGTAACTGTTTTTAAAATTTCACTTCCCAGATGTATCGACTCGAAAGCGCAAGGTGTTTCCCGCTACCAGCGCGCGTGTCTCCAACACAACTCTTTTAATCTGCTGCAAACACTCCTCTTCAAATTCACACCTTGAACGCCCAGCAGCTCTCCTACCACCGAACTTGCTTGTTGTCGTAAGTAGTAGGAACAAAAATGTCCCAGTTCAGTGATGAGAGAGCGGGGTAAGTTGCACAGGACAGCGGCGTGTTTGCAGAGGCAAATGCATATGTAGTGATGATGAGTTGTTTAAATATATGCCACGCCTATTGGAGAAAAGTGATGGCAAGTGCTCGCGTGCTATGGCGACAATGACCAGCAGATGGCGACAAACAATCACTTCAAAAACGTTGTCATGCAGTTGAACGCTATCAAGGGCCCTTTCACTACATCTTAGCACTTGAATTATAATAACTAACACTAATATTAAAAACAACCCTTAATACTGTGTGTTTATTTATGCTAACACAGTCAGGGGCATTCAATTTAATTATTTTAAGGCTCATCCATATATTTCTTTTAACAAAATTGACTGAAGAACAAACATGACTTCACACCCTCAGCTAAAATGTTTTTATTAACCTTACTATGAAAATCATAATGAGCTTTTTAACATTTTTTATTCTATTTGGATAAGAACACTGGTGCTGATTCATGTGTGGGGAACATTACAGTGTCGACTACAGGCTCACTGATGCACGTGTGGAGCGAAGGCTGGCCCGTGAGGTCCGATCCAACAGGCGAGCTACTGTAGCTCAAATTGCTCAAGAAGTTAAAGATGGTTCTGATAGAAAGGTGTCAGAATACACAGTTTGTTGTGTATGGGGCTGCATAGCTGCAGACCAGTCAGGTTTCCCATGCTGACCCCTGTCCACTGCCGAAAGCACCAACAGTGGGCACGTGAGCATCAGAACTGGACCACAGAGCATTGGAAGAAGGTGGCCTGGTCTGATGAATCATGTTTTCTTTTACATCACGTGGATGGCCGGCTGCGTGTGCGTCGCTTACCTGGAGAACACATGGCGCCAGGATGCACTATGGGAAGAAGGCAAGTCCGCAGAGGCAGTGTGATGCTTTGGGCAATGTTCAGCTGGGAAACCTTGGGTCCTGCCATCCACCTACCTAAGCATTGTTGCAGACCATGTACACCCTTTCATGGAAACAGTATTCTCTGGTGGCTGTGGCCTCTTTCAGCAGGATAATGCACCCTGCCACAAAGCAAAAATGGTTCATGAATGGTTTGAGGAGCACAGCAACGAGTTTGAGGAGTTGACTTGGCCTCCAATTTCCCCAGATCTCAATCCAATCGAGCATCTGTGGGATGTGCTGAACAAACAAGTCCGATCCATGGAGGCCTTACCTCGCATCTTACAGGACTTAAAGGATCTGCTGCTAACATCTTGGTGCCAGATAGCACAGCACACCTTCAGGGGTCTAGTGGAGCCCATGTCTCATCGGGTCAGGGCTGTTTTGGCAGCAAAAAGGGGGACCAACACAATATTAGGAAGTGTATATCCGAGTGAACGGCTTTTCATTCAAAATAAAATGTAGGATGGGACTTGATTTTGTCCATGGGGAATTAATTGGATCATTTGCTATTGCTGTGATGTCATTTAAATGACAGGTTGTCCCGCCCTCGCACCAGTGAACACATCATCAGAGAAGAGAAGAGATGTTGCTTCAGGAGGAAAGTGAAGTTATTTTGATTAAAGATTACAAGGGCACATGAATTTTAAAAAATAATGACGTGCATGGATAATCATTTATAGTAAATACTGCAAAATTCCATAAAAAAAATAAGAATTGTCAAATTTGATTTCATGGTGACTTTAACATACATGTTAGGTCTGAGTGGACTGTGCTCTGCACTGACAATTGCTTTTAACCCACTGGTGCTCTTCGCATGGTGGTCAAAAATTCATGTTTTTGTTTTTGTTGTTGTTGTTGTTTTCCATTGAAATTTAGTTTGATAATGTTTTTTATTTCATATTTTGTATTTTAGGGGATTTTATGGTCGGGTACTAAATTATGTTTATTTTATAATCCATTTATTCATTTCTTAAGCATAGACCTGAAAATTAAATTTCCAACTTAAACTGTCACAAATCTTGAATGCTTTTGAGACTTTAGTTTGGTCTCTATTTAAAGAAGGGCAGATTATTGCTGAAGTGAAAAAAAAAGTTTTAAAAAGTGAACTTAAAAAAAGTTAAAGAATTGTATGTTTATTGCTATGAAAAATGCACAAAAATACTATTTTCAATTTTTATATGAAATATACATTTTCCAAAACACGTTTCACTCTGTTTGTAGTCTGATGTAGTTTTTCATGTTGATATGAGCTTGATATCTCAAAAGACTGAGGCTGCATTTAATTCCACTTTTAGGCACACTTGCGAACTTCCCTAAGCACTTCCCCTCAGGGGAATCCCTGCCGCCATTTTGAAGTGCCTACAACTTCATCAAGTGGGTGTGGGAAGTTTATTTGGACAGACCCTTGACCCTTTGATTTTGACCAAGGGAGCGAGTATACTCAATATGTACACTTCAGATCCATATACCACAATGCACCATGATTGTGATGTCACAGCCGATTGCACTTAATTTACCCCTACCCCACACAACTCTAATGTGTGATATTGGAGTTATTTTGACATTTACCTGCATACTTGTAGCTACTTTAAAACTGACTTATAGTTTGTTGTATGTTATCATTTTTGTTTGTGTACATTTTTTTTATATTTTCTCCAACAGCCTAAGCATACAGTACATACAGGCCTATAGAATGGCGCATAAAACAAATTCATAAGTAAAACAAAACTGTAAATAAATAATTACTTTTTCACATTTATTGACTGACAGCTCTCCTGTCCCCTGTTGAGAGAAATAAAATGTTGTGTGCGCTGTGTGAACATAATGGTTATTTTAGTTCTAGACTAAATGTGAACATGCATCTCACTTGCACAAAAACATTCAGTATTCCTCAAAATGAATAGGATTTTACGCAAACCTGTAATAATTAACTATATTAAATTACATAAATATACTTTATGTATTTAATCTCACTTTATTAACAAGTGTCTTTGCTGCTGACCTTCAATGATCAAATTCACCCATACTAATAATCAAAAATTACTTTAGATCATAGATTTAGAAATAGGAGAGTTGAACTTCCTTCTTCCTTCTTTAATGCAGAATGGCAGCACAGATGAAAGTTTTTTTTTCCTCTAGTAAATATGCATTTCCTTCAGCCTGAGGCTTATTCATTTCACTTTTGGTGTGAACGGGCCGTAACATTTGTCAAAAATATAATTATTTTTTGTTAAAAAACAAATAAGCAAGCAGAGCAGGTGAGAAAAGGTAACGCAAAAGTAATGTAACGCATTATTTTCCATAAAAAGTGACTAAGTAACACAATTAGTTGCTTTTTTTGGGAGTAACGCAATATTGTAATGCATTACTTTTAAAAGTAACTTTCTCCAACACTGCTTACGATGAAGTAAAAAATCCTAAAAAACAAAACTAAATGTAACATTTTTGTGACCGAGGTATGAATATCATTTAGAATATAATTGCAATAAAAATGTTTGTAATAAGAATAAGAAAACAGGGTCTAAAGATTATTGAAGACATGACAAACCAGAAGTAGGTTAAGATGCTTGTTGTAACAGTTAACATATACTCTATTAGAATGAGAGGTGCTTTCAACAGCTGGAACTAAAACAGGAAGTGCTTAATCCAGCGACAGGAAGTGTTAACCGAAGCTGGAGCAATGTACAAGCCTGTCTGCCCACTGGTTTCCTGTGTGACTAGTCTGCTGTCAGACACACAACACTTTATCACACTATTGTTGTCATATGATGAACCTAAAGACAGCAGTATAGGTTTTAAAGTATGCTAGCAACTCTGCACAGGATGTTTGTGGAAGGTATTGCTGTTGATCTATAAGCTTTGAGGTTTTTATTGCTTTGATAAAAAAATAAGGGAGTAAATTTGGCCATACATATGTTTAGAGGCACTTTTTTAATAAGTTGGCTGTACTGTAGCCTATATTTAAATTTTCTATAATAAGTGAAGATACAATCTCTAAATGTCAAAAAAAAAAAAAAGATCTGACTTGACCTTGTTGATTATTTCCGTTGACACGTTGCACATCTAATGCTCTTGCAAGCTTCTTCTGTGTAAAAGGCTAAATGAATGCATAAAAGTATAGATTAGGTCAGCATTTTTTATGTCCATTAAAGGGATCTCTAGCTATAGGGCAAAAAAGATTTCTACATGTAAATCTATACATAGAATTTCTAAATTACAAAGTGAACTGAAATGTGGATCCGATGGACACTTTATCATCCCATGATGCCACGGGAGAGGAGTCGTCACATTCGTAACTGACATATGGCTGATGTCAGAGATCACATTTGCATAGACAATGCCAACATGGTGTGTCTAGATTGTATTGCAATCATACTTACTAACAGTCGAGACAAAAGTTCTTCCTCAAATGTAGTATACTCTGACTGGGGAGAGGGTTTTTTCAGTCCCTGAGAAATTCAAATACTTTTTTAAACGTGCAAAACAAAACACAGCTATATTACATGTGTATATATATATATATATATAAATTTGTATATATATATATAAATGTGTATATATATATATATATATTTGTATATATATATATATATATATATATATATATATATATATATAAAATATGAAAAGGCGAGAAATCATATTTTGAGAATGACCCACCTTTCTCCCCATTACTTCTAAAAATGAAAGCATTTGAAGACACCTGAGAGGTCTGTAGACTGATTGGTAATGTATGGAATGTGCACATTCAGACTGAAAGTTGAATCAAAGTAATACAAATCTATTTTACTGTAAATGAGAGGATTTCTCAGTGCACTCCTCATCAGTTCTAACTGGTATTTAAAGTTAGTTTAAGCACAGCCAACAGATCAGAGTTTAAGTAAACATGCTAGAAGTTCTAGAAATTTTAGCAAGCTAGATCTCATAATCTTTTGCACATTCATCGGCCCAGAATCTCGAAATGTGTGTTTTTGATTGTGATTCTTGGTTTCTGAAGCCACTGGATGGAATGAACTAAACTAAAAACATACAAGGAAAATTTGTTTACAGTTTGGAGTGGCTATGAGGTCGACCACATATGTAAGAGGTGATATGTTGTTTCTCTTGCTCAAACTCTTATTCTTACTCACTGGATATATGCTGGATATACATATGAAAAATTGTACCAGAAATGAATAGATAAGTGAATTTTGGCTTGGCAATGCACATTTGCGTGAAAGGCATTTTTTCAGTCAACAATGAAGTTTGGTTCTAAAATAAACATCTAACCAGAGCCAGCACTACAATTCACAAAGGTTGCTGAGATTAGCAGTTTTAAAGGATAATTTCTTTTGTTTTCAGCTTTATAATAGATTGAAACCTTTCTAAAAGTCTGAAATACCATCCTCTCAATATTCTTTATTTGAAGAATGATTTTAAGATTTAGTTTTTTTTCTGTAGTCCACCCTCTACAATGCCTCATTTAGAGTTGCTGCAGAGCCTCGGGTGTGCGTGTGTGTATATGCTTCTTTTGTCCCTGCCCAGTGACTGGTGGTCTATTTCACCTGGAGCTGCCCAGCTGTCCAGAGCAGTACTGGAACAGCAGTACAGTTCCCTGAACACTGTAGCTTTGTCCTGATCTGCCATTGCCCAGCAGACACATGAGAAGAGGGAGGGATAAAGAAGGGATGGTGGGCGGCCAGATGTGCTAGTTCAGCCAAGGGCACATTTCACTCCTGTTAACACACATCTTAAACCACTACTACCATCCAGACCCACACCCATTACAAGGTTCAGCAAATATTTGATGACAAAGTCAAAACTGTTTCAATCAGAACAAAAATGGTTACATCCTTATTTGTACTTTAATAACGTAAAACAGTTTCTAGAATAGAATTTTAAATGTAACAAAATGCAAGTGGTGCTCGGATGATCTGGCTGATTGCTAGAGGGTTGCTATAATGTTCTGCTTCTATGTTCTGCTATATGATGTTCATTTAGGATACTTCTATGGTCTACGTCAGTGGTTCTGAACACTAGGAGGCCTCAACCAACTTACAAGGGGGAGTCAACATTACTTAAATTAAAGGAACACTCCACTTTTTTTGAAAATAGGCTCATTTTCCAGCTCCCCTAGAGTTAAACAGTTGAGTTTTACCGTTTTCGAATCCATTCAGCCGATCTCCGGTTCTGGCGGTACCACTTTTAGCATAGCTTAGCATAGTTCATTGAATCTGATTAGACCGTTAGCATCGCGCTTAAAAATGACTAAAGAGTTTTGATATTTTTCCTATTTGAAACTTGACTCTTCTGTAGTTAAATCGTGTACTAAGACCGACGGAAAATAAAAAGTTGTGATTTTCTAGGCTGATATGGCTAGGAACTATAATAATCAAGGATCTTTGCTGCCGTTCCATGGCTGCAGCAGTGCAATGATATTACGCAGCGCCCGTGAGCCCCTGCTTGCACAGGGAACGTGCCTTGCAACCATGGAGACGTATGTGAGAGACGCTGCGTAATATCATTGCGCCTGCTGCAGCCATGATACAGCAGCAAAGTTCCTTGATTATTACGCCTGAATGAGAGTATAGTTCCTAGCCACATCAGCCTAGAAAATCACAACTTTTTATTTTCCGTCGGTCTTAGTACACGATGTAACTACAGAAGAGTCAAGTTTTAAATAGTAAAAATATCAAAACTCTTTAGTCATTTTTAAGCGCGATGCTAACGGTCTAATCAGATTCAATGAACTATGCTAAGCTATGCTAAAAGTGGTACCGCCAGAACCGGAGATCGGCTGAATGGATTCGAAAACGGTAAAACTCAACTGTTTAACTCTAGGGGAGTTGGAAAATGAACCTATTTTCAAAAAAAGTGGAGTGTTCCTTTAAAGGGGACCTATATGCCCCTTTTCACAAGATGTAAGAATCTGAAGTTTCAGCTCAAAATACCCCACAGATCATTTATTATAACTTGCCAAATTTGCCCCTATTTAGGTGTGAGCAAAAACAGGCAGTTTTTGTGCGTGTCCCTTTAAATGCAAATTAATTGCTGCTCCCGGCACACTTTCCAGAAGAGGGCGGAGCTTTAACAGCCCTGCTTCAGTTGCTCAACAACAACAAAGCTGGAGAATATGCAGCCAAAATGAGGATTGTCAGTAACAGTGTTCAGCCTTACATTGTTCAAACCAGAGTCAGGCACTAATGGAGAGACTCAGGAAGAAGTTACAACTTTTAAAATGAAACTGGATGTTTCTGAATGGTTAGTGTACAAATTTATGTAGTTGCTGTGGAGTTGATTCAACTCATTGACTAGCATATGCTGTCATGTTAATCTTTTGTGCAAAAACAGTGTTGAATTGACCCTTGTTTGTGAAGCATCCGGCGTAAAATGCCAGCAAATAGATCAGTAACACTTTACAATACTGGTGCACTAATATGCATTAATTCATGCTTATCGAATGCACAGATAATCATGTTTTAATGTATGACTCTTGAAGAACTAAACCATTAATTAATGATTACTGCATCAGCAACTAATAAAGAGTCTATGATTAATAGATTAAGTAATATATGAATTGTTATTAATTAAATGTTTCATGATATATTAATTCCTTAATAACACATTTTATTAACTAGAAATGAATGTGTTAATTACCACAATGGTTTGAAGCCATGTACTTCAACTTCCAGTTGTCTGCTTTAATTAATCATTAACTAATGATTTGAAAATGTATTATTATGTTATGACTTTACTTGTTGAGGCACATGACTATTAACTAATTGTTAAGTAATATGTCATTAATGGGTTTTGACAGTTGCACACGCAGTGAGTGTAATGTCAGAAAATGTGTTTGAAGGGTGGGTAAGTTGGGCTGCACACAAATATCAGCACACCAGAATCTAAATCATTATCGTGTCATGCCGCAACAGCTGTTTACATTGGACATGACGGACCATTGCAAGTCCATTTGTCCTTCATAACAGAAGGGACGTTTTGTTGTGTTGTGTTGAGTCGTGCCCCATCCAGTGTAGTATCACTATCACTGATTATAATGGGTTCTATTCTCTTTGTCCGGTCTAGACACAATGTTACGAAATAGCAGTGCCCGGCCGTATGTTCTCAGTGTTCTGCTTTTGAATCCTTGACCTCAAGCTTAACCGGACACATTCCTGTACCATGAACAAGGTTCTGGATGCAGCAGTTCATGTGGTACAGTGAAATCATGGTTGTAGATGGTTGGAAATTGAAATCCATGGCAGATGTCAAAACCATAATGACATTTTACTTAACAATTAGTTAATAGTCATGTGCCTCAACAAGTAAAGTCATAACATAATGATACATTTGCAAATCATTAGCTGATAATGATTCATTAAAGCGGACAATTTGAAGTTGAAATACATGGCTTCAAACCATTGTGGTAATTAACACATTAACTTATACTTTTAGCTAATAAAATATGTTATTAGGGAATTAATACATCATGAAACATTTAATTAATAGGAATTTATACAGTACTTAATCTATTAATAATATAGACTCTTTATTAGTTGCTGATGCAGAAATCATTAATTAATGGTTTAGTTCTTCATGAGTCATACATTAAAGCATGATTATCAGTGCATTAGTTAAGCATGAATTAATGCATATTAGTGCACCCGTATTGTAAAGTGTTACCAATAAATCCACTATGTCCTACGCCTTACCTATTCAACTTACAGAAAAAGTTTAACTGACACACTTTCTCTGTAAGTTGAATATGGAAGGCGATCTGGCGGAAGCTAGATATTTCACTTCATATCTTGTTTAATATGGATATTTTTTTATACAGACATATCGCTTCACTTCAGAAGGACTTTATTAACCCCCTGGAGCTGTGTGAAGTGTTTATGATGGATGGATGTGGATGGAGGCACTTTCTTCAGCTCATACTCGTTGGTGTCGCTCACTGCCATTATAAAGCTTGGATGTATCAGGATATTTATTAAAATATCTCAGATTGTGTTCATCAGAAAAAAGAAAGTCATATACATATAGGATGGCTTGAGGGTGAGTAAAGCTTGGGGTATTTTTCATTTGAAAATGAACTAATCCTTACTTGATGATAAGCTACAAAACCACAAAAACCTGAATTTGTGAAAATGGTGGCGTCATGCGCATGTATGTTACAATGTTCAGTCTATTGGCGCATATTGTTTCTTTACAAAGTGACATCGCCAACTACTGGCCTGGCATGCATACTTTTGAAAAGGTTTTTAACCAAGTAAATCCAAATTTAGTCTTAAGATTTAAAAAAAAAAAAAAAAAAAAAAATCTTAAACATCTTATATACAGTATAACTAAACCTGAAGAATAACTAAACCTGGCTCTTACCATGAACATAGTCATCTTCTCCTGCGTTCATTGCTCCCCCTTCATGACACATACATGTGTAGAGTGCTATTTGAGTTTCTGCTAATGTAGAGTATTCCAAATCAATCCCTTATGAGGTTCCATGATGGTTAGGGTACTGTCTTCAAAGGTATAGTGAGTCAGCCCACTAGATTTTGGAACAGAGCTATAATGATGCTTGTATTAGCAAGCACAACTAATTAAAATGTCCTGGCCAAGCAATTTTCAGAGCAATAACTTCAAATCTCTATTGAACAATATAGATGTGGTGAGGTCATTATGTGTGTGTGTGTGTGTGTGTGTGTGTATGTGTGTGTGTGTGCGTGTGTATGTGTATGTGTGTTACCACATCTTGCCTTCTCAACAGGACCAAAGGAGGGTGACAGAGTGAGAAGTTGCTATGGTGATGCCTTGTGGTGTCAGAGGAGTGAGAACAAATTGATGTGTCAGATGGAGGAGAGTTCACTTACACACCAACTGATCAACTTCCAATATCTGTAATAAGGGTGACACATTTGATATCATTTGTAATCTCACTCCCGAGTCAGTATAGCCATCAAGGCACTTTGATGGGACTCAGAAGAGTAGTAAGGCTGAGTCTGGTCAGGCAGAAGCATTGCAGGTTGTGGTGAAGCAGCGGAAGGCAGTCGGCAGTCTGTGTTCACCGTGGCATTATGAAGGCAGTGCTGCAGAGAGAAAACAAGCAGTAGCTTGATTGTACAACAATAAAGCATGGGCTGCATGTCAGAGCACCTATGAGTCAGTGACAGTTTGCTGCTGTCATTTGCTGAATGGTCAAGATAACAAGGCATCAATAGAACAATGACTCTGTATGCTAATGAATCAATATTGTAGTTTAAGCCAAATTTAAATATATATTATTTAGGACTGTCTGTTATTTAAGCTTCATCATAAAATTACTATTAAAAATAGTCCATTTGATTCAGTATTCCAACTCTTCTGAAGGGATAAAAATCATCTGTGTGAGGAACAAACTATTAAGTTGTTGTTATTCATTGATAATCTTCCACTGCACTGCAAATATGTCAATGAGTCAGTAAATTGAATTCTAGGACCGTCTGACTCTGATATGTGAATGAATCAATCAGAATAATTTTGGGGATTGGATCAAATGTTTCACTGAAAAGATTTGACTTCAAAGACTGGTTCATGATCTGTACATTGCTAACAATGACAACATTAGAGTTGGTACTCACAAAAAGCCATAATATGGCTTCAGAAGACTTAAAGGGTTAGTTCACCCAAAAATGTAATTTCTGTCATTAATTACTCACCCTCATGTCATTCCAAACCTTCAAGACCTTTGTTTATCTGCGGAACACAAATTAAGATATTTATGAAGGTTTTTTTTTATTTTTTATCCTCAATAGAAAGCAACATAATTACCACATTAAAGGTCCAGAAATATTGTTAAAATAGTCAACATGACTGCAGTGGTTCAACCTTAATGTTATGAAGCAACGAGAATACTTTTTGTCATTCTCCTACGCTGCTGACGTGGTCAACACAGTGCAGTGCTTCCTGGTTCTACGTCATATACGACGTATTTTAACTATGTCTTTACTACTTTTTTTTTGGACCTTGAATGTGGTTATTATGTTGCTACAGTATCTATGGGGGATAAAAAAAAAAAATCTTAGATTTCATCAAAAATATCTTACTGGTTTGGAACGACATGAGGGTGAGTAGTTACTAACAAAAATTTCATTTTTGGGTGAACTAACCCTTTAATATGACACAGATTCATATGTATCACTTTTATGAAACAATCTTTTTGAACCTTGAAAGCTCCAGTCCTCATAGAGAGCTGCAGGTATAGGCCTATAAGTCCAAAAAACTGGAAACAAGGTAACATTTTTTTCCACTTCCGTGCTTTCATTGTCCCTAAAGTCTATGTTTTTTTGCGAGTTTTTGATTTAATGCCAAAAATAAGGTCTGTTGTTAACACAAGCTCAAGATATTTTCATGTTTTATTCTACAACATAAAATACATAAGTTATACCCAACTTTTTATGTGTCTTGAAAATAAATGCTTGCTAATTAGTGGCTAAAGGGGACTACAGAGGATGTCGGTGGTGTTAAAATCATCACGCTGAACAGATAAACTCATCTACACACTTTTCCACTTCTTCAGCCTTGTTTTGTTTATACTCTCGCTCATGAAAACTATTCTAACTCCAAATTTCCGACTTGCAGACTGACATTGGAAGCTTAGTGGCGGATTTAACTTTAGCTTTTTACTTCTAGTGATTGCTTTAAAATGAATAAAAGTTGTGTTCACTTGTGAAGATTATCTTGATCAGCAAAAAGAATACTAAACTTTTGTTGGTCACAGAGCTTATATTCTACAATAATCCAAAAGTCAATAAAATAACGTTTTTTTGTTGTTGTTGTTTGTCAGAGAAATCTAACTTCTGTAGTGATTTTGTGTTCCATGGAAGAAAGAAAGTCACACTGGTTTAGAAGGATATGAGGGGTGGGTAAATGATGACAGAATTTCCATTTTTGGCTGAACTATTCCTTTAAGGGTTAAGTGGGTTTGAGAGGGAAAGTGTGTTTGTAAGGCTGAGGTTGGATTGAGAGGGAACGCAAGGATGAGAGTGTTTGTTATAAGATGGGGAGAAGGGAAACAGAAAGAGAGTGAGAGATCGAGGTTGGTCTGAGAGACTGTGTGTGTGTTGGAATGCTGAGGTTGGAGTCTGCGCTCATGTTTCCCTCTGGCTTTGAAAATCAGGGAGCCCTGAGCCCATTAGGAGACAGACTCAGAGCTAAGCCAGGGCCTCCAGACCTTGCCAACCACTCTTCTCTCTCGCCCCCTCTCTTTTGTCTTCCTACTGAGGCACTCACTTCAAAATAACCTCTTATTTATGCTCTCTCTCACTCATCCTTTACTTCTTCGCAGACACTCTATCATTTTCATTTCTTTGTCACATTGTTGGCTTCTCTCGTCCCTCTCGTCTCTTTCCCCCTCCTGTCCTCCCCCTTTACTCTTCTTCTTTCTTTCCACTTCTCAACTGTAACCCCCACAACTTGTCCCCAAATCCAACTTTTAAAAATATTCCATTATGGATTTTATCAGCGAAGGTTCTGTTTATCAAAAGACGCTTCCCGTAAGGTTATTTCCTGTGATGCAATGTAATAGGCATTACGGCTTGGTGCCATATGGGTCTAGTTTGTGTGCACCCTAGTAAATGAGTCAGACAAATGTTTATAGTAGTATTCACATTTTGTCCTGATGTTTAAAGGGGAAGTTCACCCAAAAATGACAATTCTGTCATCATTTACTCACCCTTGTGTCGATTCATACCTGTAGGACTTTCTTTCTTCTGTACAACACATAAGCAGATATTAAAAAATGTCTCTGTGTTTTTTCTTTTCCATACAATGAAAGTCAATGGGGTCCAAATGGTTAAAGGTGCCGTAGAACGTCGTTTTACAAGATGTAATATAAGTCTAATGTGTCCCCTGAATGTGTCTGTGAAGTTTCAGCTCACAATACCCCATAGATTTCTTTTAATTAATTTTTTTAACTGCCAATTTTGGGGCATCATTAAATATGAGCCGATTTAGGCTGCGGCCCCTTTAAATGCTCACGCTCTCCGCCCACGGAGCTCGCGCTTGCTTTAAACAGTGCATAAACAAAGGTCACACAGCTAAAATAACCCTCAAAATGGATCTTTACAAAGTGTTCATCATGCAGCATGTCTAATCGTGTAAGTATGGTATTTATTTGGATGTTTACATTTGATTCTGAATGAGTTTTGACAATTTTTAATTCCAGGGCACCTTTAAGTTGGACCCCATTAGTTTTCATTGTATGAACAACAACAAAAGTTGAAACATGCTTCATAATATCTATTGCATTCCACCAAAGAAAGTCATACGGTTGTGGAATGATTTGAGGGTGAGTAAATGATGACAGAATTGTCCCTATTTAAGGCTTAGTTCACCCAAAAATGAAAATTCTGTTATCATTGACTCACCTTCATGTGGTTTCAAACCCATAAGACCTTTAAAACACATATTAAGATATTTGTGTTGAAATCTGAGAGATTTCTGTCTATTCTACCAAAAACTTTCAAAAGTAATCCACATCAGTAGAGTGGTTTAATCCAAGTCTTCTTGAAGACACATGTTTAATTTAGGCTTTTATTCACATATAAACATTGATCAATGCACATAGAGCACCTCAAATATAGTGAATGGTAGCTCAGATGTGCTTGCTTGGCGCATAAGAAGGCATAAGAGGCTTGTTCTGTGTTAAGCAAACATTTGAGCTTTTTGAGTGTGTGAATGTGAAAGCCTCCATGTTCCTAACATCTGTACATCATATAATGTAAAGTGATCATGTTACTGTAGTATAACAGTTTGATTCATTTGGATTAATTGGATAAATTTGCCTTTTTGAAGCATCAACATTTTGTTGGAATGGGCTTTCAATGGAGGGACAGAAATCACACAGGTTTCATTAAAAATATCCTCATTTGTGTTTTGAAAGTCTTATTTGTTAGGAACAAAATGAGGATGTGTAAATGACAACAGAGTTTTCTTTTTCTTTTTTTTTCAAAAACTAGCTATCCCTTAGGCTGCCCAACAATTGAAGTCACCAATTATACCACGTGTAACATACGGAGCGGGTGTGAAATTGATTCCTTGTCAAGTTTAACATGGACCGATCTATATGAAAGACCCTTGAAATGTGAACACGGTTGTAAAACAAACTATTTTTCCTCTGAATCATGACATGTTGCTCTCTCTCCTTTCCTTTCTCTCTCTTTTTCCACAGGCCAGTCAGCAGCTCCCCCTCCTTATTGACTTCTCTCCACTACATGTTCTCATCGTCCGAGCATTCCCTCCACCACGCCGAAAAGCTGTCTCTCATTTTCCCACTGCGCTCTGGTCTGCACTGGGGGCTGTAAGGGGGGCCGGGGGAGCGGACCCCAAACGACGTGGCAGAGTGTGTGCCGACCAGCATAACCACACACCCTATGAGGACAGTCAAATGAATACGATGGGATTGGTTCAAACACATTTCCCATAAATGATTTCTGTCCACTACGGTCTCTGGAATGAATTACTGCCGTTGCCAGTAATTCATCAACAGCTACATCAGTTTAGAGAGGAATTTCACTGATACCAACCATGCAATTTCAATAACCATCGGCGAGGTTACGGGGGGATAAACTAACAGACAGACATGGAAGGAATGGGAAGAAAGGCAGTTCCATATACAAAGGATAAACTCATGATGGTGATTGTGTTCTATTGTATATTTGTATATTTCACTGAGCAATATAAAAGGCAAAATATAACTGCACGCTCACTTCTGCAAGGTACCTTGACAAAGGCTTGTTACCTAAACATGAGTGTGCAGTTATATTTTGTCTTTATAAAGCTTTCTTCTCTAACTTACACCTCTAAAAGGTGTGCATTTGCTCCAATGCATTGTTAAGGACACACTGAACACAACAGGAAAATGGAGGCTGTGGGAATACTGGCAAGGAGGAAGTACTTCCCTCAAACACACATACATTTACGCTCACACACACATACACATTCCGACGTTTGCACACACACTCCCTCCGCACACACAAACTCCCTGGCCCCCTGCAGACTGTGTGGGGGGTGGTCAGTAGGGCTGATTTTGGCAGCGAGAGTCTGAAGGAGTTGTACAGCACTGAGAAATACATTATCTAGGGTTTGAAAAAAAAAACAAAAGCACCAGACTTCGGGAAAAATATTGGACGGCAAAACCACAATGAAACCCTGAAGTGAACATAAGACTGAAAAGAACAAGATGTCCAAGGTTATGCTTCTCAGTTTTAAGGTAAACTATAAGGAGCGGACTGAATCGAAGCAATAGTATTGATTTTGTTCTGAGAGAGTTGTTCATTGGTTCAGTGGGTAGGAATATTATTCACAAGAGAGCTGTTGTTGAACTGAATCTGCAGTTTGCCCAGATCTGAATCACATTTTGTAAGATTTGAAAGTGTCTCCTCTGTCACGATATGTTACATCATATTACACACCCTGCCCAGTGCAATCAGTTTCCCATAATGCTGCACAATGTGTCCATGCTGTTTGTATTTGTGATGCAATGGTGGTAAAAGAGATAAGTGTCATCCTGGGGGGAATAGAGCTTCAGAAACAAACACAAACATACCTCCTAGATTACAATGCCAACCCTTGCCGTGCATGTTCGGTACACTGACCGAAATTACAACAGATCACAACACATCCTATTCAGAGAGTCGCTGATATAACTCGCTCACAAAAGATAAAACGGTTTAATGATTGTCATTCTTAAACCAGTGTTGTTATTGTTAACAAACTAAAACTATTTGTTTTCGGGAAGTGAAATAAAACTGAAATAAAATAAAATAAAAACTTGGAAAATTAATTAAAGTACTAATTATAATAATAAAAAAAAAGCTAAATAGAATTTTTTTTTTTTAAATGACAAAATCACAAAATTACTAAAACTAAAATGAAAATTAAAATCTAAAAATTAAAAATAAAATCTAATCCAAAATATTAATAATTACTATTAAAACCCCAGTTTTTAATACCAGGATTTTGAAACCAGTCTTTGGTATGGCTGTTTTATTTACTTTTATTAACTCATTTTCTCATTTCTAAGCATGGCAACTTTAATGTAATTGCTCCACTAATTAAAGATTTATTTAATGTAATTTTATTTTATTTTTTAACACTCACTCCATCCTGTATGTGTCGATGACCATTCTTTTTCTTTCTCACAGTCTGGTCCAGTGTACTTGATTAAAGATTTCGGGGCCCTTCAGCTGAAACAATACAAAAGTTTGTTTAGGTTAGTGTGTGTGTGTGTGTGTGTGTGTGTGTGTGTGTGTGTTTGGTGCTTTTGTTTATATTACATTGTGGGGACCAAATGTCCCCATGATGTAATATAAACCTGAGTTCACCTACATTGTGGGGACCAGCCAGCGGTCCCCACAATGTAAATGGGTTTATAAATCATATAGAATGAGTTTTTGTGAAAAAGTAAAAGTTTGCACAGTTTCCTGTGAGGGTTAGGTTTAGGGGTAGGGGCAGGGTAGGGGGATAGAATGTACAGTTTGTTCAGTGTAAAATGCATTGAAGTCTATGGAAAGTCCCCACAATTCACAAAAACAAACATTTGTGTGTGTGTGTGTGTGTGTGTGTGTGTGTGTGTGTGTGTGTGTGTGTGTGTGTGTGTGTGTGTGTGTGTGTGTGTGTGTGTGTGTGTGTGCGTGCGTGCGTGCGTGCGTGCGTGCGTGTGTGTGTGTGTGTGTGTGTGCTTTTGTTTATATTACATTGTGGGGACCAAATGTCCCCATGATGTAATATAAACCTGAGTTCACCTACATCGTGGGGACCAGCCAGCGGTCCCCACAATGTAAATGGGTTTATAAATCATATAGAATGAGTTTTTGTGAAAAAGTAAAAGTTTGCACAGTTTCCTGTGAGGGTTAGGTTTAGGGGTAGGGGCAGGGTAGGGGGATAGAATGTACAGTTTGTTCAGTGTAAAATGCATTGAAGTCTATGGAAAGTCCCCACAATTCACAAAAACAAACATTTGTGTGTGTGTGTGTGTGTGTGTGTGTGTGTGTGTGTGTGTGTGTGTGTGTGTGTGTGTGTGTGTGTGTGTGTGTGTGTGTGTGTGTGTGTGTGTGTGTGTGTGTGTGTGTGTGTGTGTGTGTGTGTGTGTGTGTGTGTGTGTGTATGTGTGTGTGCTTGTTAGCTGACAGGGTTCATTTCATGCCAGCTAGTCAGTCATCCTTTGTAGCAAGGTCTGGGCCAGCCAAATCCTGTACATGCACACTTATAATCTTGCTTCATTGTGTTTTTTGTTTCGTCGAACTTCATCTTCATCTATCTGTAATCGAATATTTGTATGATTAAATACACATTGCACGTCACGATGTCTTTTAAGCATTTCAATTAGTTCAATTAACATGAATACATTCTGAATGAAGCCAAGCTACAATCACATTATCTAGATCTATGGTATCGACTGTGCAAAGATTTAATTAAAAGAATCAGGAGTCTGACTTTTAAAGTGCATGTAAAAACCTGACCTTTTTTCGCAGTGATGCCATAGAAGAACCATTTTGGGTTCTCTAAAGAAAATTTCAGCAAACAGTTCTTAAAAGAACCAATACAATTAATACTCTAAAGAACCCTTTTCAACTATAAATAATCCTTTCGTGCAATGGAAAGGTTTCATGGATGGTAAAGGTTCTTTATGGAACAAAAGATACTTTTAAGTTACTGATTAAGACAGATTAGACTCTCCTTCAAGGTCTAGTTTCTCCATTTGAATGATCTTCTCTTAAACCATCCATGGGATTCTCAGGTAAACACACCTTAGCTAGGCTGTAAAGGAATTTTCTTCCGTATTAGAGTCATGTATACGGGTTGGAGGCGGGTTGTTAGAGCAGTCAGGCATACGCTTGCCTCGGGCTTCACATTAGCGTCATGCTCCACTGGCTTTTTTAGCAACCTGGCTAGCACTTACATACACAGTGACTGCCAACCTCTCTAAACCTCTTTTAGTTTATATCTCAGTCTTGAAAAGCATGTTATAATGTATCAAATAATAATTTCAAACAATTCCCTCAGTATGACTTGACTGACACCACTTAAATGAATTAACTCTAAGACAAGCAGGCAAATTTATTTTTACAAGCCATCATGCTAGCTTCTGCAGACTCTTAGTAATCCAAGACAATAATTAAAGATTACTGATATTCTCCGCACTATTCTTTTTCATTTCTCGCTTTATATCACAGAGCTTAGCAAACACAAACCCTTGGAAATCCATTTTAAGCACTAGAAAAGACCAATCCAAAGTCAACAGTCCAATCATCTCTCTTGATACAGTTTGACATTTGACTGGTGTAAAATTAACATTTCAACGCCCGCGCCAACAGCAGATAAAGTCCTGTCATTCTAGCCAATTACCTTTCAGAAATACAAGAAAAACATATCTGTCAGATTGTGTGATGGATGGCCATTCCATGTCTGCTGAAAGCACTAAACTTTCATGCAAAACTTGTGTTTTCTTTGCAAATTACAGTGGCACTGAAGCAGCTAAACAGATGCCAAATGCAGTTTGACCATTTCTACAGCTTTTGTCCACAGTTATTTTTTACCTGTAAACAACCCATTTCTAAATTTCTCATTACAGTCAACTTCCTGTTCACTTTAACTAAGCCAACCGAATAGTTAGAATGAAAAGGATGCTTTTAACAGCTTTGAGAGACAGTATGGCAGTGAGAGGGGGTGGAAAGAGAGAAAAAACTAGAGAGAGTCCTCCACCTCCTCTCACACCTCCACAAAAGCACAGGACGACACAAGGTGGGAGAGCAGGTCGCTATGGCAACTGACGAGTGGCCTCCAAGGAGAGTCACACACATCCCCCAGACTTCCTCAATTAGCTGTACACACACACACACACACACACACACACACACACGTTGGGGAGGGCTACAGTGCTTGCTCTGGATGGACATATTGGTTGCTCATTAACACAGGGTGAAAGCAGTTTATTTCTAGATTTTTTCTAATATTATTTCTCATTTTTATTATCTTTTTAACCCTATCTTCTTTATATTTCACTGCATATCTTTATATGTGCAGTCTCCTTTTACATCAGACGTCACACACTCCTGTACTCACTTGGGAATGGTGGTCACATACCATTTCATTGTGCAGGTCATTGACATGCTGTGCATTGTTACCACTGGCCCAGTGGTGGTTTGCGGATCATTTTTGCCATGTAAGCAAGAGAGCTTGAAGACCAAAATATAATGCCCCCAAGCTAGACAGCATGGTGTGTTATCTACCACCCAGGCATTTCTTCATCATTAAGATGCTTTTAGATCTGTGTTAATCCTCCTGAGCTGTTAAAGAGCAACCTCTGAGTAATAAAAATCAACGAGAGACGGTTTATTTACTTTTCTTCATTCCCAGAGGAATATTTTCTTGCTTATTGCTCAAAATGGAGATCTTCGGTTCGTGTCATTTAAGTATCAACTTTCTCTTAGATGTTTCTCCTAAAATATCACTCCTAAAAAGTAAAGATTCCAAAAGGGTGTTTGCCACAGACTAAGCATTTTTGGTTCCCACAAAGAACCAAAAATGAACAATTAAAAGAACCATTTTTTTTTTCAAGTGTGAAGAACATTTGAATAATTAGAAGAACTTTTTATCCACTATAAAGAACCTTTTGTGCTTTGGAAAGATTCTGTGGATATTAAATAAAGAATGATTAGTTATTAGTGAAGTATACATAAAAATAGACAAAAATCGGACAATTGTTGACATAAGAGAGCTGTAAAATTCACATGTGTAGCTGAGGAGAAATGTTTAGTTTATATTCAAACTTCTGACTTTTTATTTATCATTTGAGATCTTTCTCCAGCAGAAAGTTAATGTAAAGCAACTCACCTAAAGTGAATGTGAAGCAACTCAACTAACACCTATACATAGATAAACACCCACAACATTTTTGGTCTGGCACTTTCAGACTCACACACACACATCTTGTCCTCTCGCCTGGCAGCCCGAGGGTCCACCCCCTCCCTTCATTCAGCCTGGTCATGTGACTCAAGCTCTGTGAGTAGAACAGCACCGTGTGAGCCATCCATTCATTTCCTCCTGAGAAACACACGGCGGAGGAGGGAAGAGAGAGAGACAGAGAGAGAGAGAGAAGGGGGTCACATCAGAAAGTGCGACAGAGGAAAACAAGACAGAAAAGAGAGAGACAGAAGGACGCTCTAAGGATAGTGGTTCTCGCTCTCAATTACTGAGGTTAATAAACAAGGTCAGTTACCGTCCGATGTTTTTTCCTTTCAGTTTCTTACTCTGTTAGTTTGTTAGACTGAGGACCTGTCAGCTGACATTTAATTGACAGTTGAAACTGTCACTGTAAATAAGAACTCCTTAATGCCTTTATTTTTTAATCAACTTTTAAAAATATAATGAATATTTAGACTTTTAATGTTAACATAACTGTTCATTGGCCAGTAATTCTTCTTAATTTGAATAGTACCATACGTGTTATTATTAATGTGGCAGAAGTTTTCTTTTTAACTTTTATTGTTTTTTAATTGTTCAATATCTGACATTATGACCTGAATAGCCTTCTTATTAAATCTAAAATTCTTCATATAATTTTAGTGCAGGCCTATTATTGACAATTCTATAGAATGTGTTTTCAGTTTTGCTGTCTTGAGTTTTGTTTTTACTGCATGTTCTCTCTTCCTGGCTGCTCAGCTATATAAATAGCTATCTGCACATTTATTAATGTTATATTAATGATATATGTTTGGTTTGTTTTTCTTGTGGGTACTTTTGAAAGACTCCATTTTTGCATTCACTTCCTTTTTCTTTCAATCTCTCTCTCTCTCTCTCTCTCTCTCTCTCTCTCTCTCTCTCTCTCTCTCTGTCTGTCTGTCTGTCTGTTTCATACTGCTTCAAATACTGCCTAATTTCTTTGATACAACGTTACTTGAACAATGCAGTATATGGTGTAAACATAAGAACTTCACAGAAGAGCTTTGTTGTAGACCAGTAAAGAACTAGAGCTGCTGCATCTGTTGGTCTGATTTGGCACGGATGATTTTGTCCCTCTCCATCTGCCAGTGGTTTCCCTCTCAAGTATGTGACATGGTTTCCATAGCCAAGTCAATCAGACCTTCAAAGCTCTGAAAAATAATTAGGCATCATTCAAGAAAACCACAGCACTATTTGAGTTAAATACAATTTAAGTAGCTATAAATATACAGCATCCTCTGCACCGCAGAACAGAAACCGCACCTGAGAGTTCCTCCAGAGTGTCGATTGCTGTCTGGTGTCTGTCGCGTCTACACCGGATGAGCTTTGCGCTGCAGTTGCACAGTGAGGAAGTTCGGGGGTCACTGGGTCTCATGTTTTTGGAAGCGTTTCTTCACCTGAAACATATATAAAAACAAGTAAACTTTCCTCTCGCTTGCATGACTTAGTGAGTCAGCGGTAGTACTGGCAGGTTCACCTCTGGCTGGTTGTTGTTGTAGATGGTCTTTAGGAACACAAAGTGGGCGTAAGAGGGTGCTAAAGGGTGAATGTGTGGGCTTCATGCAAACATGATTTGAATCAATAGTTTGAGGGGGCGTGAATCAGGTGTGGAAAGAGTTTTGTGTTGTAGGTTTTTAGAATCCCTGCAATGGACTGGACATCCGTCCAAGATGTTTCCCTGCCAACGATCCGACACTGGGATTGGCTCCAGCATCCTTATGGCCCTAAAGGACAAGAAGTTTGCAACATAAATGGATAGAAGTTTTTAGAAAATACTGTACTTAAATATGTATTTTAGTTGGTCCGTGTCTATGTAAAAGTAGTTGTGGATTTGTAAAGACACTTATGTTTATTCAGATATTGTGTGATTAGTATTAGGGTTGTCATGACTCAAATTTAAAGTATTCAATATACTATTCTTGATATTTGGTTTCAATTTTAAAACCACAGAAAAAAATAAATTAAATTAAATTATGTATAATAAATTTAAAAAATATATGAATTAATAAATTAGTAATGTAAACATAATTTTTAAGCTTTTTAAGTAATTATTATTTATTTAATATGTAATCAATAAAGAACAAAGAAGTAAACTAAACTGACCTTTACTTAAAAACTGAAATAAATAAATAAATAGGTGTAATATAAAGATAGTTTTGAAGTTTTTGATATATGTATTATTTATTTACTATGTAAATATTAATAAAGAATAACAAAATTAATTAAGAGCAGTGAGTGTTTTTATTATTCTTGTTAACTCTCAGTAAAAGAAAAAATCTTACAACAGCTGTCACTTGGGCAGTACTCTTTTAGAAGGTACATCTTATTTACCTTTAAAGAGTGCATGTGATATACAGTAAAGGTACATGTTATCACCTAAATTGTATAGTAGTACCTTTTTGAAAGGGTATTGCCACTGTGACAGCTTACTTTTTTTTTTTTTTGGATAGTGTATACAGTAATAACTCAAGCCAAATAAGACAAGCTTTTTAGCTAAGATGTACATTTGTTTATTCACACGTGCAGCAGCTGTGAAATGTGAGCGTTTTTCACAGAGACAGCACTCGGGTACCAAACTGTGACACAAATTCTGACTGGTAGTACATTTGTTTACTTTTACATTATCATCCCTGGCCAGAATATATTAATTGGAACCCAAAACATTTAATGGAATTTTAAATGGAAGTACTCAAGCTTTCGCTTCGGTGAACTGTAGCTTTTCTTGGCATAGAAACCCAGATGTTTGCACCCAGATATGCGCTTACACACACCTACACATATGTGCACATAGAACACAAATCAGAGGAACTAAATCTCCTTTGTGAGTCACCAGCCTACAAAGAGTGAAGTGGCAGGGTGGTTCCTGTACAGTACGGGAAACAGCAGATCTCCCTAGTGACCGCCTGGCCCATTAAACAGAGTTCTGCAAAAGGGCTACGACCAGAGCCTGTAGCGGATGCATTTCCTGTGAACACTTTGACTGAACTTTGACCTCTGACCCCACAACCACTCCTGGAGGGACCTGACCTCCAAACGCAAGAGGAAGAGGGAGAGAGTTTCATGTGGGATCTGTTCCTGGTTAGAGATCTGTCAAAGCCAGACAGTTGTCTTCAGCTCCACTGCTGCTGTCAGGGCAAATTATTTCAGAAGAGCTAAAAGCTGTACTTTTTCATAACCTATGTACCTATGTATGTCTTGCTCTCTCTCTTTCTCCTTTCGGTCTCTTCTTTGGTTTTCACCTGCAGTTCTTGTTCACTTTCTCCACTTTTTCTTTAGTTGCAGCTGTGACTTTTCCAGCCTCACCGAGGGCAGAGAAGGAAAAACAATTCTTACCCAACCCTGTGTGAGCATGCACTGCTGGAAAACAAACACAGCTGCCTTGCTCATTACGAGCAGGGGCATCATAACACTCAGGGAAGAGGGCTAATATTGTTCAAGGGGTAAAAACTCATGCTTTGTGAGTAAGAAAAATGAGTGCTTTGTGGTCATTATCTGTTTTGGAAGGGCTGCGTAATCTCTAGCGATCACATCCTCTCCTGTCCTCCTTTCCTTCTGCTTCCCCGCTTCTTTTCTCTTTTAGTTTACTCTTTTTATGATGTTCAGTCTCTGGGTGGTTAGCAGTCACGCTAGTTAGCATGTTTGGTTACTGGCACTCAAACTGTGCTTTAGGGGCCGAATCTTTTCTGGCACTGCTCTAGAAGAAGCTCAGGCTTTCCCACAATGCTGAGGACAGCTGGGAAGGGCTATCGCTGCCCCCTGAGTCCGCACAGCCTAATGGGAATGCGGGCAGATCTCTTCCAGCTGTGAAACAGGCAAGACTTTCAAACACCTTAGTGGGTGGTTATTTGGACTGGGTGACATATTGAATATTCATGATATATTTGCAATTCTTTTCTGGTGATGTAAAACTAGCCAATATTGTGAATCTTGGTTTTAATTTTGGCTATTAAGTTTACTAAAATGTTGTCTTCATGCAATTTTTGTGACCGCAATTTAAATAGCATTTAATTGGTTCAGTTCTTTTGCATGAATCATTTAACTGATTCTTGATTCAATCCGATTAAATAATTTTTTTGACATCACTATTCAAAAATGTGCACATAGAATTTTTTCAGTAAAATGTTTATTCATTTTTAATTGCAATGTTAATTTAATTTAAAAAAAATTGTTTTCACCCTTATACCTTTCTGTTGCTTTTCTACAGTCTTATACACTAATGGCAAAATACCATAAATAAAGGTACAATTAAACTAAAATTTAAAAAATAATAATAAATAAATGCCATGTAGGCAGTGTTGGGGAAAGTTACTTTTAAAAGTAATACATTACAATATTGCGTTACTCCCTAAAAAAGTCAAAAGTAGTTACTTTCTATGGAAAGTAATGTGTTACATTACTTTTGCATTACTTTTTCTCATCTGGGCTGGGCTGTTGGTTTTTATAACAACAAAAAAAAGTTATATTTTTGGCAAATGTAAAGGCCCTTTCACACCCAAAGTGAAATGAATAAGCCTCAGGCTGTAGGAAATAAAAATTTGCTCCTGTACAGTAGAGGGCGCAGTTCAAACAAACAAGCCTTTCAGCTGTGCTGCCATTTAAGAATAGGATGCCAGAGAAGTAAATGAGTAAATGTTTGCTCACATTTAGTTTAGGATAACCATCACAGCACAGTAACGTGTAACCATGTACACAGCACACAAAACTCACTTACTCCTGATTTCTCCCAACATAGGGACAGGAGAACTGTCAGTCAGTAAATTGGAAAACATAGTAACTTGCATTACTTATTTGAAAAAGATATTTTGTTGTAAATTTAAAAGTAATGCGTTACTTTACTAGTAACTTGAAAAAGTAATCTGATTGTGTAACTTGCATTACCTGTAATGCGTTAACCCCAACACTGCATGAAGGTATTCATATATACATTGCTGTTTATTACAGTTTAATTTTATTCATGAAATTGCATTTTTTTGTTTGTTAATTTAGTGGTAATTTAGTAGTTTTTACTGTATTTTTTTCCTGCATTGATTTTATAACTAATTGGTTTCAATAAAATAATAAGCTATTTCAGCATTATTTGAAACAAAAATATTTAATATAAAACTATCTAGATATATATTTTTAGCCCAGCCGTAGTTGTTATAGTCATGCAAGCACGGCATAGAAAATGTTTGTCCTCTCAAAAACAGTTGTCAATGTACTATAATTCCCTTACTGTATATACTTCACCATATTGAGAGCAATCAGAGGTGTGAAGGCAGCAAGATGTAACACCACAAAATGCAAAATGGATTGCTCAGCTGAGCACAATGAACTCTAACTAGAGTTGTGCTCATTAATTATGATTTAGATCAGACACAATCCAAAAATGTTCCTCCCAGAGGCTGCCTCTTAATGGAAAACAGGAAGCAAGTCCACATAGTCATTCTATGATTAGTTTGGCTCAAGTCACTATCTTGCACTGAGTCAACTGACCTGCATTAGGGAATGTTAAAGTCATTTGATGGTTGCCCATATTTTTGTCAAGCTCTCATTCTCAAGAAGAGCATTTTTCTTAAACTCTTCACAGTCGACGCCACGCATTGCACAATATTGCCTAATAACATGGCCTTCAGATATTGCGCAACCTGGTGTGTGCCAGACCTCTGATAATAAACAGTTTGACGGCATGCGGTTCAATAGTTCAAGTCAAATTACACACATCTGTCTCACCCTGTCCAGCAGAACACCAGAGAGAGAGCTTCAGATGTTTCTGGCCCGCTGTCTTCATGGAAGAGAGCACAGCAAACCAGTCCAAGCTGTGACCGAGAGGCCATTTGTCATCTGTTTTGGCCTGATTTGGGAGCAGGCTTGCCTAGTAAGGTCTTGATCTTCACCATTGTAAAACTGATCTCGAACCTGCAATAATAAGTTTCTTACAACCCACTGTGCAGTGTCAGAAAAGAGCAGATGAAGAAGATATTACAGACAAGAAGGAGATAAAAAATAAAGAATTTCTTGAGGTTTAGTTGAGTTGTTTGCGAAACAGGAAAAACAGTTTTTGACACTTTCACTCTTCAGAGCGCACTGGTACTTTCATCGACTTAGTCTTGTGTGAGACAGAAAGGACACATGGTTGGATTATATTAGTTTTCCATATAGATAGATGGACATAGACATTTGACAGATTTTCCATTCATAGACAGACGCTGTCACCTGTATGGCAAAAGGCAAGTAGGTCCCACATGAGGTCAGTAAATACTAACCTATGCGCTCCTAACACTGACAGATTTAAATGGAGGGGTTCCAGACTCCCTTCAAATCAATAGCAGATGTGTAAGTGAGCGTGTTCAATCCTAGTTCTTTCTGAAGGCAAGTGGAAAATGCAGAAGCCTGATTTTTTAAACTAAATTTGAGGAATCTGCAGGAGACGTTTTGTAGTGTTTATTTACTTTAAAGACTGTGAGGAGCAGATGAATCTTCACACAAAGCATTGATTGTGAAGCTGAGAGAGAAGGCCATTTCATCCATGAAGAGCATTCAAGGATTTCATACATCAACATCTTGTCTAGAACGTTTATTATTGTAGCCATAATGCCAAAATCTCTTTACAACTACTGATGATAGACCACCACTAGGTGTGTGAAATGGGCCGCCAAGAGGTCAGTCAGTTTGATTCAAGAGTCCCTGAACAATCACTGATTCAATGAACTATCATTTAGTGTAGTGTTTTATTAAAGTTTTGAGCCACCTTTGATTTTTCTTTTAAGAAATTAACATTTTTTTTTTTAAACTTTACACACTGAAAACTCTCCTAATGCTAGTTTATGGACTGTCAGCAACATATTGTTCAAGCTAGATAGAGCAGAAAACCATATTTGTGTGAATGCAATTGCCTTTTTTATTACAAAGCTCTCTGGAATAATTGATTCTGATTGGTCGATTTCATCATCCAGTGGTCTAATATTTCATGATAACAACTGCCCATTCACATATCAGAACGCTCATCAGAGTAACTGAAACTAGTGCTACTTTGTTGACACGCTCTCTGAAAATGACCTCAGAGATCATTTTAATAATAATAATATTGTAGTGTTCATCTTGTTGTCAGACCATTTGTTTTAAATAAATGCTTAGCGTAATACTTTAAGATAATAAGCGGGTATGATTTAAAAACAATTTCAGGTCTAATCAATATGTCAATGTTTGATGAAAAGCCATGTGTGATGGCAGTACATTATCCTTTATATGTTATGTCTGCTTGCTACTGTAGTAAGAAGCTAGGAGTTTGTTATAAGTGAGCTAATAAAATATTTTAACTCAAATCACTATTTTGTGTTAAATTATTTACTTATGTGGCAAGTAGCTGTGTAATAAATGGGGTGATGTAAATCCAGTCATTAATCATGGCTGTGCATTATCCCTTACATTCAACAGTTAAATTATCCTTTTAAAGTTTATATTTTATCTTATATTTTAGACACAATATTGCCAGTTACTTTTCCATATTGCCAGTTATTTGCCAGTAAATTTTTGGTCCACCAAAGAAAATAGTTTCCAACAAAGTCACAGCAGAATTTGAGAGACCATGAGCAACACAGCAGTAGTGTTGAATCTATGTTTTTTTTTAACAAATTGGTTGAGTGAATGATTCAGTTACTCACACATAAAGACAATAGAATCTGTGTTATTCAACGAATTGAACGATTCATAGGCAAAAGATTCACCTGTCGCTAGCCTGCCTGGAAAGCACTCTGTGTCAGCCCTCTTGGCATGCCGCTCAAATCAATCAGTCGGTCTGTCTGTTTATCTATCTTATGACACAGATTGTAGACTGTACATTTCCAGAGAGAGAAATTTCCCACCTGGGGACCACAGTTAGTTTGAGAATCACTGATGATTTAGTAGATCCCCTCAATAACGGGACACAGATAGGAACGAAATGAGAACATTCTAGTAGGAAACAAGAATGAGAGAATATCATTTATGAGCATATTTAGTGGCATCACAAGTTCAGATGAAATTGTTCAGAGATCTGCTGAACAAGAGGAGTCAGTTCAGAAGACGGGAATGTTTATATTAGTGGCCACATCTGTTCCTGGCATTGTTTTACTTCAAGAGTCTGGCCAATTCTTTAAACGTTGCTGTGCATTCACAGTTAATTCAAATAGTGTAATAGCACACCTCTCCCGAGCAATTCCTCACAGACACACACACACTCTTCTCTTCCTCACTTTTTCTCTCTTGGAGGTTTGACAATGTCCTGGCTCTATCCGACAGACGTTGTCCTGCCAAGGAAAATGAGCTCTGTTGAAATGGAAAGTCTGAAGTCACTCAGGGCTTTTTGGCAAAAGACAATTATGCAAAGCAGGAGAATCCAGAAGAAGTCTGTATCTTGGGGACGGATCCAGAGCAGTGTCTTTGGATCTGCTCAATTTTTCAGCACATAGTTACTAAGATCAATTTAGAAAGGAGAGGTCTGGTCTTGGAGCAGTATCTCAAAAGCTCTGTGAGTAAAGACCCAGTTGTGTCTGTTATCTTTCCAGGGGAGGAAGGAGAAAAGGGAAGAGTGGAGATGAGGAAGGCATGTTTGTACAGGAGGTATTGTGGGGTGAGATTTGAGCCTGGTTATCAGTAGCAGGGCAGTGGGCAGGGAACAGCTCTGACCCAAGGTCACATTCTGATTATGCTTGCCAACTTCCCCACAAAAATGTTGAGTCACTGCTTTCTCTCTGAGTGAAATGCACCAAGAATGATCTCATCTGATCTGACAGCATTCTCAGATAGTCGATCTTGGTCGACTCAGTTTTGATTCCAACAGATTTTGACATTAGCATGTTGCTAAGCTAATGACTCAATACTTATATAGCACACCTAAATCTTGAAAAATATTTTAATAAACAAGACCCAGTAATACTGACAAATACTGGATAATATTCCATTAGCTTGTGATGTTAGCATCTTACTACGCTAATGGCCCAATACTTAAATACTGAAAAAACATTTCAATAAATATTGACATTAGGGCTGGGGGATATATCGCATTTCGTCAGTAAAGCCGGTTCCCTGATTACCGTTAAATCGCCATCACCTGCTTTCAAATGGAGAGGCATTTAATAGACAGAGCCATAGATCACTGATAAGCCACGCAATATCGCGTTCATTATCGAATTCGATATCTGCGATATGAACGCGATATTGCGTGGCTTATCAGTGATCTACGGCTCTGTCTATTAAATGCCTCTCCATTTGAAAGCAGGTGATGGCGATTTAGCGGTAATCAGGGTACCGGCTTTACTGACGAAATGCGTGTGACAATTGCATGCGATACATCCCCCAGCCCTAATTGACATAAGCATGTTACTAAGCTAATGACCCAATAGCACACACAAATATTGGATAAAATTCCAGTAGATCCTGATGCGAGCGTGTTGCTAATTTAATGGCCCAATACTACAACAGCACACAAAAATACTTGATATCCCAAAACCTTGTGAGCAGGCTTCCTGTCTAGTGCATATAAAACCCTGTGAATGAATTGTTTTCAATTTTGAAGTTAGCACGTTGCTAAGCTAATGACTTAATACTTTTTTACTTAATAACACCCACCAATTTGTCATTAGATAAAACTACTTTTCAATACTAAATGAAATATTATATATTATATATTATAAATATATATATATATATATATTATATATACACTGGTTGTCTGGTCTTAGCTATTTTAAAGCTGGTCAAACTGGCCTCCCATCCTGGCCAAGCTGGTATTCAGCTGGTTTTAGCTGGTTGGTCAGTTGCTGCCTACCTTTTGGTACAGCCTTTGTGTTGTGAGTGCACCTACTGATGCCTTAAATGCTATCTATGTTGGGAGCTCACTAATATCTGTGTAATAATGACATCCATTAAAAATGTACCTTATAATTCAGACTAAGTCCCCTGAACAGAGTAAAGGAAATATAAAATACCACATTCACCAACCAGCCCCAAGTAACCAAACATTTCTAATAGCTTCATCTGAGAACTGTTGCATGAGGTGTTACTGTACATGCACACATGTGAAGTGGGGTGCTGTCAGTCAGCACCTGGGTGTGGTGTGCACCAATGCTTTAAAGAGGAGTTTCTCTGGTAAGAACACTCATGGGGAAGTGAAGTGTCTTCAGATTGGTGCCATTAATGTGGGTTTGGGCGTTCTCTGTCTTGAAAACCCAGGCACACATGGATATACACAGTCTTTGGAAGCAGGGATTTTAAGTGGGCACAGCCTTTCGGACCCCACCCGTTTCCTGTCTGCCAAGGATTACGGTCATGCACACACACACACAGAGAGAGAGAGAGAGAGAGAGAGAGGGGTAAACTAACCAGGTCAACAGTAGCCAAAACAGTCAGCAGTTTCCAGTCTCTCTAATGAATCTGCAAGCACTGCAGTAACATGAAGAAATCAGGTGATTTCCAGATATAATCCACCTCTATTATGTATCCTCACCTCCTCACCTCCTCAGTGCTGCAGAGTTATGAGACAGGACTAACCCCATGACCTCCAACAACCAAGGGAGCATTCAGACTTATGCAACACTTCCGAATACTCTTTATGCATGTTTGTGAGCCATTGCTGCCTTTCGCTTTATTCATGTAGTGTTAGTTCCAGTAAAAAAGTAATAAAATTGGAATGAAAACCAGTGGTATGAGAATTATTTTAAGAATGAGCTCAAATGTGATCAAGGTCAATGACAAATAAAAGTGTTCTTGATAAAGAAAGTAAAAAAATACATGTAACAAGTTCTTAAAATTACGGAGCCCCACACATGACATGGAGGAAAAAAAAAAAAAAGGCTAAATCATGTGCACGCTTGATTTATTCCCTTGCACAATTCACTTATTCATTCCCTCAATTTACTAAATCGCGCACATGCTTTAATAAGTTGTTCCCTCAATTTATAAATCGTACGCAGAACTTACTAATTCTCATGTGCACGATTTAGTAAATCGAGGGAACAACTAGTAAAGCGTAAAGTGTTAGCACAATTTACTTTTTTTTTTCCTGCATGTCATACCATGTTATACCATTTTATGAAAATTTTAAACTGAATGAACAATTGAGTAAAAAAAAAAAAACAATTTTAAAGATAATATCATAATTCTTAAATTCATAACTTTTTTGGAGAGTCTCACGATATGACGTTTCACAACCTGACTTACAAACTTACCTTGTTTTGATATTAAAAAAATTCTAATTATCTAATATTTGAAGAGACTTGTCATAAGGGTCCTCTTTGATATCACTTATTGTGTTTTTTTTTTGTTGTTTTTTTTCTCCATGATGGTTTTATCACGACTTGACAGATTTTCAAATATTAATAAGCAGTGAACTGGTTTTGTTAAAAGGTGATTTTTATATGAAATATTAATAAGAGATTGTGCCAAACTCCTTTATTGATTTATTTTAAGAATTGTATTCTTTCTTTTATTTTATTTCTTCAATGCGATATAGGAAAATGGAAATCACCCTGATATTTTTGACATTAACAAATTAATTTTAATTTGGAAGTTAAAAATATTATCATTGAATATTGTAGGTATATTTAAGTCAATCAGTGTTTTTTTGTTTTTTTGTTTTTTAATAAATAGGTGAGGGGTGGGCAAAAAAAGAGTATCATGTAATTGGCTCATTGCCTTCCAGTTAGATTTATAATGGCATTACTGAAGCAGGGAATTAGCATTTGCTAGCAGAGAGTGATTCTGTAGTAGTGAATATAACAGCTTGTTCATTTGAATTCTAGTCATTTTTGCAAGTGTAAATGTTTCACACCTCTCATTTCCTGCTGTCTGGAAATTGGAAGCTATTTGTTGACATTTAGTACATCAACAGTTCACTTTTTCATTTACTATAGCGAGGTACACACACAACACGTCAAATCACGAACGCACTAAATGTCTGACGACTGCTGTAAATACTGCTGTATAATCCTTTCCTTGCTGAAACTACCTATGTTTAATGACATCTTAACTGAATGTGACAACATGGGCAATGTCAGTACAAAGTTATGTATAAGAACATTCCTTATTGAGTAACTGATGGCTTGCCAGATGTTATAATTTAGGACTGTTGCTTTAAAAGAATCTAAAGTAGCAAAATTTGAATTGTTTTTATGCTGCTGTGCTCACAATTGGAGATGTAAACAGAACAGTCTAAATGATAAATAACAATTGATTTTGAAGTCAAAGCATCTGTTCAGGTCATGATCATATTCAGTAAGAGTCAGCTTTATTCAGCCTGTACACAGTGAAGCGAAACAGCGTTCCTGATAAACATGACTGTAAAATACCTCATGTGTTAGTAAACACTTCTCAGAATGATATATTAATGCTTATTAAACCATTTGATCTGTTCTCTCACATATGTTTGCTGTTATTATCATCGCACAGTTGATCTATTGGACTGTCACTAGCACATATGATCTGTGAGACAAATGTAAGGTTGTGAGGTCGTGTCATCACAGTTATACCAAACATATTTGATTTCCCTGTTCCTCACTATGGCTGACTGTCTGCAGAACAACACGGTGTGATATAACACTTCAAGTTATTGAAGCCTAACGTTGTTTTTCTGCTATGCCTCACAGGAAGAGTGCTATCAGGATGTTGATGCTGGATGGGATGCCAGCCCTGCCAGTCAAAATCGATCCTGCAGAGTCACAGAGACGGGTAAGAGGTCAAAGCGATGCCACACAGGTGTAGTCAGAGGCTTTCAACACTCAAGATGATACGTGGTAATTAAACAATATCATAGTCACACAATCTGGAACAGTGCGAACTCAGTCAAGCAGAGTGATGCAAACCAGTGCATCAAATTTGAGGACCAAAACTAACTGTTATACCAATGCTATCTCACGACCAATTTGTACATATTTTACAATTCGTATGAATTTGTATGACCTCACTTGTACAACTTCACTCATACGAATTCTTACGATTTGTCTAAACCCCAGTGACGGGTAGGTTTAGGGGCTGGGTTAGGGCTTTGTACGAATTAGCCAGCTTGTAAAATATGTACGAATTGCCATGAGATTGGGTTGGTTATACATATTCTGTTGGGTTAATGTCAGAAAGCTTGTAAAAACAAAGTCTCAGCCTTAAATAAATCAAGACTTTAGTAAATAAAGTGAAGCCTGGAGCACACCGAGCCAACGGTCGGCGTCGGGCAGTTTTCCTGCGTCGGTCGACTAAGTTGTCTCTGTTGGCTGAAGTTGGTCCTCGTCTGCTTTTTTTCAGCCGATTCGACACGTTGAATCGGCGTTGGGCTGTCGGAGACAGAGAGAACTCTGATTGGCTGTTCAGTATAGCAAACAAGTCAGTTCACGAGAAAATAAGCAAAAGTTATGAAAGCAAGCAAAGTCATGACGGCACAGACAGAAGGTTGTCCTAATTTTACGTCATCTTACCTGAGCACTCGAATACACAAAAACTTTCATAATAACATGAGCGGAGTGGAATAAAGAATGTGATTGATATTCAAAATGGTAAACAAGCGCTGCTTTGTTTATGGTTTGTATACATGAAATCTTATTTTTGCTTTCCCTTTTTGAATGACGAATAGGTTATAGACAAATTTTTCTGCTTAAACAGACAGTTATCTCCTTTATACGCAGGCGCAGAGCGTGTGTGCCAGTTGACAGTCGGCTTAAGTTCTTTTCGGTGTGTTCAAGTCGGCTTCTGTTGCCTCTAGTTCTTTGCTGCGGGTTAGTGAGTCCCGGCCTTGAGGCTACATTGAGGACTATTAAGATTTTTCTTGTTACAATTTTTATTGATAGTATGTGATATTTTCAGGACAATTACTTTCCTCATTATTTAGACCCACACAATATATATCATACAATATATATATATTAGTGGTGGGCTGTTATCAGCGTTAACGTGCTGCGTTAATGTGAGACTCTTATCGGGCGATAAAAAAAATATCGCTGTTAATCTATTTTCAAAGTTGGCTTGGGAGCTGGGTCTAAACTACGCAAGCTATGATAACTTTCACCTTGATATTTTAGCGCGGATGTATACCTAGCCAACCCGTCGCAAAGACCCGCCCCCCTTAGTTACTGTTGCTTTGTCCGACAAGCCGTGCAAAGAGGACACTGACAACACATCGACAGACAAGACAGAGCAGGTTACTTATGATAATAAACAAAGTCCCAGCTTTAAAACTGTGTCATTTTTTAAGAAATTCAAACAATAAAAACCGTTTTGTTGCTCTTTAATGTGTCGTGACCATAGTCGTGACAGATTGCTGTAGCGCCTCAGCTGAAGAGGCTTGTAAACCGATTTCCATTTATAGCATCAAATAAACATAAATGAACATTAGAGAATCAATGTTGTTTCAAACGTGGAAAAATTTTTTCAATATACAAAATTTTTCAAGTTCAGCTCCACCGAGGTTAATCTTCTAACTCCTGACTGCTTTGTTGGACAAAATGGCGGATTACTTTTAGTCATTATTTGGGTAGCACACATATTCTGAATGTCTTCGGCAGAATTCAAATGAGCCATTTTAATCTAGATTAATCTAGATTAATTCCAAGATTACAGTGAGATTAATCTAGATTAAAAAAATGTATCTATGTCCACCACTAATATATATACCTAATATATATAATTTCAGTAATGAGAACATAACATTGACAATCCTTTTTTGGTATTAATTGACGTAATAATATTTGTGGGGGGGGCAAATGTGCCTATACTTGTAATGAAAATAATGGTTATGCAAAATATAATTTCTTCTTTTTTCATATATTGGAGTGAAATACAAGGACTTTTTCCTACAAGTACCAAGCAACTGTGCTTTACTCTGCCTTTAACGTACTGTGTATTGCTTGTCTAGTGGTTTAGATTAAGGTGTCTCATGCTTGGAGTCTTCAGGATACATGCCAGATTTTCAGGCCTGACCAAATAAGCATATACGGGTGTTTCCCCCACTTCCCAAGTCCTATGCTCTCTTTCTCCATTTTCATGCACAGCTAAACCCACACACATAATATTTTGCACCCTGTTTTACCCGTTTTAACGGTTGTCATTGTCGTGCCGTTGTTCGGGTCGAGTGCAGGATGTGCGTGGGCCACGCAGCTCAGCTTTGAAGTGTGTTAAATCAACAGGCAGTGCAGATGCTGAAACGTGCTTCTTGTTTGAGTGGGCTCAACGCCAAGCCCCTTTTCTTGGAAATGCGTTACTCCCCCCTATTAAAGCCGTCCTCACCAGAAGCTATTCGGATTCGGAAAATTAGCCATAATGACTGGTAGCCCCCCATACGAGGGGTTGGATGTGGGCCGCGCAGGAGGGGAGGGATAGGAAGGTGGGAAAGGTGAAGCATGAGTCGGGAGAGAGAGAAATGGGGTAGAGATGAAGTTTCAAAACATGTTCCATTTCGGCTGAACAGCCTCCAAGTCAACCACAGTAAAAAACAGAAGGGAAATTTTTGGGCTAGAAATAATGCTGCCAGCAGACCACTTTTTGTCCATGATTTCATTGAGTTTGAGTGAGTGATTCTGAGATGTTTGACTGGAATGTTTTGTCGATTTACCGATGTTAATTTAGGATAACAACTGAGTCAGTAAATGCCTGAAAGACTGCTTTTTCTTCACTTTTTGTCATGTTTATTATCCCATATAATAAACAAATACTCTCAATACATACTGTAGGTGTTGCTAGTCCCTATTTATGAAGCACCAGCCCCCCGTCTTTCATCTCAGCCCCCCATGCAGTAACCAATGCAGTAACCAAACCAAGTTATTTCACTTAGAATCTCTTACCAGTCATTAAAAATGTTGTACATTATAGGGTTAGTTCACCCAAAAATGAAAATCTGTCATTTATTTCTCACCCTCATGCTGTTCCACACCAGTAAGACCTTCATTGATCTTCGTTGACAAATTAAGATATTTTTGTTGAAATCCGATGGCTCAGTGAGGCCTCCATAGCCAGCAATGTAATTTCCTCACTCAAGATCCATAAAGGTACTAAAAACATATTTAAATCAGTTCATGTGACTAACGTTACAGTGGTTCAATATTAATATTATAAAGCGACGAGAATATTTTTGGTGCGCCAAAAAAACAAAATAATGACTTATTTAGTGATGGGCGATTTCAAAACACTGCTTCTGAAAGATTCGAAGCATAATGAATCAGCGTGTCGAATCATGATTCGGATTGCGTGTCAAAGCGCCAAACTGCTGAAATCACGTGACTTTGGCACTCCGAACTGTTGATTTGACACGCTGATTCATAATGCTCTGAAGCTTCCTGAAGGTGTGTTTTGAAATGGGCCATCACTAAATAATTTGGTTTTTTTTGTTTTGTTTTGTTTTTTTTGGAGGTTTAAATATGGTTTTATTACCTTTATGGATCTTGAGAGAGGAAATATCATTGCTCCCTATGCAGTCCTCACGGTGCTATCAGATTTCAACAAAAATATCTCAATTTGCGTTCCGAAGATTAACGAAGGTCTTACGGGTGTGGAACGGCATGAGCGTGAGTAATAAATTACAGAATTGACAGAATCTGTATAATCATTCCCTCTAGTCAGTGACACACCTGGTTGTCACATGATCCAGATATCATTCTAAAATGCTGATTTGGTGCTGCTACACTGTGATAAAGTTTTTTGTTGTTGTTGTTTTTCCTGAATTATTTGATGAATAGAAAGTTCAAAATCTTTTTTAACATTATAATTGTAATGATCGATTTAATGTGTGCTTGCTGAATTAAGTATTAATTTCTTTAAAAAGAAATGAAACCTCTTAATGACACCAAATTCAGAAAGGTAGTGTAGGGTGGCAATGTTTGCACACACAATTCCTTCATCTGAACACTCTCTGTTTCAATGAGATCACAAAATAAATGTGACCATTCATGATAAATATCTGATGATATACATATATACATTTTTTTACAACCTGAAATGACCTTGCCTTATCATAAAAAGATCAATTTATCTGATCTTTTAAGAGAATTTATTCAAATTAAAATAAAATATCTGTACCCACCTTATTTTTTTAGCGTAAGTAACATTTGTAACTTGAATGTACAAGACTTTCAGGTTAATCCACTTCCAGTTATTTTACCTGTACAAAACCAGTGTGTTATGCTGCTTGATATTGTAAAATGGTATTTGTTATCATATTATTTTCATTTATCATCATAATCATAAACACACTGGTTTGTAGCACAAATAGTTTTACAGTTTACTATGCTTGTTATTCTTCTACTTCTTTGCACATTCACATAACACACATTAAAAAATAATGTAGATAATGTAAATAAAAAATATATATAAAATATAAATTTGAATAAATTAATAGATAGAACAAAATAGTCTCTCGCTTCACTCTAATGTCATCCCACCCAAAACTAGACTTTTTCGTCTGTGAAACACAATAGAAGATGTTTTGAAAACTTTGAAGTTTTCATTTTTGAGTGAATCTCTTTAAATATTCCTCTTAAGCTCAATTTTAGAGGATGTTCCTGTTTCAAAAGTAATTAATAGTTAACTGATTTCCATCTGTCTCTTTCCTCTTAGTCTCCTGTGATCCATGACTATACAGAGATGGGCGTGCTGGTGTTGAACCGCAGATTTCGGACACAGTCAGATGATAGACGATTCCTGTCTGACCCCTTCCAGACACAAACAGAGCCCGTGGACCTGTCCACCAACAAAGCAAGAACCTCCCCGTCACTTTCAGCATCGTCATCTTTGTCTTCGTCTCCCTCATCATCCTCATCATCAATACGATTCTGTCCACGGTCCCCTCCTTCCAGCAAGTCTCTGTCATCTTCATCACCGCCATCAATATCCATGCCTTTATCCTCCTCCACTTCAGTTATAACCCCCGTTCCTCGTTTGAAGATGTCTCCGTCCTGCTCTGTCCCAGTGGTGGCATCTCCCCCATCCAGGAGTCTCAGGGGGCAGTCGTTTTTGCACATGCCCCAGCTTATGCCTCCTTGCTCCAGCCCGGTCCACCTCCACCCTCGGCGGGTGCCGGTGGTGATGCAGCCCATGCCGTTGGTCTACACTGGGGGGAGATCGTTGGGTCACAGCAGGCTCATGATGCCGCTGCTGGAGGAAAACAGGATGCACAGGAAAGGTGAGACATAAGTCTGCATGCGCTGCTTGGTTGTCTTACACCGTGTCTACACCAGATGCAAGCTGCGCGACGTGACATGACAAAAGCGCGTAGAACCCATTATAATCACTGATGCTGTCTACACTGGACACGGCGTGGTGCAACACAACATGGCAAATTCCCAGCAGTAAAATGATGCTCTGTACTATTTCTAATGTACTTTGTGCTCATGCTACTTCAGGCGCAAAGAACAAATGGATTTGCAATGGTCGCTTTGTCGCAGTAGTGTAGACAGCCTCAAGCTGTTGTGGCACAATTGTCACATCCAGTGTAGACACAGTGTTAGAGACCTTATGACAGATGAATGGCTGACACCCCAAACATTCAATAAAATTGCTACGCTGATAAGCCATGTTGTTATACATCAATTTGTCGGTCAAACTTACTGAACTGTCTGTGACATGAACTTCCTACAGTCAAACCAAAATTTATTCAGATACTAGATATAATTTTTTATATTTTTTACTAGTGGGTGCAGGACTCTGTAGTTTATTTATGTAAGTGAGGATAGCAAAATAAAGTAAACTGTGACATATTATACCCAAAAAAATCTTCATACAGTGGAATACCATTAAAATTTATAAAAATTTGGAACTAAAAATTATTCAGACACTTTGACTTGACCATGTGTTATCTGACATAGTTAAGATTATTTTTTTCTGACACAGTTTAACTCTGAGATCTTGTCATATTTTACCTTTTTTTTTTTTTTTTTTTTTTTTTTAACTATAGTAAACTGTAATAATAAAATGAAATGTTCAAGGTGTCTGAATAAATTTTGGTTTGACTGTATTTTGGCAAATTCTCATCATATGATATTATAAGTAATTCCATATCCACTTATTGGAGTTTCGCTCCAGTGATCTCGAAAACTGCAAGCATTGGATAGGGGTTATTATAGCTAACTAGAACTAAAAAAATAAAAATTAAAATTAAAAATAATAAAATTAAAAAATAATAATAGAAAAGTAACTAAACAGAATTTTAAAAGAAAATTATATAAACATAAAAATTACAAAAACAAAATGACTAAAACTTTAAATGAAAATGGAATATTAAAAAATAATAATAGGTTTGAAATATGAATAGAAACTACAACAGTATCTCAATGATATTAAAATAACACTTTGAGTCGGATCAAACTCTGCTGTAAACCACTTGTACAAAATAAATTTGCCAATTTTGAAAGATTTCCAAAAGCAAAACATCTCTAGGTTGGAAACAAACAAAAGGAATAGTAGAATTCAGCATAGTGGATGGTTTTAGAAGGGGGAATAATGAATTTAAATAGTGCTTGTCATTCTTTATGACATTGACCCTTGTTCATTTTACACTTCCATGATTTTTTTTCCTGTTAAATACATAGACTACATGCAGTCAAACTTTCTTTTAAGAAAAACACACAAAAACACATTATGCATCTACACAAATTGTAATACGTTTTTCCTTTGTGTTAATGTCAATATTATCCCCTTGTAATTTCACTATTTTTTCATCTTCTACCATTATTTACCCCCAGTTTCACAGACAAGGCTTAAGCTAGTCCCAGACTAAAATTGACTAAACTGTTTTAACTGAAAGCAACATGCACTGACATATCTTAAAATATGTCAGTGCCATTGTTTTGTCTCGAGATGTACACCAGTTATGTTTTTTTCTAAGGCACATTTATAAAAGCTACTTAAATGTCCTAATTGAACTAAAGCCTAATCCTGGCTTAATCTTAAAGCCCTTTCTGTGAAACCAGGCCTTAGTGTTTAAACATAACAAAATGATACAGCTTGTGCTTTCTTTTAACTGTGCAATGACAAATTTGAAGTAATTTACCCCAAACTCATCAGCAAGCGAGCCGGCACATGATTTGACAGACATAGATAGAACACTCGCCTCTTGAAAAGCGAAGGGTGAAGTTAAGAAATCCATCCTTCTGCAAAGTCTTTCATTCTCCCCTTTTCACCACTTTCCTCTCTCTTCCTCCGTAGGTGCAAAGCACTGTGTTTAAAAGCCTCTCTTCGAGTTTCCGTGTTGCTGGCAGGGTCAGTGACAGAACCCAGAGCCCGGCTGTGTGTTAGACAGGCTCAGCTCTTATGAGTGCAGCTCCATTGTGCTCGGCTCTTTATATTCCTCAAAACAGGCAGCTGCTATATCCCCGCAGGAAGTAGATGCTATGGCAAAAACTTCCCTTAGCTGAACGAGGGCACTTGGGTTTATTAGTGACAAAGCGCATGCAGTTTAAAGATATACAAAACAATAAAAAAGAATTTTGTGTGTGTATATATATATATATATAAGAAAAATTAAAAATATATATATTGGCAAAATGTTCTAAATTTACCTTTATTTTGATTAATTATGAGGTAATTCATCCCCTGCTATCTCTCTCACACACACAAAATCTCAAACCACTTTTTTTTTTTTCTAGGAAAGCTTGCCTCTGGACAACAGAGCTGTTTTTAATGGGCTCTGTGGCTAGGAAGGCTTTCCACTCATTCTTTTCCCCTTTTTTCATCCTGTTTTCCTTTGGGGGGAGGCGCATAGATAGAGGTTGGAGATGTCCAATGTCATATAAGTCTCTCTTATGTCCTGTATTAGTGTGTGTGTGTGTGTGTGTGTGTGTGTGTGTGTGTGTGTGTGTGTGTGTGTGTGTGTGTGTGTGTGTGTGTGTGTGTGTGTGTGTGTGTGTGTGTGTGTGTGTGTGTGTGTGTGTGTTGTGTCTCAGAGCTCTTTCCTCTATAGACTGACCAATCAGAGAAGGGCATTTATCTACATCAGAAGCACACAGTGTGTGTGCAAACAAGCGGTTTGACACATAATTAGGCCTGTGCAGTTCATACTTTGATGATCATATTTCAGTTCATTAAAAACATTTAAGATTCACACACAGAGACCTGCCCCCTATCTTGAGGGTCTGTGCCCTTATGCTCTGCAGTCTCTCATGAAGTATCCATGGCAACAAGACAGGACATGGAATGACACGATACAATGGAGACCTTTGAAATTGCTATTACAACCAAACAAAAACAAAACAAAACAAACCAATACAATACAAGCATGCCCAGCTCTCTTATTATTGGAATAGAGTGAACTATATTCTATCATTCATTTGAGCTTGGAACAGTTGAAAAATACAATTTTGTCATTATTTACTCATGTTCATGTTGTTCCAAATGGCAAAGTTTGGAAATCAAGAACATAAAATGTTATTAGTTCTTGAGATTCTCGTAAATAAACATCAAAATGACCAAAAAAAAAAAAAAAAAAAAAAAAAACCTTATTTTTTCTTATTTGTGCTTTCATTGGTTTTCTTAAATTGATGTTGTATGGAAAACAAAAAATCTATGTGATGTTTCTTTTAAAATTGTCCATCCTTTAAGCAATTTCTCTGCTGTCTATTAAGCTTATATTTGAACATGAATCAGTGCCAAAGTGCCGTTAGATTAGAATCTTAGTTTGGTTTATTGTGTTAGTGCTATGGCCATAGAATCAACCTGAAGAGTCGGTGTCCACATAACTGAATAATTTCTCCTCAAACACCAGCATTTCAAAGGTCACATACTGTATGAATCATTTAATTATGCTAGTCCATGTACAAACTCTGAATCAAGTACAGAAAACCAACGCTGGGTTTGTTTAGACTGCCGTATACTGACTGTAAGTTAACTTTGGGATGTTGTGGAATTACTTAATCATATGGGCATATTGTAAATTCAACTGCACCAAACTTCTGTTTTTATCCAGTCACGCACCGAATCGCAGATGGACTGTCGCCACGGCGATCTTTGAGTGACAGCGAGGATGATGACCTGCCCAACGTGACCTTGGAGAGTGTGAATGAAACAGGATCCACTGCCCTGACTATCGCCCGCGCTGTCCAAGAGTAAAGACACCTTTATCATTAATCAGCAATATTTATAATCTAGTCTACAACCTTCTATCACCAATCTATCATTATGATGTATGATGTTAATTCTCAGATCTCACTCTGTGCACAATGAAAAAAGTATAGATATAAGATTTTAGGTATTTTTTAAAATAAAAAATATTTATATTATTAAAAAAAAAACATATATTACCTTTAATATAGTGTGTTATTGTGAATGTAAAAGGTCTGCAGATTTTTGCAGATCTGCAGAACAAAAAGCACGAGAAATTGAGTTTTTTGTCTCCCAAAAGAAAGAACTGATTCTGAACTGTCTGAAATGAGTCGTCAGTAATTCCAGTCTTACTTCCTGAACAAACCTACACTCTAGAAATAAATGCATGGTTTCAAGTTAAAAATTCTAATTTATTGTTTTAATTAAACCTTTTAAGCTGCAAACATTATTTTGTTGAGTTCTGTTGACATAATAATGTTGATCATTGCATCAACTTAACATTGTTTATAATTTAAACAAAGTTAATTGGCTTTTTTTTTTTAATTAAGTTGTAGAAACGTAATGAAATTGTCTTGATAACTTCGGAAATTAGGCAGTGGATGCTTTGCATATAGGACTGGATACGGAGAATAAATGCTGAAATGAAGTGTTAATTTATTTGTTTTTAGTGAAGTGAAAGGTTCCAGGGCTACAACTAATCAACTTAAATATTTGTGTTTATGCTACAAATTATTAAGTTCCTCTTACTCAGTGTAGCTTGTTGGTTGAATGTAAATTCACTCAAAGTTGTCATAACTCAAAAAATTGATGCAAACCCGATAATATTTTGTTGTTGAGCCAACATATTTTTTTAGAGTGTATGATGGAACAATGTTGAACAATGTCTACTTTGACCATGCCCTCAAACACTGTAGTTGAGCCTGAGGCCTGGAAGAGTTTGGTTAAATTTGTCGACATGTCAAAAAGGCACTGATTACTGTGCTGTGAAAGAAATTCCACTTTGCATGCACTTCTAAAAGATGAGAACTCAGGCTTGAATTGATGTGGTAAAACTGATGCCATTGTTACTGGTTGCATCAATGTACAAATGCTGAGGAAGCCTCTGGAGCTGAAATTCAGATATGGTAATGGGCGTTTCATTTCCGACACGCACTGTAAGCACTAGACCCTGGATGGACAACTCCGGTCCTGGAGGGCCAGTATCCAGCAGAGTTTAGCTCCAACCCTAATCAAACACACCTGAACCAGCTAATCAAGGTCTTTAGGATTAGTAGAAAGTTATAGGCAAGTGAGTTTTTATCAGGGATGGAGATAAACTCTGCAGGACACTAGACCAATCAAAACGGACTGAGCCGTCTGACCACTCAGTGCAGAGTAGGTTCTCAGAAAGGAGAAATTTATAGAGAATGAATCCTTTGTCAAACCATTTCAGACACTGTGAAAAATAGGTGATGCTGCAATGTATATTATGAGAAAATTAAAGTGTTTTTTGAACTTGGGTGCATGTAAACTTATTGCAGGAGACCTCCAAAACAAAATTAGGAACCTTTAATATAGCATAATTGGGGCACTTTAATGGAGATTTAAATAGACAGTTGCATGAGGCATAAATACTTTATTTGTTTGCGAGCTTCGAGCTATAGCTACAAAAAAATATATAGCTTATTTCTAAGAAAATTCTCCCTGTGAGAGCAAGTAGGGACAGAGGCAAAAAGGCTGGCAGAACTGTCTAAATGTGTCTGGAAAGGACAAAGGTGCCAGTATGATTTATAGCAAGGTGCAGAAGTGAATATTATTGTGAACAAGAATGTGTGAGAGAGAGAGTTGCTGAATTGACCTGTTGGTTCTTCAAGTCAATAAGAATTTGATCCAGTGATTCATGTAGTGTTTGTATATACAGTTGTAGTTTGTTGACAAAACTTGAAATCTGACAGAACCACTTTGGAAATGTTTTAAGACACCTTTGATTGGAAAAAATTATTCATAAGTAAATCCTGTTTTTCTATAATTACTGTATTATTATTGTATTATTATAATTAGCTTTAAATATATAAGTTTATGCATTTGGCAGATGGCATATATTCAGCATAAACATATATTTTGCCATCTTGCGTTCCCTGGAAATTAAATGCATGACCTTGTTTAACCAGTTGAGCTTCAGGAACTGATCTCAGTCTCAGAGGGAGTGTATGCTTATTATGGACACAGGTGCAAGAGTCGTTGCAGGTTTATATTTTACTTGACCTGTGGTCAGCTAGTGAATAATGAATGGACTTCTTTCTTACCTTTATTATTTTGATAAACTGATCTCCAGACAGTGATGCTGCCCTGCACGTCACCACCACTGGAAAGCCCCTCTGGTCTTCTCCACTGGGAAACATACAAACAAAAGACGGAACATAAATGACTGTGCTGAGTTTAGTCTGATGGCAGCTGCTGTTTCCCTCCCTGATTCTCGCCTTGACAACAATCTAACATTGATTCTTATTGTAAAACACTCTAGATGGAGTTCCTCTGACCTCAGACTAAAAATTCCAAGCCCCTTTTGAGCATATGATGGAATGTGGAAAATAGTGACAGTGTTTTAAAAAATGTAGATATTGTTTAATGGAGGAGAACAGATCTAGGATGTTTTCTTTCTCTCTTTTCCTCTTTGGCCCCCAAAAGTGATAGAGTGTGCCAAAAGATACAGGTGCCCCCAATGCCCCTCATCCTGCACATGAATATGCACACACACACACACACACACACACATACTCTCACCCTGCACTCCTGTATCCCAAAAGAAACAGGAAGTGGCTCTGTGGGGGTGGGGGTGAAAATGCCTCTGCTGCCTTACGTAAAATATTTCAAGAGACATATAGGCCTGCAATCTAATTTATCAAAACAAGAAAAAAAATACATCAAATTCAAGACAGGATAAGAACAGGCAGATTTCCGTGACAAGCCAATATCGGAGTGTCTATTTACACTAAGTGCAAATAGCGCCCCTTGTTGGCACATGCTATTTACACTACCTCCGCCCACCAATGTATGGTTGGGACACCCAAGTTTTGTTTCACCTAGTGTAAATAGCATATCACTAAAAAATCTGCTATTGTCACTTAGTGTAGGTAGAATATATTTTGCCATTTGAACTTAGTGCAAATAGCCACTGCCAAAAAAATATATATAACTGTCACATAACTGTAACTGTCAAATGTCTGTCTCACCGTCCCTGAACTCCATTTCCCAGCATCCCTCCTGTTTCCACACCTGTACCCAGTCAGCTCATCTCCTGGTTTCACAGATTCCCTGCACCCGCACATCATTCCCTGCTCTCACTACATGTACCCTGTTCTCCTGCACTCCCTTGTCGGGGTCTCGTCAGCAACTGTCAACATCATTGTCTACTCTTATGTCAAGCTCCACGACCCTCTTACCTGCGATCTACTTACCTACTGTTCCTGCTAACTGTCCTAGTTCTCCTCAGCTCCTGTTCTCCTTCATCTTCACGCTCCTTGGCCCCCACTGCATCTCCTGGGAAAACACAAAGACTGCATCACACACAGATAAGCCATACCAAGACATTCCCTCTCCCTGCCTGCTTACCTGGACTGTTATCACTGCTGTGTTGTCTTTATCTCTGTGCAATAAACCTGCTGTTGATTGTATCACTTACCTCTGTGTCCATCGTCTGTGTGCTGACAGAAGACCCGACCCAAACATACAAGATGGGCATTCACCTAAGCCAATGGTATGCTGAAGACCCCACGTGCCCTTTATGCCCAAGTCTAGCAACACTGAAGCACATCTTAGTGGGATGCAAGACCAGCCTCACCCAAGGCCGTTACACCTGGCGGCACAACCAGGTGCTAAAGTGTCTTGCAGCAGTGTTGGAAAGTCGACGGACAAGCGTGAATGCCCTTCCTCCCCCGTCACCCCAGTGGCAGCCAACACCATTTGTCCGGGAAGGTGAGGGCCAAGCCAACCTCACCACCATAAGATCAGACTCTGGTCAGCTGGGCAGAGCATGGTACTGGAAGCTGCTGGCAGACTTGAACAAGAAACTCTGCTTCCCAGCTAAAATCGCAGCTACCAACCTGTGACCAGACCTTGTTCTGTGGTCAACCTCGCTCAAGCTTGTCTACATAATCGAGCTCTCCGTGCCCTGGGAGGGTGCAGTGGAGGAGGCCTATGAACGGAAAAGTTTGAGGTACGCTGAACTTGCAACCGATGCGCAACAACAAGGCTGGAACGTGAAGGTACGTTCAGTGGAAGTAGGCTGCAGAGGGTTTGTAGCCACCTCAACATCCACGCTACTCAAGGAGATGGGAGTGAGAGGAAAGGCCCATCGGCAGGCAAAGACCTCTCTGCGGCTGCAGAAAAGGGAAGCCAGTGGCTATGGGTGAAGAGGAAAGACTCCGCTTGGGTCTTCAAATGAGTTGATGGCACCTAGGGAGTGAACCTGAGACGCTGGGATTCACTGCTGAACCCTCTGGAGGTGTCGTGGGCCTATCAGCGAAACACCAAGTAAGGAGGGTGCCCACTTGACAACCCAAAGGGTGCCATCACTCAACTGACCATCCCACGGAGTCTCATCGGAGTCTCAAGTATGCATTAAGGGACGCATACCTGACGACAGTGCCATCACTCAATGGACCACCCCACAATGTTCATCCTGTTCGCCAGTCCGCATCTCCAGAGTCCCTTCCTAAGATGGCCACCAGTCCAGAGTCCCTTCTCAAGATGGCCGCCACTCCAGAATCCTCAGTCAAAATGGACATTACCACGCCTGAGCCCTCAGTTAAGATGGCTGTGGCCTCGCCTGAAACCTCAGTCAAAATGGCCGCCGCCATGCCTGACTCACTATATGTACCCCGTTCTCTTGCACTCCCTTGTCATTTCATTTCTAATCTGCTAGCGCCACTAAACGGAACTACAAAAATAATAGCTGTTTTCGTACAGGTTTTCTAATCAGTCGACTAACCCTTCTATCTGTTCAATATCGCTACGAAAATCCACTCTGGTTATGTGAAAAGCTCCAAGCTTTCAAAATTTTCTGGGAAATCAGACTATGACTGGTATAATTATAATTTACTTTGCATAATTAGCTGGGAAACGAGGAATAATTTACCATAGCAAAAATGATACACCTCACCTGTAATTGTCTGATGTCGTCCATTTGCCATCCAATGATTCCTGTATTAACATTAGCATAGCTCCCTCAAATGGCCATTTGCAGTCTTACATTTATGGTTAAATGTGTAACCCCTCACCCAGGTCCTACTCTCCCTGCTCTGCGCTGGCCTCAAACCTGGGTCTCCAGTGTGTGAGTCGGACGGTCTAACAAGGAGGCTAAATGCTGCAACCTCTAGCGTCAGTCATTAGAGCATCTCTTGAGATCAGAGGAGTAAGGTTTACTCGCACAGCGACTACTAGCTGGCCTCCATTACACTCACCCCCCTAAACCTCACTCCCATCCGGGTCACGGCACCAATGCAACCCCTCACCCAAGTCCTACTCTCCCCGCTCTTATCTCAAACAGATAAGAGGAGTGAGGTTTACTCACACAGCAACTACTAGCTGGACTCCGTTACATATGGGCACAAGTTTGGTCATAATTATCACCATAGTTCAACAAGTCAGTGTTTCCCGAAACCATTGTTCCAATGAACATTCGCATACAGCATCAAAGTTGTGTGGTAGGAAGTACTCTCGACTAGTGGTTAGAAGTAGCCTGGGTGCCAGCCCGAACCCCTCCCACAACATTTTTTGGACGGGAAGTACGGTCTGGACTCGATCCATTGTGGAGTAATTATGCTCTGCTCCCAGAAGGCCGAGCCAATCAAATTGCCAGGGTGGGCTTTAATCGATGATGGACAGGCTATCTGCGGTTACGTAACCACCCACGTCATCAAAGAGCGCTTGGGGAGTTTGATTGACAAGCGATCTAACCAATCAGAACGCCACATCCGCCATTTTGTCCAACAAAGCAGTCAGGAGTTTGAAGATTAACATCGGTGGAGTTAAACTTGAAAAATTGTGCATATTGACGTCTTTCCGCGTTTGAAACAACATTCATTCTCATGTTCATTCATGTTTATTTGATGCTATAAATGGACTAGTAGGAAGAGATGATCGGTTCACGAGCCTCTTGAGCTGAGGCGCTACAGCAATCTGTCACAATCATGGTCACAACACATTAAAGAGCCACAAAACGGTTTTTATTGTTTAATTTTTTTAAATAACTACACAGTTTGAAAGCTGGGACTTTGTTTAATATCATAAGTAACCTGCTCTGTCTCGTCTGTCAATGTGTTGTCAGTTTCTTCTTTGCTCCGCGATGTATTTTCCACTCTGTGTGGCGCCACGGCTTGTCGGACAAAGCAACAGTAAGGGGGACGAGTCTTTGCAAAAGGTCAATTAGTTTACAACAATGATGGCTGTTGAAGAACTGAGATGTGTAGATTCCGCCATCACGTCCATTATAGAAGATATCGACAGCGCATTAATTTTAAAAGAGGAACAGAGGACCGTGATTAAGGCATTTGTCGATGGGAAAGATGTCTTTGCCGTCCTTCCTACAGGATTCGGCAAAAAGTTTGATTTATCAGCTGGCCCCGATGGTCGCTAAGAAGAGTTCTGTTGACAACTATGCGTCGCTCAACATACGTCACTTACTCTGTAGCTCTGATTGGTTGTAGGTCTATCCAATTGAGGTCTTTCCTGGATCGGTTGAAATACGCCCCCATAATCAAAGCCCAATGGAGCAGTATCAGACTCATATTCTGACTAGAATTGAGTATGACCACGTCAGGCTAGGTTAGAAGCACAGTTTCTTGTTTGCATGACATGTGGACAACGTTGTTGTATGCAAAACACATTTGCTGATATTGAGGTGGGATACGGTTAAGGGTTTGGGATAGGTTTGGTGATATGGTTAGGTTTAAGGGTAGGTTAAAAGGAGTAATGGAAGGGTCAACAGTGTAATTATAGATGTAATTTCAGAAATGAATTACAGCTGTAATTACATGCAGGTAAAAACGTGTACACAATAAATGCATTGTATACAATGATTAATTTAAATGTTAGTACGTAGCCTAGTAGTTAAAATCACTTAATATAAAGTGGGGCCGACTTAAATAATTGAAAATTATTTTAATTTACTATTTATGAATAATGCATTATTTCTGCCCATCATGCTGCATTAAACATAAATACCATACCATGATAAATACCATTATCATGCTAAACAAAATGTAAATCCTTAATTGCTTTTAATAACATTAGATATCATATGCTGTCATTGCAGTTCCCTGTTGCCATTCAGTATTGAGAGTCTGCGGAGGCCCAGGCCTTCAGAGTCACCTGACTCAAAGAGGAGACGCATTCACAGATGTGAGTTCGAGGGCTGCAATAAGGTTTACACCAAGAGCTCTCATCTTAAAGCCCACAGGCGCACACACACAGGTGAGTCTACATGTACATCAGGTCATGTTACAAAAAAAAAAGTTCTATTCCTGTTCCACAAAAAAGTCAGGTCTTTTTATTGATATTTCAGTATTTTCTCTCTCAGGTGAAAAGCCATACAAGTGCACGTGGGATAACTGCACATGGAAGTTCGCTCGCTCTGACGAACTGACACGGCATTACCGCAAACACACCGGGGTTAAACCATTTAAATGCAGTGACTGTGACCGCAGCTTCTCCCGCTCGGACCACCTCGCCCTCCACCGCCGCAGACACGCCCCACAAACATGCATAGTGTGAAAAAGACATTTGATGGACAAAATAAGCAGACAGAGCAGGTCTCTATCTGCCAGTGTCACATGCAGAAGGTCTGGAATGGTTCCCCGCACAACAATAATGAGGTTAAAGACATGGGAGTTAGGACAGGAAGGAGAGACGGAAGATGAGGTCCATGTATTATGAGGTCTGCCTCCCCTCATATTGTTTATCTTCTGCACTTTTATGGGAGGTTTATTCATAAATGAGTCTTGTACTAATGAATTATTAAAAGCCATTTGCTGTTAAATGTATTTGATTCTCCAAACCTTCTGGTTTGCCTTCAGGTTTACTCATGGAAGCCTCATGGAATTGCAGTTTTTCATTTCACAATAGTCTCAGATATATTTAGAATTCATTTTGTAGTACTTATTTTGTCTAAAAAGCATTGCAGAGGAGCCGAAGTATATTCTGTGCAAGATTTGATTATGCATTTAGCAAATAAAAGTCACTTTGAAATATATATATAAAATTTACAATTTTCAGGGTAATAATGGCATGGTTGTCACTTTGTAGAACTAAGTACAAACCAGTTTCAATTAAAAAGACATGCACACAAACAAACAAACACAAAAGACAAAGAAAATAAGACATGGCATTATAACAATGCATTTACTGCAAGTTCACATTTTAGCTTCAAACTCTGCATGGGCTCCAGTTATCACTTTATTATGGAATTTGAAGTTGTTGTTGTTGTTTATATATATATATATATATATATATATATATATATATATATATATATATATATATATATATATATATATATATATATATAATGAATGTGAGGAGATGGTCGTACCATTAATGTAGTGTTCTGTCCTCTCAGGACTCAGTCATATGAGAGAGACATTCTCTCACACCTTTTTAAACTTTCCTTGCATCATTTGTGCACAAAACTAGTGTAGCAGATGTCTGTATATTTTATAGTCTTTACCATGTGGTATATTATTTTTGTTTGTTTGTATTGTATGTCATATATTTGTTCTGTATTCTGAGATTTGCACCCTTCTGTCCATAAATATGTGATGCCAAAATTTATAGTATTTTACAGGGAACCCAGTGACTAAAAATCATGTGTGTAAATGATCGTCAAATGGGCATTCCTTTTTTTTCTTCTTTTTTTTCTCTTATATGATGTATCTGTAAATGATGTTATGGTAAACATTTCAGTTTTATATGGATCTAACTGTGAATTTATACATAAATACAGTATATGTTAGAAAAAGGCATGAATAAAGGCACCGATTTGTATGTACAGAAAAGACTTGTGTGTTTTCTTTTTTTTAAAGACATAAGCCCAAACATATGTGCCTTATTAGTATAAAAACTAAGAAATAAACTATTTATTGAATTGGATATATAATAGAATAATGATAACAGATCGGAAAGAACATGGATGGATTTAAAGAATATTTCAAGAATATAGAAAACTTATTTATTTAGTCAGTCAAAAAGTGCAGATTTTTAATGGAATTTTACTAGCACCTGCTGGTAGATACCGGAACTGCACTATGCTGCATTTCCACAGCTGCTGGTCATATAATTAGAATATCATCAAAAAGTTGATTTATTTCACTAATTCCATTCAAAAAGTGAAACTTGTATATTATATTCATTCATTACACACAGACTAATATATTTCAAATGTTTATTTCTTTTAATTTTGATGATTATAACTGACAACTAAGGAAAATCCCAAATTCAGTATCTCAGAAAATTCGAATATTACTTAAGACCAATACAAAGAAAGGATTTTTACAAATCTTGGCCAACTGAAAAGTATGAACATGAAAAGTATGAGCATGTACAGCACTCAATACTTAGTTGGGGCTCCTTTTACCTGAATTACTGCAGCGATGCGGCGTGGCATGGAGTCGATCAGTCTGTGGCACTGCACAGGTGTTATGAGAGCCCAGGTTGCTCTGATAGTGGCTCTTCACAATACCCCATAGATTTTCTATGGGGTTAAGGTCAGGCGAGTTTGCTGGCCAATTAAGAACAGGGATACCATGGTCCTTAAACCAGGTACTGGTAGCTTTGGCACTGTGTGCAGGTGCCAAGTCCTGTTGGAAAATTAAATCTGCATCTCCATAAAGTTGGTCAGCAGCAGGAAGCATAAAGTGCTCTAAAACTTGCTGCAAAAACTGCTGGGTTAAATATGGACAAAACCAGGGATTGGGTTGTTTTCACCCAGCCATTTTTTTTCAACCAATTTTGGATTTATTTTTTTAGCCAGCAATATAGTAATATAGTAAAAGGCATGTTTTTGCTCTCCCACAAATAGGGGCAAATTTGTGGGGTATTTTAAGCTGAAACTTGACCAGACCAGAGACTTATATTACATCATGTAAAAGAGGGCATAATAGGTGCCTTTTAACCCAACCTGCTGGGTTTGTCCATATTTTACCCAACTTGGGTTGTTTTTAACCCAGTATTTTTTAGAGTGTGGTATACGGCTGCGTTGACCTTGGACCTCAGAAAACACAGTGGACCAATACCAGCAGATGACATGGCACCCCAAACCATCACTGACTGTGGAAACTTTACACTGGATCTCAAGCAACGTGGATTGTGTGCCTCTCCTTTCTTCCTCCAGACTCTGGGACCCCGATTTCCCAAGGAAATTGAAAATTTACTTTCATCAGAGAACATAATTTTTTACCACTCAGCAGCAGTCCAGTCCTTTTTGTCTTTAGCCCAGGTGAAAAGCTTCTGACACTGTCTGTTGTTCAAGAGTGGCTTGACACAAGGAATGCGACAGCTGAAACCCATGCCTTGCATACGTCTGTACGTAGTGGTTCTTGAAGCACTGACTCCAGCTGCAGTCCACTCTTGGTGAATCTCCCCCGCATTTTTGAATGGGTTTTGTTTCACAATCCTCTCCAGGGTGCGGTTATCCCTATTGCTTGTACACTTTTTTCTACCACATCTTTTCCTTCCCTTCGCCTCTCTATTAACTCCGTGAAGTCTGAAAACGCGCCGGCACGTTTTGCAGGATTTGTTTCACATTGCAGTAAAACAGACTTAAAATACTCCGTCATTTCTTGTCATAGAGACATAAGTAATATATCAATTGAAACTATAGAATGTCTTCTTTTATTTGTGTACACTCAGAGTAAAAACACAATGTTGTTCTTTTTGTAAAATAAAGTAAAAATAACATGATGCGTGATCTCTCCTCTCCCTCTGAACGAAGTCCAATCTGATAGTTCTCAGAAAATGAACTGTAACTTATGAATACTAATGACAAAAAAATGACACTTGTGTCTAAAGAAACGTTGAGAAGTCAGGTTTTAAATCGTGCAAGTCAAATCGAAAACAAACCTTCTGTGTTTATGTAATCTGTATGAAAAGAGAGCCATGTCAGAAGTCTGTGATTCAGCTCATTACCCGCTAATGCGGCCACGCCCACGGAGCCAGCGCTATTCAGAGGCAAATTCAGAGGCAATACATGCATTCATCGTCTCAATCATGTATTTATTGTCTTGAAAAGTGTTTATTTGGATGTTAAAGCCATGGTTAGCGATCTGTAGAAGACATGCCGTTAGTTCCTAGTTCCTTTTCTTCTTTATATGAATTTGTGGCCTAAAGGTGTACAGAGAGCGCCCTCCGGCTGCAAGTATGAATTAAAAACACCATTCCTGAAATGTCCTCTTCTTCTTTAGAATAATTTGTGGACTAAATGTGCACAGAGAGCGCCCTCCGGCTGCAAGTATGAATTAAAAACACAGTATCCAGCACTCATATTGATGACAATAAATATTACTTCTCAGTATAGAAAATTGACATAAATATATAAGAATCCATCAATATTTCTCCAAATGTGCATGCTTTTAAGCTAAAAGCCTATATGAAATGCCATAGAGGTAACAAAATTGTTCAGACACTTTGCCTCACAGAAATACATTATATTTTAAAGAATATAATAGAATACCATTATTTTAAATTGTAATAATATTTCACAGTATTGCTGTTTATGATGAGCTGAGACATGATTACAGAGGGTTTTTTCACAGCCTACCTGACTGAAAGGCCTCATTAATATACAAGTCATTTCAGGTCATTATTATGTGATTCTTTTGTATTCTCAGGTGTAAATGGCCCATTATTCATGCAGATTCACGCCTCCACGCATACTGTGTTTTTTGACAAAAAGTGTCTTACAAAAACTAAATCAATATATTGTTTTATATGAAGGAGTAGGCAGCATAATTTTTACATAATTCTGAAGCAAAAACTCTAGTCTACAACCTCCAATACCCAAAAGTCTTGTGAACACAGATTTAATATACTTTTTTTGGCCTTATTTCAGTGACTTAAGTTTTTTGTTTTTTCAATAACCATGCATAAACATTATTCCTTCAAAAATACAAACATGTACATACATGTTCCTCACATATCATGGTAGCCTAGTTTGTGCTGAATACAGTGTAATGACACCTATGTCATTTATATGTTTATGAACAACTGAAAAAAGCACAAATGTCAGGGCATGCCAAAACTTCCCCAAGCCCCAAATCAGCCTCAGACTCCAGAGGGTTAATGTGCTTGGACACAGAGCTCTGTGAACAGCCAGCCTCTTTTGCAATGACCTTTTGTGTCTTGCCCTCCTTGTGCAAGGTGTCAATGGTCGTCTTTTGGACAACTGTCAAGTCAGCAGTCTTCCCCATAATTGTGTAGTCTACAGAACTAGATTGAGAGACCATTTAAAGGCCTTTGCAGGTGTTTTGAGTTAATTAGCTCATTAGAGCGTGGCACCAGGTGTCTTCAATATTGAACCTTTTCACAATATTCTAATTTTCTGAGATACTGAATTTGGGATGGTTTGGGGTGCTGGTGTTGGTCCACTGTGTTTTCTGAGGTACAAGGTCCAAGCAGCCGTATACCACACTCTAAAAAATGCTGGGTTAAAAACAACCCAAGTTGGGTAAAATATGGACAAACCCAACAGGTTGGGTTAAAAGGCACCTATTATGCCCTCTTTCACATGATGCCTCACATGTAAGTCTCTGGTCTGGTCAAGTTTCAGCTTAAAATACCCCACAAATTTGCCCCTATTTGTGGCTGAGCAAAAACATGCATTTTACTATATTACTATATTGCTGGCTAAAACAATAAATCCAAAATTGGTGCAAAAAAAATGGCTGGGTGAAAACAACCCAATCCCTGGTTTTGTCCATATTTAACCCATCAGTTTTTGCAGCAAGTTTTAGAGCACTTCATGCTTCCTGCTGCTGACCAACTTTATGGAGATGCAGATTTCATTTTCCAACAGGACTTGGCACCTACACACAGTGTCAAAGCTACCAGTACCTGGTTTAAGGACCATGGATTCCCTGTTCTTAAGTGGCCAGCAAACTCGCCTGACCTTAACCCCATAGAAAATCTATGGGGTATTGTGAAGAGGAAGATGCGATATGCCAGACCCAACAATGCAGAAGAGCTGAAGGCCACTATCAGAGCAACCTGGGCTCTCATAACACCTGAGCAGTGCCACAGACTGATCGACTCCATGCCACGCCGCATCGCTGCAGTAATTCAGGCAAAAGGAGCCCCAACTAAATATTGAGTGCTGTACATGCTCATACTTTTCATGTTCATACTTTTCAGTTGGCCAAGATTTCTAAAAATCCTTTCTTTGTATTGGTCTTAAGTAATATTCGAATTTTCTGAGATACTGAATTTGGGATTTTCCTTAGTTGTCAGTTATAATCATCAAAATAAAAAAAAAACAATAATAAACATTTGAAATATATCAGTCTGTGTGTAATGAATGAATATAATATACAAGTTTCACTTTTTGAATGGAATTAGTGATATAAATCAACTTTTTGATGATATTCTAATTATATGACCAGCACATATGTCTTTACTGACAGACATTCAGAAGGAGCTATATGTTCCAAAAGTTTTATTACATGATAGTAGATGTTTTGTCAGTACACTGATTCTTGAGAAGTGGGACAAAACAGGATGCAATATTGAAAAAAAATAAACCTTATTCTCAGGCAAATTAAACTACATTTATGTATCTTACATGTAATAAGCTACTGAGCAATGCTTTGATACAACCTCCCAACTTTACTCTTTTTAATCAAAATGTGCTTTTTACCTTGCCATCACTTATATTGTGTCAACACCGTCAGACAACAAAAACACAAATTAATTTTCACTCACATTATGCAAGACCTATAAAAAGTATAGTAAACACTCATTTTTACCAAGGCTGACAGAGGCCACAAAAAAATACTTTCAATATGTGTATATATATTTATTATAAAGATTTTCATTTGTGTTTCTTTAAATTGGACTGTGAAATATAACTTTAACTTTATCTTTAACAAAAAATCAAGATGATTTTAACATTTCAAAACCCATTCTCATGTTAGCAGACAGATTACATTTTTACCTATGACCAACAATTCCTAAACAAATATAAAATATCATAATGATATATCAAAATATTCATCTGACGGAGTTGACACATCTGACGGTGTTGACGAAAACCTGACTTGTAGTCATGTTAACTATCAAATACTTGAATCAATCAATTACTCTATTAAAACAAACACAACAAACAGTGAGTATGTTAACAAAACAAAAATAATGACTTTATTCAACAATATCTGTAGAACCTGGAAGCGCTGAACATATAAACAGCATAGAAGAATGACACAGAAGCGAGGATACTGTTGAATAAAATCGTTATTTTTGTTTAGTTTTTGGGCACAAAAAGTATTCTCGTCTCTTCATAATATTGAGGTTGAACCACAGCACTTAAGTTGAACCACTTGAGTTTTAACAATGTCTTTAGTACCTTTCTGGACCTTGAAAGTGGTGATTATATTGCTGTCTATGGACAAGTCATAAACCTCTTGGATTTCATCAAAAATATCTTAATTTGTGGTCTGAAGGTCTTATGTGGAACGACATGAGGGCAAGTAAAGGATTAAAAGATTAGTTCACTTTAAAATGACAATTAGCCCAAGCTTTACTCACCCTCAAGCCATCCTAGGTGTTTATGACTTTCTGCTTTCTGACGAATACAACTGGAGAAATATTAATAATCACCCTGATGCTCCTAATCTTTATAATGGGAGTGCACAGAAACCACCTGTTTGAAACACAAAAAGTGCATCCATCCATCATAAACATACTCCACACAGCTCTGGGGGATTAATAAAGTCCTTCTGAAGCGAAACGATGTGTTAAAAAAATATCCATATTTAACTAAGGAAGAAGCATTTTTAACTGTTAGAGTTTTACACTTTCTTCCTAAGTTGAATATGGAAGGCGGTCTGGCGGAAGCTAGATATTTTACTTCATAATGTGTTGAATATGAATATTTTTTTTTTTACACAAATGCATTGCTTCAAGTCAGATGGACTTTATTAACCCCCCGGAGCTGTGTGGAGTACATTTATGATGGATGGATACACTTTTTTGAGTTTTAAACAGGTAGTTTCTGTGCACTGCCATTATAAAGCTTATCGGAGCAGCAGGGTAATAATTAAATTAAGCCTAACTCTGCTAGAAGTGATGACTAATCCACAAAAGCAATATACGCTGTCAGGTCATATAGTTAGTATTAGTACAATATTAGAAAAACTATACACTATTTTATATTTAATATAATTAAAAATGACTTGAAAACCACAAAAATATGATGACTTCATGTTGAATGTCAACTCCGTCATTGGTCTGTCACCACCGTCAGACAGAAAATCTGACGGTGTTGACACTGACGGTGTTGACATATTGGCATTTCTTTCACAAAACAAATGGAGTTCATGTAGTAGCCATTTTGTTTTCTCTGTTGATGCTATATGCTAATAGAACCTGCTTCAGGAGAAAAAATAATCTAAAAATTTTGAATAATTTCCTCATGAATTGGAAGAGGGTGTTGACATATCATGGTTGTGACACAGGGAATATTAACATTAAGATTTAAAATATTCTAAAATTATAAAACTTACTAGAGCCTGTCTGACATTGATGTACTCTGCAGAGGTGGAATGTGGCAAGGGGGTCCCTCAGAGTGACAGCTGCCCCTGATATTCCCTGATATTATTACATTTTAATAAATGTCTGACGGTGTTGACAAAAAGTGGGGACACAACTTGGAAATCTTATAAAACATGCATGTGTCATTGAAAAACAATATTGCTCTGACATGAAATATTATCAAGTATTGCTTTTTATAAAACAAGCTTTTTCATCATTAAAAAAAAACATTTTTATCCATTTTATTGCATACAAATTTTTGAACCCTTCTCTGTGTTCACACTGTTTTAGATGTAGTGAGAAGACAATAAGTGTTATACATTTGATATAATAATGATAAAATTAAATTGAAGGGGATAATTGTGATAAATACTTTCTATTATTAATCCCTCATAACATTTAAAATAGAAAATATTTTTATTTTTAAACCTAATAGCAGTTACAATTGCTGGACATGTTTTGTCCCATCTCTCAAGAATCAGTGAGTAACAATGTTTTTTTTTTTTTTTTTTTTTTTTTGGAAGGGCTCATAAAAGCTTGGATTTATTGTTGCCTTACCTCTGTACTGGCTGCTAACTCTGAGGTAGCATATTTCAGCTTTTGAATCCAGCTAGTGGCCATGAGTGGCTAGTCACATACATGCTAACCGAGCAGAATGCTAACCTTTCATCAGGTATTAGACTTCCTTAGACACCGCTGGAGCCACCGTATGTGTAGGCCCGATATTTTACACTTTGATGATTCATTAGAATATATAATTTAATTTGTATAAAATGCATTTATAATATTAACTGTCCATATTTTCCTACATTTGTAATGTACTTCTTGAAACTAACCACAAGGGTGCAGCAGTACACCAGTGTTAACAGACACCCAGTCATCTTTTCCGACAGCTGTTGTTCTAAACTGGATGTCATCATACAGGTCAGTTCATGACACAAGATTTAACCTTTAACCCATCTTTACCCTGACTATAGCTAACATTTTAACGACAAAATGTCAACCGTTTTCCTTGGGTGTTGTCAGTCTAAAAGTGATGATGAAATACCTTTCGTCACTATCGTGCCAATCTTTATTATTGCAAGTGCGTGGGTTAAAGCACCCTGCGGGATGTCTTTAATATATTCCTCATGACTCCACTCATAACCTTATTAAGACAACATTTTGCCTGACAGATTCAACTAGTTCTTTATAATTGCATACTGGCATACATTATTTTAATTAGAGATGTAAAATGTTTCAGGATTTGTTTGTGTGTGTGTCCCTTAACTAAATGATCAAATTTCTATATATTTTAATCTCCTTTTACGGTCCTCAAGATATCATTTCAGGATGGAAACTCTTTAAAAGCGTCTCTTTTTACACCTTATCATGTGTTTGGTTTTGGTATATCCCAAAATATAATAGAATTTTTTATTTAGTTTAAAATGATTAAAACTCTCTTCTCTGATACAATGATTTAATTTAAAAATAAATTTATTCAAAACATGCTTTTCCAAAATGTAGTTAGTATGTAGTAATTTCTTTTTAATCTATAAAAGAAGTATAATCTTTATTTAGAAAAAAAACTTTGTGTTTTTTTTTTGTTTTTTTTTGTGGTATGTTATACATGACCTTTAAATGTTAAGACAAGTCTAAAACCGGTTTCTCAGAATTTGTCATGATTTGAATGAAAATGATGACATTCCTGCAATGTAGCACTGATTTTTTTTACACTATTTTGTTCATTCAAACAATTTATTGTTATTTTAGCTGTTTCTTGAAAACAAAATTTATAAATACATTAACGTACAGCAAAACCTAATAAAAGCAAAAGCCAATTCACATACCGTATCTCACAAAAGTGAGTACACCCCTTACAATTCAGCAACCATTTTAGTATATCTTCTCAAGGGACAATACTATAGAAATTAAACTTGGATATATTTTAGAGGAGTCAATGTGCTGTTTGTATAGCAGTATAGATTTACTGTCCTCTGAAAATAACTCAACACACAGCCATTATTGTCTAAATAGCTGGCAACAAAACTGAGTACACCCTAAGTGATAACAGTATGTTGTTTTACCATGCAAAGCCACATGTCCTATTCATCATGTTCATGTTTTTGTCTGCTTGACAGGACCATACAAATGTGTGAATCTTGTATTAGAGCAGTTAAAATTTGGTGCTTTGAGTACAATCCTCTCATACTGAACACTGGATGTTCAACATGGCACCTCATGGCCAGAGAACTCTCTGAGGATTTGAGAATTAGAATTGTTGCTTTTCACAAAGATGGCCTAGGCTATAAGAAGATCGGTAACACCATGAAACTGAGTTATAGCACAGTGGCCAGGGTCATAGAGAGAGGTTTTCCAATACAGGTTCCACTCAGAACAGGCCAAAGAAGTTGAATCAAAGAAGTTGAGGTGCAGAAGCTGGCTTCAAAATGCTGGCTTCAATGAGTTCTGCCAGCATTGCTTTTGAGGTTGCAGAAGTGGAAGGTCAGCTTGTCAGTGCTCAGACCATATACCGCACACTGCAACAAGTCAGTTTGCATGGCCGTCATCCCAGAAGGAAGCCTCTTCTAAAGCTGGCTCACAAACAGTTTGCTGAAGACAACATGTCCAAGAGCATGAATTACTGGAACCATGTCCTGTGGTGTGATGAGACTAAGATAAACTTGTTTGGCTCAGATGGTGTCCAGCATGTGTGGCGATGCCCTGGTGAGAAGTTTCAAGAAAATTGTGTCTTACCTACAGTCAAGCATGATGGTGGTAGCATCATGGTCTGGGGCTGCATGATTGCTGCTGGTACTGGGGAGCTCTGCTTCATTGAGGGAAACATGGATTCCAACATGTACTGTGACATACTGAAGCAGAACATGATGACCTCCCTTCAAAAACTGGGCTGAATGGCATGATAATGACCTCAAACACACCGCCAAGATGACAACTGCCTTGCTGAGGAAGCTGAAGGTGATGGAGTGGCCAAGTATGTCTCCACACCTAAACCTTTTTTGAGCACCTATGGGGCATCCTCATGCGGAAGGTGGAGAAGCGCCATTGTGTCTAACATCCAGCAGCTCCGTGATGTCACTACGGAGAAGTGGAAGAGCATCCCAGCAACAACCTGTGCAGCTCTGGTGAATTCCATGCCCAGGAGGATTAAGGCAGTGCTAAATAACAATGATGCTCACACAAAATATTGACACTTTGGACACAGTTTTGATATGTTCACTTAGGGTGTACTCACTTTTGTTGCAAGTTATTTAGACAATAATGGCTGTATGTTGAGTTATTTTTAGAGGACAGTAAATCTGCACTACTATACAAGCACCACATTGACTACTCTAAAATATATCCAATTTTCATTTCTATAGTATTGTCACTCAATAACATATAATAAAACGGTTGCTGAAATGTGAGGGGTGTACTCACTTTTGTGAGATACTGTAGCTGTATATTCATAATGCTGCTTTACATCAAGTTATAAGGGCCAGTGTCACACTTCCACAAGTGTCAGGAGGAGAGGTGGACACACTGAGTGTGTTTGTGTTAGTTGGAAATAGATCCTGCATGTCTCAATCAGTCATCTCCCTCTGATCTGAGAGGATGAGAAACACCTTATGAAAATATTGTTTATCTGACAGTAAAAACAGCAGTAAGGCTTGTTGTTCCCCTTTCCTCTGCCTCATAATCCAAACAAAAGAATCTCTGTCATAACACAACCGCTGAGCACTGTTCAAAACAGAAAGAGAGAGAGAGAGAGAGAGAGAGATTGAGCATGTGTGTGGAGAAAACAAGAGAGAGAGAATGGGGAGGCAGGATGTTCGTATTTTAGTTGGCACGGGCTTTGCTCACTTGTCTCGCTTTTGCTCTTTCTTTTTCCTGCTCTATCTCTTCAGAAGAAAAAAAAAGTTATAATTTTGGCTCTTGGCAAATGATTCAAAACTCCAAATGATTCCATCTCTGACCCTTTGAAGACATTGTCTGTGCCTTCTAAAATTTGTGCAGCAGTGATCAAAAGGTGTACTTACATAAGTCACATATAAGCTATATGATACGCAGAAGCAAACGCAAGAGGTTTAATGAAGCATTTGCAGGTTTGAGCAAGAATCAGGTGTCCATACAAATCTCTGGTGAAGCGCTACAGGTTTCACAACAGACCCCAGGGCATTAGGAGAGTGCCAAGTGAACAAAACGTGATTGCAATACTTGCACTGCCGGCTGCCAGACTCCACAAAGTCTCTGTCATGTTTTAGTCACAATTATACTGGTGCCATTATAGCAAAATTACAGGTTCAAAGGCTAAACTGATAATTGTAAAGGTGTGCTTTTTATAACCACCCTATGACTCATTCTTTGTTACGCACAATGCTGGTGCATGAACAAACATGAAGGTTTTATCGAGAGAGAGAGAGAGAGAGAGAGAGAGAGAGTAAATGTTTGGCGATGTTTGCATGGTGCCTCAAAGAATGTTTTTGAAGTCACAGTTATATCATATTCTGAAGTTTTCTCCACTATCAAAGGCCTTTAGATCCATATTCTACACAACAGTGTATGAAGTCTCGCGTGTCAAGCCCGCACGCTAGTTTACACTGTGCCTACGTTGACTAAATACTGGAGAAATGACACATAAGGACACAATGTAGTTTTAACTACAGTGTCACGGTGTTTCTGGGATTCATAAAACCCTCCCTGTAACTGACAACTGAAAACCACATTGTAAAATTGAGAACGAAACCATTTATAAGCAGTAACAGAAATCTGTGATTGTAACATAATGTTCCAAAGACACTGTCTTATGGAAAACCACGGAGCAGATAAACAAATGCAGTCACTTAATTGTTTACTTCCCATTTACTCCCATTACAGGCAGCTCTGAGACTGCATTGATAATATAGATAATTGACCTTGGGGGATGGGAGTTCTGGTAAATATTTGGTAATTCCTCTTTATGTCACGAACAAGGCTCATAATATAGTTGTATCAGAGGAAGCTGCCTGCTGTTATTAATCAGTAATGTGTTCAAATTTGCCACAGCTGAAATGATCCAGAGCGAATGAAAGTGACAAGGTGAGGAAATGAGAATGTGTGAATGTGTCTGGATACTGTGGGTGATTGAAGGCAGGGTTTTTTTTTTTTTTTTTTCCATACCTCTTTCCTCTTTTTCTGTCTGTTTTTTTCTTTTTCACTTTCCTTATTGAGTCATGAATGTTCCCACGGAAGTGAGGGAATCCCTGTGATCTTGCCCGGGACAGAAGGTATCTGTCTACAGTGAGATGCCACATATCCCTGCCTTCTTTCCTATGTCTGCATGTATCATTCTTGTTGACTCATCCACCTCCACGCTGCCTTTTCCAGATTAGCAGGTTATTCCATGCTGTTCAGATAAAGACGTACGACCATAATCCTAAATTAACTTTTTGACACACTGGGAAAAGGTAGGTGAATTCACCAGCCATAAACAGTTCATACTGGCCATGATTTTTATAATTATTATTATTATTTAAATTTTGTAGGCAAGGCAAGGCAAGGCAATTTTATTTGTATAGCACATTTCATACACAATGGTATTTCAAAGTGCTTTACATAAAGAAGAAGAATAAAAATAAAACATAAGGAATAGAAATAACAGTAAAAACAGAGAATTTTGCTATCTGGATGGATGAGCTAGGAAGTCTTAGGGGGTTTTGTTGTTGTTGTTGTTGTTGTTGTTGTTGTCATCAGAGTGGATCTAAATGGATCTATCCATCAGAGCAGATCTAAATAGATCTTCCTCACATGACAGGACTGCTACCTGTTAAGGCACTTCAAACTGATAAACAAAGTTTCAGTCTCCCCTTTTGCCAAGACTGCGCCATACAGCCCTAATTCCCCTTCCGGAGATATTTTATCTATGCAACGCAGGTCAAATTTCCCCCTTTGGAAAGTGTCCTGACTGTAATCCAGAGATATCTTAACCATGCACCACAGCTCAAATTTCTCCATGGTTTGTCCCCCTATCCAAATTTACCAAATTTTAACCTTATCACAAATGCTTTCTTCCTAATTCTCCCATCTCTTTCAACCAGACAGCAATATTTAAAATGCATTAAAAGTCAGAAATGACAAGATGATACATAGAAAGATATAAAATACATTAAAAATGAAGTAAAAAGAATAAAAAGACAATACGTATAAAATAAAATGCAAACAATAATTTCAATAGTAAATATTTTAATATGTTGAAATATTATCAAATAATATAAAATGTTAATTGTATTTATATATATTTTTAAATTTAATTATATTTGTGTGGGTTGCTTTTTTTGGTATTGTTGTTTTTTTGTTTGTTTTGTTTTGTTTTTTTGCTTTTATATTTTTTACAAATAACTCATAATACCTTATAATAACAAATAATTGTGATACCTGCAAAATCATATAGAAAAAACAAAATGCACCTAACACAAAAAAAAAAAAAAAACACAAAAATATGTTTATATATTATAATTCATTATATTTTTGTTGTGACTTAATGCAATAAATATTCCACATATGTTATTACAAGGAGTTCTGGTAAAATAAAATAAATGAAATACAATTTTAAAATTAATTAATTAAATAAATTCTACATAAACGTTTGCTTGTATATTTTTACTAAAAAGGTCAAAGTTGTTAGAAGATGTGCATGTGGTGGCTAAAATTTTGGGGTCAGTAAGGAATTGATTTAACAAAAGTGACAGAAAACATTAATTTTGTTAAAATATTTATTTGTCAAATAATCCTTTTTATTGATCATAGAATCCTGAAAAAAAAAAAAAAAAAAAAGCACTGTAATAATAAGAAATGTTTCATGTGTATCATAATAGCATATAAAAATGATTTCTGAAGGATCATGTGACACTGAAGACTGGAGTGATGACTGTTGAAAATACAGCTTTGCCATCCCAGGAATAAATTACATTTTAAAATATTGTCCCTTAGAATTATAAGGTTCTATCTGCATTCTGAGCAGTTTTGAGATATTGAGCTTCAAATTTTTTTGCATTCCGTTCAACATTGTAGATAGAACCTTTTTGTTTTCTAAACAAAAAGTCCCAAAATGTACACAACATTTAAAAAAAAAAAAAAAACATCACATAATGTAAAAAAGTTGACACAGAATAAGAGTATGTGAATAACTCAAGTTTGACAAAAGCGTCAGATAGAACCTTATCATTTCAAGGGGATATATTAAAATAGAAAATTAAAAATTGTAATTAAAATGCAATAATATTTCACATTATTGCTGTTTTACTGTATTTATGATCAGATAAATACTGCCTTGGAGAGCATAAGAGACTTCTTTCAAAAACACTCCAAACAAATATTTTTTTCCTTGCCTATAAGACACTTTTACTTGCATTTGCCACTTGTAGTCAAGTGTTAATTTTGAACCCTGCTGATGGCCATCTAGTCAAACTCAAAATACATGCTGAACAACATGTAGCTATCATTTACCATGAGGCATAATGCCCATGCAAGAGGACAGATATGGATTAAGATATGTCAGATATGCCTGTTCAGCTGTGACGGACCATAAGGACATTCTAGGATGCCTGTGAATCGTGACGTTAAGCCTGTTCTGGCCAGTGATCCTGATGGAAGTGATTGGGGAACATCTGCAGTCTTTCTTCTGTGGTATGAGCTAAGGAGCTTCATCCCACTCAGGTCAGTAAGTCAGTGGATGTGTGTGTGAGGGTGGGAGGTAAGGGTTCAGGGGTTGGTAGCAGAATTCTGTTTGGTGTTTTTTATGCTATTGTGTCTAAGGTCCCTAATGTACCATTAGAAAAGGGAGTTTAGAAGGCTGTTTTCCATCAACACTGGAGACAATGTCGACAGTGAAAACGTGACAGCTGTGTGCAAAGGGGAGCAAAAGAGAATTGGAGAAATTTGCAGCCGTCTGATCCATTAAGTAGACAAGATTTGTGTGTTCAAGAGTTCTCATCCACGTGTGTATCGTGTGTGTGCGTGTGCATTCAAAATGAGAGCTTCCAAGAGCATGGGAAAAATGAGAGCGGTCAGTTCATATTAGGAAGCCCCCAGGAGAAGAGTGAGGGGGAAGAGCAATTCACTCTGAAAGTTTCGGAATGGCTGTCCGCCCGCGCACACAAATTTCCTCGCCACCTTTGAGACATATATGCATACCATAAACTAACAGAAAAGATATGTCTTGGGACTTTGAAAGTCAAACAGACCCTTCTTACATCCCTACCACCCACACAAGCCCAGCTCCAGATTGCTGGAGTTCCGGTTGGGTTGAGTGAACATTGGAATATTTTTTTATATATATTTTAATATATAGAGATGGATTTGGATACAGGGCTTCCAAGTACTTGTTTATGCCTCACCAGTCCATCTAAATTTGTTACAATATTCAACCTCCCTATTAACACACATGTAGCATCAGAAATCAGGTCTTGGAGCAAAAATGACCTACAATTTTTTACATTATTTTTACTTTTTAAATATTTCATGATATTATGTTACTGGCCACTTTATCTAATTATAAGTTTAGTATGAGTTTTGTGCCTTATGCATTATTTACTGCTACTTTTGTATTGCATGTTAATTAAAGGTAGCATCAATAATTGATTGAAAATGTATTTAAAGTTTTTCAAATTTAAAAATAATTAATATCTAATATTATTTTGCCTTGCTGTTTATATATATATATATATATATATATATATATATATATATATATATATATATATATATATATATATATATATATATATATAAGTATTTCGTGTGACAACCTGGACTTTTCTCAAAAATGAAACTCGAAAAAATGAAAGTTCTCATCAGATTTTGAAAGTTTTCTTGGCCTTCCAGTTTAAGAGAGACATAACTGAATACTTGCCACAGCCAATAAAAGCTGTTTTCTCTTTTTTCTTTTGTTTTTCAGATTTTTAATACTACATACAAATTTACTGCATTGTCTGATTAAATTCTAATAGTAATTATATACGGTCATTATAGCATTGCTAAAACAACATCGGTAACACTTTACAATAAGGTTCATTAGTTAAACATTAGTAAGTGTATTAACTAACATGAACTAACCATGAGTAGTACATTTGTTACTGTATTTATTAATCTTCGTTAACGTTAGTTGATGAAAATACAGTTGTTCATTGTTTGTTCATGTTAATGCATTAACTAATGTTAACAAGATGTTAATAATGTATTAGTAAATGTTAAATTAACATCAACAAAAATGAATAAATGCTGTAGAACTGCAGTTCATTATTAGTTCATGTTAACTAGTTAAATGAACCTTATTGTAAAGAGTTACCACAACATGTAATGGTGGGCTAAGACTTTTGCACAGTACTATATATAAATATATGCACTAAAATACACTTTATTTCAGTACGCTATTTCCATAATGTACTTAGTGCTCTATTTTCACACACTAATTTTGTACTTAATATACTTCTTTAGTACTTCTTAAGATAATCTTAGGAACATCTAAGTGTACTCAACTGTGCTATTTTGAGACACCAGGAATATGAACTAAAATGTGCTTTTAACATACTATCATACTAACTAAAAATGTATTTAGTTACCACTTGTAGTTCACTTGAACCCATCTTTCATACACTTTTAAATATACTCATCAGACATAGAAACACATGAATTATTTAAAATATCAAAATAATGATACATTTATACACAATGTATTTATAATTTATTCTAAATATTCTTACATGTAGTGCATGAAGCATAACCTGATTTTGCTGAGTTCAACATGTTCCTGGGTCAACATCTTAGTTGATCCTGGAACAACATTCAAATCAACCAATCAGATTTGAGGGACAAGTTTACAGATTATGTCAAGTTTAGGCTTAAAATCATGAATTGGTGCTTCTACATCAGTGTTATTCATCTATCATTTCCCTCTGATTTTTGTGATAACTTATGGGTAGGTTTAGGTTTAGGGGTAGGAATAGGGTTAAGACTACATTTCTAGACTGGAATGTTGTTCCAGGATCAACAAAATATGTTGACCCAGGAACGCATCTAACTCAGCAATATCAGGACGTGCTATACGCTAAATAATTCATTTCAAATGTATTGTAAATATGTTAATATTCCCTTATATGATACTTAACTACATGTTAATGGTGTCTTTAAATCCTACTGTCATGTGAAATAAGGAGGATTCAATAGCGAATGCAGTAAATATCAGTTTATTAAGAAAAATAGCAGCAAAAAAGATAGCAAGGGTCAGACGTCGTGGGTGCAGATGGCAATGTATTTCTTGGTAGCTCAGAGACCGCAATGAGCAAACCAGTCCTCCGACAAAAGTCCAACAGGTAATCCAAAACTGCCTTGACGGGGAATATCCAGAAGAGCAGTGAGGAACGAGAGACTCAAATACAGCCAGGACTAACACTGCATGAACACACCAATGATCTGACAACACATACAGGGGCAAAATGCACAGATATTAAATAGCAGCTCTGATGAGGTCCAGCTGACTCTGATCAGCTCATCAGCAGCAACACACACTCACAGAGAGACAGAGGCTGCATCTGAAAACCTAGGCAGCTGACTTGTTACCTCACTGCCCCTTCTCAGGCAGTGACTTATAGGGGAGCGTTTGTGCATGAAGGCACCTCACAAAACTGATTTCGGACAGACTTCTGAGGCAGCGTAACAGTTTAATGATCTACGGCAATATAGCGCGATCTTTGGTGAGATCTAAACAAATATTTAATAACTAAACTAGTAATTTCTCACTAGAAATTACATCAAAAGTGGAAAATGTTGGTCAAAATCGTACATTTACACACAAACTGACCAGCAAACGCAACTTTCGGATGCCATCTTTATTTTTCTAGCTCAACTGTCAGAGAATGGAAAGCATAGGATTGTGGGATATCAAAGGCAGTGAAGGATACATCTACGCTGCCTTCAAAAGTCGATCAGATGAAGGTATCACAGGAAGTGAAGCTAAAATTAGATTTGGACGTGCCTGGATGCCTTCCTACCTTGAAATGTATCATCTGAAGGCAGCATTTTCCAGTTTTTGGACGCAGCCAAAGTGAACGAGTGAACCTGCAAACTGTGACAAGTACAATCAAGTAAACTATTAGTACTGTTGAGCTCAAAAGTTTACATACCCCTTGCAGAATATGCAAAAATGTTAATCATTTGAATAAAATAAGAAGGATAATGAAAATTGCATGTTATTTTTTATTTAGTACTGTCCTGAATAAAGTATTTCACATAACAGATGTTTACATAAAGTCCACAAGATTAAAAAAAAAAAAAATTGCTGAATTTATAAAAATGACCCATGCAGTTCAAAAGTTTAAATACCCTTGATTCTTAATACTGTGTGGTTACCTAGATGATCCACGACTGTTTGTTTTGTGATAGTTCTTCATGAGCCCCTTGTTTGTTCTGAGCAGTTAAACTGAGCTCTGTTCTTCAGAAAAATCCTCCAGGTCCTGCAAATTCTTTGATTTTCCAGCATCTTTTGCATATTTTGAACCCTTTCCAGCAGTGACTGAATGATTTTGAGATCCGTCTTTTCATACTGAGGACAACTGAGGGACTCAAACACAACTATTAAAAAAAGGTTCAAACATTCACTGATGCTCCAGAAGGAAACATGATGCATTAAGAGTCGAGGGGTGAAAACTTTTGAACAAGAAGATGATGTGCAAGTCTTTCTTATTTTGTTTAAAGATCATATTTTTTCATTTAGTACTGCCCTTTTGAAGCAACAGAAGATTCTTGCATGTTTACCAGAAGAGAAAAAATTATAATTTACCCTGTTCATCCAATTCAAAAAGTTTAAAAGAGGATCTTTTCATCGACTGAGAAACCAAAGACTGTTACTGAGTTTTTGAAATGAGCGCATGCGTAAGAACCTCCTTCGAAGGTACACCTCCAAAAACTCGTAAACACGAGTATAGTAACACGAGTGTTTGTTTACCACCGGCATTCGCAGTGTCGTGTTAGTGTATTCATTATGTCGGACTCACCGCAGGTAACTCATAATCTGCAGTTGTTACTCCTGTCTCCTGACAAAAACATTGCATGCGGCGCCTGTGGAGTGTGGAAAGTTACTGGAGCGCACAGCCGCGCTCGTCTCGCACAAGGAACGTCACGGCAGTGATTGACAAACCAGAGGGCCAATTGTTTACGTGATGATCGCGTAAACGATTGGCTGATGTTTTTAAGGCACTACCTCGTGCACAGATGATGTTATATTAATATTATTCCTTTCAGTGCACCTAATAAATAGTCTTTTATCAGTTAGTAAAGACAGCTTCAAGTAATATTGCAAAAATGGATAAAACAAAAAATCCTCTTTAGCACCTTTAATGCATCGTGTTTCCTTCTGGAGCATCAGTGAATGTTTGATAGTTTTTTAATAGTTGAGTTTGAGTTCCTCAACTGTCCTCAGTGTGAAAAGATGGATCTCAAAATCATTCAGTCACTGCTGGAAAGGGTTCAAATATGCAAAAATGCTTGAAAACTGATGAATCTGCAGGACCTGAAGGATTTTTCTGAAGAACAGAGCTCAGTTTAACTTCTCAGAACAAACAAGAGACTCATGAACAACCATCACAAAACAAAAAAACAGTCATGGATTATCCAAGTAACCACACACAGTATTGAGAATCAAGGGTATTTAAACTTTTAACTGGGTCATTTTTATAAATTCAGCAATTTTTTTTTTTTTCTATCTTGTGGACTTTATGTAAACATCTGTTATGTGAAATACTTTATTCAGGACAGTACTAAATAAAAAATAACATGCAATTTTCATGATCCTTCTTATTTCGTTCAAATGATTAACATTTTAGCATATTCTGCAAGGGGTATGTAAACTTTTGAGCTCAGCTGTATAACATTAGTAGCACTTTTTTCCCACATTAAAAAATATAGCACATTAAGTACTTTACACCAAAAGTACACTTACTGTTAAATTGTACATTTTAGTACACATTTAACCTGAATGTTTTATTTTTCATAAAAAAAAATGTATTATTTGGAACTATCCTGGGTTTTCTTTTTTGTTTTTTGTTTTTTTGGCAGGCCTTTACCTGCCTGGCGCCCGAACAAGTTTGATTAAACACAATTTATTGAACACTTAATTGTGAATTGTTGTTTTGGGGGTCACCACCATTACAATACATTATTTCAAAGAACTAAAAATCAATTTAAGTATTAATGGTATTTAGGATACTTTTTTAAGTGCACTGAAGTGCTACTAAAGTAGAAATATACTTTTAATTAGTGTTTTTATAGTGTATAACTTTTGAAATGTTATCTAGCACAAAAAAATAAGAATGTACTACAAATGTCCTTGCTTGTATTTAAGTACATTTTTAGTGCATTCAAGTATACTTTTTTCACCTGGGTATATATAATCAGGAAAATTAATTCCAAAATATGGGCCTATATATCAAACAGAAAAAAAAAAAAAAAAATCCATATTCTTATAAATACAAGCTACACCCGGGTCTGTTTCTTTTCAGGTTGATTAAACAAAAGGAAGAATCTGAAGAAGGAGCTTCTCTGCTGCCCTGTGGCCGGGTCACTGACATCCAGTAGCGTCCAGTTTACTCAAACATGTATATATCTATTAACAAGACACATCTAACCTGTTTCTTGGCAGAGACACCTGGTTCATCTGTTTTCTATAAACAAAAAAAAAGGGGGGGGGGGAGGCAGATAACTTGTTTGTGGCATTACTCAAATGTTTAAGCCTTTAATAAGAGTCAACAACTTTCACCTGTGCTGTTTGTGTGTGTGTGTGTGTGTGTGTGTGTGTGTGTGTGTGTGCATGCCTTATGGCAGGTGTGTGGTCACTATAGCCGATAGTAAAGGTGCTCACCTTACATAGAGATTACACACAGAGTGAATGAAATCATTAAGAAAACCCATTAGCTTCAATTATCTGTTGTCATGGAAACCTGGGCTGCTGCCAATCATTGTAAGGATTATAGAACTTATAGCTATAATCAAGATAATACACTTTTTGTTTTGTTTTTTAAGCAAGAAGAATGGACTGGTTGAACTTATGAGTCAAGTGTGACCCATCTTGAAGTTTACTCTATTTACGTGACATTTGCTTGCCATTTGCTTGTCTATTGTGCATGATTGTGCATTTTAAACTCTTTGCTTGCTGTTCTTTTATCAAAACCACCTTATCAGTGAATACCCAGATAAGGTGTTGACAGATTGCCCTATAAATAACCCCCTGTAACTGATGCTTATAACAAATGAGATCTCAAAACATTTAGACATACTGAAGATTAACTGTAATGTCAACTTTAAACCGTAATACGTGGGTTGCATTCATCATATAGGCGATGTAGGCAGTTGAATGGGAACCAGAAAGTTTTTTTTTGACGCAATGAAACCTTAAGCAAGCTTTTTAAAAGGGGGGGAAAATACTTCATCCATCAAAGAGCTATTGAAAGCCCTCAGTTATGAAATTTAATGGGGGTTTGGCATAAGCTACCCTTTCACCTCAAACTAATCTAATATCTGAATCACAAGCATTAATCATTTATGTGTGCTGCAGGTATAGTGAGTGGGCTGTTTACAGAGGGAGGAGGTCTCCTGTTCTCTGTGACTCCCTGTTCTACATTTGATAAGTGCTCATTGAGAAAATCCGTCAGGTTTATGGCATATGTGTGTGTACGTGTGTGAGACAGTGGATAGTAAATCAATAAATGCTCTTATTCATGTCTTGATTTTCTGTAGCTGTGCAGAGTGTTTGCAGGCAATGCTTTTTCTTTCTTAAGAACACTCAAGAGGGTCTTCACCTTAGTTTTATATTTACATAAACATTAACTGATAAAATGGTGACTTATTAGAGTGTACTTTGAGCAAAAACCCATAGAAATCAATGTAGAATGATGGTTGAATAATTATTAATGGAGTTTTGTATGAAAAATTGCAAAACACATGGATTCTGACATGTAATAACGTTCGGTGAGTAATAGGGGGTAAGTTGTCACAATGCACCTGCTATAAAAAAAACATCATAGGCTTTCATTTTACTTTTATATACAATGAAACAGTCAAAACACAAAAAAAGGAATACAGAGAAATATCAAAACAGTTTCGGCTTTTATAGACAGGGTTGTAACAACAACAGGTAATATTCAGATTTTTTGCTAAACCAATTTATGCAATTTGATTAATAATGTTACATAGCAAATAACACATGCTATTATAACTATCAGAGAGACATTATCAGAGAGTCATTACATGCTTGCATATAATCAAACAACATATGTGGTCTTAAATGTTTTGCAGCTCATCCTCAACCTAACCACAGGCTCTACTCTTCACCACAGTGGTAACTCTACAAAACTAACATAACAAACCCCCTCTGAATCCCAACATAACACAACATTAAACATTAACTTATATCTCCATATGTTAATCTTGTGCAAAAACACACAAAATAACACTTAATTTCAACAGTTATTTATATGGTCTGACGCAAAGCATGCTGGGAATTAGAAATCTGCTGCAGCTCAACTCAATCATATTAAGTTCAGCTTACTACAATGACATTTTAAGTTCATGCAACTTTTTTTATTAAGTACAATGAACTTTCATTATTATTTGAGTGAAACAAACTCATTTAATTTAATTAATTTCACTGTTCGGTTTTACAGTGAGGGTTATTATATTACAAAAACTAAAACCATAAAATAGCATGTTTGTTACTTGAAATAAAATAATCTTTAACTTGAAATTACATACGATTTTATATATTATTGTTATATAATTATATAAATGCATATAACATTATTTCAGCTAGTTGTCACGGAAACATTTCTCATTTTCATCTTTTTTTTTAATAATAATAAAAATAACGAAAACACAAAACAAAATGAATTTTAACCTAATTGAAAACGAAATATGAAAATAAAAACAAATTAAAACTATTAATAAAAACTACAATATGTGACCCTGGACCACAAAACCAATCAGAAGTCGCAAGGATATATTTGTAGCAATAGCCAACAATACATTGTATGGGTCAAAATGATCGATTTTTTCTTTTAGGCCAAAAATCATTAGGAAATTAAGTAAAGATCATGTTCCATGAAGATATTTTGTGAATTTCCAATAAAAATGTTGTTGTTTTTTTTTGTTTTGTTTTTGTGAGTGGATATGCATTGCTAAGGATTTCATTTGGACATATTGGTGATTTTCTTAATATTTTGATTTTTTTTTTTTTTTTTTTGCACCCTCAGATTTTCAAATAGGTGTTTCTCTCCCAAATATTGTTCAGATTATGTATAAATCTCAATTTAAAAAAAAAAAACTGACCATTATGACTGGTTTTGTGGTCCAGGGTCATATATTATCTCAATGACACTAAACTGCACTACAGCTAATATGTTTATCTGTCTCTTTTGCCTAATTTAAATGTGATAATAAATTATATATCTATATAATGCTATTTGACATTTTAGGTGTGCACAATGAAAGTAATGACCTTTTACCTAACCTCTATTATGAGACCTATGCCTTCAAACTCAGTTGAAATATAACAAAATATAATGAAGTTTTCTCATTGATGTTGTTGCTCATGGGTGCACTCGATTTTAATGTGAACTATTTCCTATTAGTGGTTCTGAATGTTCATTTTGAGTCTCATTTCACTCTGTATTTGTATTTGTTATGTTTTTTTCATGCTCAATTAGCCTCAAACAAGGCACCTCAGTTTGTCAACCAAACCATCTATAAATAATCTGTCCCTTTGGCTTTGATGGCTAAGATCCTGCTCATTACACAGACGACTTATTTAAGTGTACTTAATAAACAAAGAGTTAGAATTAACAAAACGGTCACCACATGTGAATGTGTTTCCGCCATGACACAATCAAACAACTGAGGCTATGAAGCGTTCCCATGCCGCAGCTGTTTTAGTACATCAGCTCATGAGATTGCCGCAGAGTTTCATGGTTCGCCGTTTTCCATTTTGTTTTCCTCACGCTGAGGTGTGAGAGTACCGAGAGACTGAATCACGGACACGGACCCTGCAGGCCACTGAATCACCCTCTGTTTAACACATAGATGCGTACCAGCGTCCAAGCTGTCTTCTGGAAGCTTAAGTTTGTCTTCAGCTATGGCAAACAAATGTCAAGATTAGCCATGAGCAACCCACACCCCCTCAAGTGCAGCAATGTTGATGTTTAAGAGGGGAAAGTACCCATTTGAAACCACTGTCCATTAAGGTATTAAGAACATGATTAGAACCATAAGCTCAAGCTCCCATGTGTTCATTCAATGCTTATTATGTTTCCACAGTGTGTTGGGAACAGGTCCTCCTTTCTGTGTGGGTGGTCTGTAAAGCTACACTGGAAAAATTGCACCAAAAGCAGCATGTTGTATCGGCCTGCGGCCAGAAGCCCAGATGTGACATTAATTGTTTTTAATCTGCTCAATGAGCCAGTAGTCCTTTTCACACTCAGTAAAGGTGCACTTGTAAGTTAAACAATATGACTTCATATTTAAGTTCCATAAAGATGAACAGGAAATGCAATATTTTCAAAGTAATTCAACCACACTGCTGCTAGGCTTTCTACTTTAAAAAAAAAAAAAAAAAAAAACTGCTCAGCTGTGCTTATGGTCCAAATTGACATGCTATTATTTAATTTCAGAAGAATAAACAATGTTTTTTAAGTAATTCAATCAGACACATGACTTGTTTCTTTCAAGGAAAAAAAAAAGTGAGCTGTGCTCAGGTCCAAGTTACTTTTTTCGACACCTGTCTATGGCAAGTAAGTTGAGAAAATGTAAACATAAATCCCATCAGCAAAGAAACAGAATTTTGTTTATTTAAAATATATTTTGTCTGCTTTGACTTGTTTTTCTTTTAAATTTGTCACAAGCAGCAGAGTTACATTTATTCATTAACGCATTTATGTAAAGTGAATTACAGATGAGGAGCATCACAAGAGAAAAGAAAAAGGTGAGGACCACATGGAGTTCTAGAGAAGAGAACTTAAGACAAACATCTGATGATAAACCTCCTACTGAGGTACAAGTTGGAGTTGTGTTAGATGTTTTCTTTGGTGGACAGTTTGCATGTGTTCGATTTGAATGTATTATGTTTCTATTCGTAATAAAATTACTGGCCAACTGGTGAGTTTCATTTACTCGCCAAAGCCAGTTTTAGTGTGTTAGTGTGTTAGTTCACCCAAAAATGAAAATTCTGTCATTTATTACTCACCCTCATGCCGTTCCACACCCGTAAGACCTTCGTTAATCTTCAGAACACAAATTAAGATATTTTAGTTGAAATCCGATGGCTCCGTGAGGCCTCCATAGGGAGCAATGACATTTCCTCTCTCAAGATCCATAAAGGTACTAAAAACATATTTAAATCAGTTCATGTGAGTACAGTGGTTCAATATTAATATTATAAAGCGACGAGAATATTTTTGGAGCGCCAAAAAAACAAAATAACGGCTTATTTAGTGATGGCCGATTTCAAAACACTGCTTCAGGAAGATTCGGAGCATAAATGAATCAGTGTATCAAATCATGATTCGGATCGCATGTCAAACTGCCAGCGGCTGAAATCACGTGACTTTGGCGCTCCGAACAGCTGATTCGACACGCTGATTCATAACGCTCCGATGCTTCCTGAAGCATTGTTTTGAAATCGTTCATCACTAAATAAGTCATTATTTTGTTTTTTTGACGCCCCAAAAATATTCTCGTCGCTTTATAATATTAATATTAAACGACTGTACTCACATGAAATGATTTAAATATGTTTTTAGTACCTTTATGGATCTTGAGAGAGGAAGTGTCCATTGCTCCCTATGGAGGCCTCACGGAGCCATCGGATTTCAACTGAAATATCTTAATTTGTGTTTCGAAGATTAATGAAGGTCCTACTGGTGTGGAACGGCATGAGGGTGAGTAATAAATGATAAATTTTCATTTTTGGGTGAACTAACCCTTTAACTTTGAGTCTTGGCTATACATCTCTCATTATTCATTTGACCAAAATAAAGAATTATGTAATTTAGGATTTCCATGCAATTGCAGATGTATTGGTAACACTTTAGAATAACTCACGCTATGAAGCATTAGTTAAGCATTAGTAAACAGTCAATTCATCATTTATAAAACATTAATAAACATTAGTAAGCCATTTATAAATACAGCTATAAATGCTTGGTTCTTGATTTATAAGCATATCTATAATGAGTTTAATAATTGTATTTTCATACTTTATTAATGGTCAATTTATCATTTCTAAATTATGTATTACATTATTCACAAACCAGTTATTTATGAGTTGTCAGTTGTTCATAAGATCATTTAGGAAGTGTAAGTAAATTATTAATAAAATATTTAAATGTACATTTATGCATCTTATTATTTAGACATATAGTATTAGTTACCTGGTGTGTTAATAAATGCTTTATTAACATATTCCTAGTGTCAAAACTACCTCAGTACTAACTATAAAACATTAGAGAACAGCAGTGCAGAAGATCGCTGAACCTTTAAATCTCATTTATAAAAGCTTTAGAAAGCATAAATAGTCCTCACTTTAGATGAGCTCACAAAAATAGTTAACTGACCACTTCTAAATGTTTTATAATTACCTGATTTAATCATGAATTGCAGTAGGAATATGTGTTAATAAAACATTTACTAACACACTAAGTAACTATTACTATGTGTCTAAATAATAAGATGTATAAATTAATGTTTTAATAGTTTATTAATCATTTACTTACACTTCCTAAATGAACTACTGACAACTCCTGAATAACTGGTTTGTAAATAATGTAATACTTAATTTAGAAATGATAAATTGATTATTAATAAAGTATGAAAATACAATTATTAAGCACATTATAGATATACTTATAAATCAAGAATAAAGCAATTATAGCTGTATTTATAAATTTCTTACTAATGCCTATTAATGCTTTATAAGCGATGAATTAACTATTAACTAATTCTTAACTAATGCTTCATAGCGTGCAGTTATTATAAAGTGTTACCATATTTGAAAGGAGAATCACCTTTAACTTAGGGGATGTTTACACAACAGTGATTTCAACTTATGCGTTTTGGCTGCTCATTTACATGACAATAACGCAAGCTTTTGAAATTGGGTTTCAAAATGCAAGTTTTTGAAAATGATCCCATTATTGTCTCCATGTAAACGTTAAAAACACGAATTTGTGAAAATGGTGACGTCATGCACATGCGTATTACATTTTCAGAGAAACGAGCGTGACGCCATCTTTATAAAATTGTCTTTGAACTTCCTTTTTTGCGGTAGCTCTGTACTTTTCTATGGCATCGCTGTCAAAGAATGTAGCTGCTGAAGTGGATTTACTTGTTGTAGAGTTAATAAAAGTTATCATGAGCATTGTTACGTTTAAAGCAGATGTCTTAACACATGTCAGTAGACCAGGAAGATCTTAAAACGAGCAGTTCATTCATAAATACGTAAGATCGCTTTGAAAATACAAACCGGAAGTCAAAAGACAATGAGCACAGAGCTGAAAAGGGGCGAGGCTACATAAGGTAGTTTTTCTTTACAAAGTGACATCGCCAACTGCTGGCCTGGCATGATAGTACAGCATTTTTTGAATATTTTTTTATGGACCCTTGTGAACGGATATCATTTCGACAACATTGTCATCTGTACACAAAAAAAGCAAAGAAAAAACGTTCCGTGTTTAGTACATTGTTGTCATGTAAACATACCCTTAGTAATTTATTCAAAGCCTGTGTGACCAGGAAACTTCCTCTGAAAATTCCTTGCTTTCTGAACATTTAACCTGACCATCCAGCTGCATTATTAGTGCTTGAGGGAAGATGTTGGGTGATATGTGGAGTGCTGTAAATCATTTCTGCCCAAAAACTGACACCTTGACTGCTTGAACTTTAGGGCTTATAAAGGCCTATATCATCGTCACTTTTGCATGATTGCTCTTAAGAGAGTTAAGTTGAATGTTTTTGACTGATCAGAATAACTACAAACCTATCAAGTCTTGGGATAGATTATGCTGATTTGATTATATAGTTTTAAAAATAAAGGTTCCAAAAGGGGTTTTTCACCGCTATATAAGAACCTTTCAGGGAACAGTTCTTAAAAGAACATTTTTTCTTGGAATAAATAACATTTAAATCATCTGAAGAACCTTTTACCACTGTAAACAACCTTTTGTCCAATAGAAAGGTTCTATGAATGTTAAAAGATCTTTATGGAACCATCAATGCCAATAAAGAACATTATTTTTAAGGGTGCAGCCAGTCAACATTTCCCCGTCTGGCACATAACGTAGAAATCTGTGAGAAACAAAGCTGTTTCCTTTGTCTTTGGCACTTTTGTTTGTTTACAGCAAAGGGAGACTCATTTGTATTGATCTGGCCGGGACAGGTTATGAGAAAGTGCAGCTTATGATGTTTTGAGGGCTGAAAGTGAAGAAAAAACTAGGGGCCCTATGCATTAGAGAAATAATGTTCACCCTGGGGGTTTAAAACCTCCATGTAGGCTACGGAAAGGGGGAGGTAGGAGAGGAAGAAATAGTGGAGGAGAGGACTTGTAGGAGTAACAATTCTCAGGAGGAACCTTGAAGAACCTCCTGATTGGGTCCAGTGGAGCTTCCATTGTTTGCCTGTCTTTGACATCTGAAGTTCATTATGTCCAGGGGCTGAGGTTTGTCCGAGGAATCAAACTAAGAACATATGTAGAAGAGAGGGAGAAATTCCCCTTCTCTTTAAAAGCAATGAAAGCATTTATTTTCCTTTGTGGTGTTTCCTGATCTCATATCAAAAGCTGTATTGTTTCTTTGCTCACAGGGGTCCCCAACGTTTTGGCAGCTTGTAATTCGGTTGCACCCCAAGAAACCGCTGATGCCTCTTAAAGCAAACAGTGCATTCACCAAATGTCCATCCACGCTGATCGTTTCAGGGCCTCCGATTCTGAACATCACAGATCATTTTTAATCCACATACTGGTTGAGAATCAGGTAACAATTATGGAGGGGCATCATACTAACTCCAGAATTACTGTGAAGAGGCTCAATTTGAGTGATATAGGATGTTTTCAGTAGTCACAGTGGACTCTGGACAGGATCTATGAGCCTGCGAGCAAAGCAATCATCTGTTCCCGCAGTGATACCATTAAAATTCCAGTGATAAGTCAGATTTTGAAAGGCTGTATTCTGGAGTTTGTGATGTTTGTGGGATCTGTCCTGAACATTATCTGCACACCAGCTGTTAAGCAACAGTCTTGCCAATAATAAAAATAGAAATCATGAATTGCAACCAAATTCTACTATCACTTACATTGTTTATGGGTCACTAATGCCATCTGTAATCTCTGAATAACATCAAAATATAATAATATGTAGTTTGTTCAACCAAAAATTGTCATAATTTTGGCGACCCTGCAGAACACAAGAGAAGATATTCTGAAAAATGTTAACCAGATGTTTTGATTGCCATTGACTTCCACTGTATAGACACAAAAATAGAATGAAAATAATAAGAATAAAAAATCTCTGGCATTTCACCTTGTCACAAAGATATTTCTCACAATATCTTTGAGGTCATACAGGTTTGGAACAACATGAGGGTGAGTAAAGGATGAAAGAACTTTTTTTGGTATCACTTTAATGCTCAATGTTTTAGTGGGCAAGATGTAAAATGGTTTGCAGTGGACAATAAAAAATAACACTGAGATATTGAGCTGTCACTCTCATTCTTTACATTTGTTGACATGAAAAGGAATTCCCATTAATTTTCTTTGTCAGAGCTTGAGGGTTTGTTTGAGTTGTGAAAATTGTTCCTTTATGATGTCAACCATCAGATAAGAGCACATTCAACGTTTGTGGCATGGGCCCAAGTGATCTTTGAAACATAACTTTCTGCTTTGATGATAGTTTTATCTTTACTTCTTTGTAGTATTTTTATGTTTTAAACCTTAGAAACATCAACAAATAGAAATTGGTCAACTACTTTATAATGACTCTAAAGAGAGTGAACAGGAAGCCTTAGGATACACCAATGTAAACTATAGAAAAGTAGTTTATCTGCTTTGAGGGAGGATGATTTATGACATTTTATTCCACCAGTGTAGTAATGAAGTCCCTTAAGGGACCTTTGCAAAAAAAAAAAATATATATATATATACAGACTTTTGCGAGAAAGCACCGCTTCAAGTCGAACACATCTTAAAACTGCAGTGGCCAGGTGGTACAGTTCAAAATCGTTCAATTATGTCACAGGCTAATAATCGTCAAAATCTTTAATTATGACATGGCGTGAATGCACCTTCCCGTGCAAAAAAAGGTTCATGTGCGCACACAAGAGTCTGTATATTTTTATTTTTATTTTATTTTTGCATATGTCCCTTTAGGGGCTCTGTAAGTAATAACTCACCGGGACACACATTATTATAGTTTTGTAAATAAATTAATTCTGTATAAATTTAACACAGTTCAGTTTGTAAAAAGCATTAAAAATTATGAAGTTGATTTTATTAGAATTCATTTCAATCAGTAGGCAAAAAATGTTTGTCATGAGGACAACCAATTTAGAAATATAATCTACAAAATAAGTTTAAGTAAAAAAATTCAAAGAAACAAAAATAATAGTCACACAGCCAAAATCCAGAGCAATATGATGCCCTTCTTTTCCAAAAAAAAAAAAAAAAAAAAAAAAAGAAAAGAAAAAGAAAAAAGAGCAACAAAAATAATTCAAAATAATATTTACAATAAAATGTCATATATTTACATTAAGGCATTTCAATTACACAAAACTTGTCAAATTCCACTTCACAAAGCCAATGCAATAAATACATCGATTTTACAAGAACCAGGTGATACTTTAACCCTCTCTTAAACTTATGAAAGGCAGCCGAATCGCGGTAATATTGAAATAATGGTAATCCGATCCATTTTTATTATCTGTCTCTTTGTGAACAAGAAGTCGTAGCATGTGCTGCTGATAAAAACAAACATGAAAAGGCACTTTAAGATGAAATGTGATCCAAAGGCATTATTTCAAAAGAACAGTCACTGTGGTCTCGTACATTCATATGAGCTTATGCATCAATGACAGTAGGAAAACAAATGGTCGGCATGCTTCTGTGTGTATAAAGGGGACTGTACAAATCACACAGCTGTCTAAAGCCCTTTTCCACTTCTCATTGCTTTTCTATACCATTGTTTAATAATTCATGAAATAATTGCTGTTCAGTAGCAGCACATTATCATCCAAAGCTATAAATACTTCAGCAACTAAAAAGAGGGAATCGCAGTATAGGCTGTGTACTTGAAACCCCAGTATGAGCAGTAACTATTCCAGTGATATATATATATATTAAAAGTATTTATCATACATAGATATTCATCTTTTCCAGTCTAATTCAAGTGCAAAGTTAAATGGGAGTTGTGTCTTAGTGCTTTGCAGATACAAGAATGAATCCTGTATATTCAGTTCCATTTCATTACGCTTAAAAAAATTCCATCTTCCAATTAGAGGATGAGAGCCAAGTCTCATGTACCAGAATGTCACATGTGACCTGAGGGTCTTAACGGAAATTTGATCTACACATCCTAAAGAGGAAGGAAAAAGGAACGGGCTTTATGATATCTGAAGGTACCACAAGAAATTGGCTTTCATGGCAATATCAAAAGTTTATAGTCGACAGCTCAACACTCTCGACAGATCAGAGAGAGAGAAGATTACCCTAAACATTATAAGGTTCGTCGCGGCGTAGAGAAAGAAATAAGTTGTTCTCTTATCACTTCATGTGCATAATAATAAGTATGTGTGTGTGTGTCTGTGTTTTTGTGTCTAATTCTGGTGCCTCTTCATATGCAGGGCGAGATGATCGGAGCGAGAGAAGCTGCGGCTGCACACGGCGCACTGGAAGGGTTTGGCTCCGGTGTGCTTCCTGAAGTGACGCGTCAGCTCATCGGAACGTGCGAACCGCCAGTCGCAGCCCTCCCACGTGCACCTATACGGCTTCTCACCTGAACACAAAGCACAATGGACACCAAGTTTGGTTAGGTGTATGGAGTCACGGAAGAAACTATCATGCAGAGTTAAAAAACAGGTTTCTAACACATTAGTAATACTAAATGAGTAATCTGTGTGGGTACATTTCTCTTTCTGTCATTGCTAGTAACCATAACAAACATATACTGAGAGGTGTGGAGCTACCTCATAAACTTCACTTAACTCTATCTCTAAGATTAAAGTATTTCAGGATTTTGGTATGTTCGTGGAGGCTGACAAGACTAAACTCATAGCCGGCCATAAATAGCAGCACAATGTTTGCCTTTCTGGAACTCGGGTTTAGAAGTTTTAAAGAGTGTTTTTTAAAAGACGACAAGGTTATTTCTTCCTCCCGAAATCAAGTCGGTTTGTTAATCCCTTCCGAAAGCCCTGCCAGCTCAACACATGCATTACTACCACAATGCACCCTTTCAAAAGCTTGAAATTCGGATAGTCGATGACAGATAATAATAATAAAAACACAAATAAGAATGATTTACCAAGCATATAAGATAATTCACTCAATTGATTCAATTCACTCAAATGATCAATTCTCATGTTGTTCCAAACCTCTTTATTCGGTGGAACACAAAAGAAGATATTTTGAAGAATGTTTAAATGTGTTTTTGTCCATACAATGAAAGTCAATGGGGTCCAAAACAACATCGGAAGAAAAAACAACAACTTTCTTTTAAAAATTTGAACATTTTGTGATCAATTACTCATTCTCATGTTGTTTCAAACCTGTATTAACACAAAAGAAGATATTTTGGAGAATGTTTCAACTTTTTTGTCCATACAATGCAAGTCAATGGTATCCAAAACAACAAAAACTTTCTTTCAAAATAACTTCTTTTTGTTCAACAGAATAAAAAACTGCATACAGGTTTGGAATGTCATGCTGCTGAATAAATTGTGACAATTATTTGTTGTGAGTTTTAGTTTTTGAGTTGTGTATTGTAAGCATTAAGTGCTTGAAGTTAGTAAATTAGATTTAGACTATTTGAAATATCCGTACAAATACTGATAAACTGAAAACAATATCACAATGTTATCGTTCATCTGGGCTATCGCCTTTTAAGTAACAGAAAACGGGAGGCGAAGAACTATAAAGAGTGATACTGCAAGTTCAGCTGTTTCAACCTCATGCAGTAGGTGTAGCGCTCAAAAACAATTAACTAGCAAAAACGTCAGAACATGTGCCTGTCTTGAGCTTTAGCGTTTGTGAGAAGAGCCCTGAACAGGGATCCTGTAATGACTTGTTTGGTTTGTTCGTCACATGCGTTGTCTGCCTGAGGCCCCTCTCTTCTCTCCAGGGACTGGTTGGATTGGGTTTTATCAGAACATGGTGTTTTGTTTTTAGTTTCTTTATATAAATTAATACTTTTATTAAGCAAGGATACATTAAATTGAACAAAAGTGACAATAAAGATATTTACACTGTTACAAATGATTTCAGTAATACATTAATAATAAGGTTCCAGTTGTTAATTTCAACATTTACTAATACATTATTAAAATCAAAAGTTGTATCTGTTAATATTTTTTAATGGACCTGAGTTGACATGAACTAACAATGAACACTCATATTCTAATAAACTGTAACTGTAACAAATGCATTGCTCACTGTAAGTTAAGGTTATTTAGTGCATTAACTAGTGTTAAGTAATGAGACCTTATTATAAAGTGCTACCAAAATTTATATTTCAAATAAATGCTGTTCTTTTGAAATGTCTATTTACTAAAGAATGTTATGTGTTTTTTTTTTTTTTTTGCTTTTTTTTTTAGCACCAAATCATCACCGGAATAAAATGCATTTTAAATATATTAAAATAGAAAGAAGTCATTTTAAAATTGTAGGAACATTATTATTTTACAATATTAATGTTTTACTGTATTTTTAAATCAAATAAATGCAGCCTTTTTGAGTATTAGAGACGCCTTTTTAAAAATCTTAGACAGCAAACTTTTGAACAGCATCGTAAATGTGAAAAATTACCATTTAATTTCATAAACTTCCATTTTATTTTTTTATAAATATTTTTGTATAAACATTTTTTATGAGTTAGAATTGTATGTGCGCTTTTTTGTGATTCATGAGGACACACATTTGTATAATGACATGGGTATTACACTGGTATTACAAGATAAACATGAAATATGAGGACATTTCATGAATCCTCATATTTAAAATAGTTTTAAAAACAAATGTTTTATTAAAAAAGTAAAAATGCAGAATGTTTTCTGTGATGGGTAGGTTCAGGAGTAGGGGTGGTGTAGGGGGATACAATGTACAGTTTGTACAGTTAAAAAACTATTATGCCTATGAAATGTCCTCACTAAGATAGCAAAACAAACCTTTGTGTGTGTGTGTGTGTTTATTTTAAGCAATATTGTGTATCATTCTTGAGTATAATAAATGTGGGCATTATTAAACTGACCCAACTGATCTCTAGAAGAAAATCAAATGTGTTGACTACTAAATGTCATAATGAATTTGAAAGTAGCACCTGCACTATAATTGTAAATCTCACTTTGACATGCTGTTTATTCAAATACAGCAACACTGTCAAAAGTCTAAATCATGTCATGTCAAGACTTAAAGAAAAAAGAGTGGGTGTTGTTATCTTATCGTAATAGTGCTTTACAATCAGTACGAGCAAGTCATTAGGCTCAGGACGGTGACATAAAATATAACTCTTTAGCTGGAAAAATCAAAAACTTTTGATGGCCTGATAAGTACAGCATAGTTTATCAGTTTATTAAGTTCACATGCTAAAGGCCACGTTATGGAATGTATGAATATTCACTCCTCTGGGTCAAATGAGTTCTGCCCTTCTGTTTACTTCCATTCAGATACTAAACGTGTATCTCCAAATATATTTTTATAGACAGAGAGATAGCAACACTGAACAATGAAAATGCTTTTTTACTGATGTTTTCAAATGTTGCCAAGAGGTCATTCAAACATTGGATGTTATAATTTGATATGGAAAAAGGAAGCTGAAAAGGCTGTTGCTGCTGATGTATTTGGACATGGTTTTTGTGCAATCTCATATTAGGAAGCGACGCAGGATAGCTTTCAGGCATCGTGCAAGAATGAACGCATGTGCATGCCAACAACGCACGTCTGCCCAGCAACATGACAGTAAAGTGCCAAAATAGGAGGCCAGCTTTATCGAGCATAAATAAAACCATTTTTAATTGGAGAACTCTTACCAGTGTGTGTCCTCAAGTGAGCTTTCAGGTGGGACGACTTGGTGTAAACTTTCTTACAACCTAAAAAAAGGTAACAGTTTTTGTTACTCACAACAGTAAAGCATTTGTGTGTTTAAAAAAATGTTAAAAGGCTATTGAGTATTTATAAAATAATTAAACATTTAAATGATGAATTATAAGAAATAAAAATGCATTATATTTGCATTTATATATTGAATCATTATATATTGAAATCATTTTAGAGACTGTAAAAAAATGTTGTGAGGCTCTCAATCAAAATATTATTAATTATTAAAACAATTATACATTAAATATTTAAATTATAATCACAGTGCCATTATTATGTGTGATGCATTTCCAGCATAATTTTTAAAAGAAAAAAGAAAAAAAAATGTTAGGAGGCTATTGATACAAAATACATAAATTATTAAATATTTAAATTATAAGTATTAAAAACAATGCAATTATTAGGATTGCATTGATCTTTTGAGTGATAAAAAATATTGGGAACTATTAAAATAATTATAAATTATTCAATATTTAAATTAAAAATTCAAATTTAAATTTTAAAAGAATGTAATTATTATGCTTGATGCATAAACAATATGAAGAGTGCTTTCATTTTTTTTTTGAAAGATAAAAAATGTTGGGAGGCTATTGATAATGAAAAAAAAATTAAAAATAAAAATTATTAAAACAATTAAAATGATCAAATATAATAAAAAATGCAGTTATGCTTAATGCTTAAGCAGTATGACCAGATCATTTTAATGTTTTGAGAGATAAAAATGCTGGGAGGCTATTGATAAAAATAACAATTATTAAAATAATAATAACAAATAAATATTTCAGTTTATAAAACAAAACAATGACATATTAATGTTTGATGCATCGACAGTTTTTTTTTTTTTTTTTTTCCCACTTGCAACAAGAGAGCAATTTATTATTTTAAGTCACCAACACAAAATCAGTTGGTTCACTCATCACCACAGTCACAAATAAGAGCATCCTGTTATTTGGTTTCAGTATGCTTTCTTTTCCAATTAGGAATCCAAAGCCCATCTCATGTCGTTAGCTGTAAAACCCCACTCAGTGAAGAAAAGCAGTGATGGGTTCTTAATTGCGAAGCACGTCGCTTCAGACATGCAGCTTCTTAGCGTAAATGCACTATTAATGGCACTGTGAGGCTTGTCTGTTTTACAATTTGCCCAGTCAATTTGATGCAACAGGATTCAATAACAATTAGCCTGACGTCAACTCTTTGGCATTCATTTTGAGCACTGGTTAAAAGGCTTTGCCCGTCTCTGAATTATTTAACAGTGGATTCGAGCGTGTGAGTAAGAAAGCACAGCAGAAAGCAGCGTTGTGCTCCAGAAAAAAAACAAGAGCATCTTTTTAGCTTTTTAAGCTCGCCACGATTTACTTCAAGTTCAATTGAAACAATTTGTTTATTCTCTGTACCTGGAAAATCACAGTGATGTATCCGTCTTTTCTCAAGGTCTGGGTTTGTCCTTCGGTTGTAACGGACAGGCATGGACCCGTTGGTCACGGAGGGTCGTGTCGAGGTGGGGGTTGGGTGACTGGGTGCATGGACAGCCATTTTGGAGGCGATAGTGGCGGCGTAAGATGGTGGTGGTGTCAGATTGTGAAGCAGTTCCTTCTGTCTGTCAGGACTGCCAGGTTCTGAAGTGGGAGGCGAAGGGGGAAGATAGGGCATTTTGAGCTGCGTGTGAGCCTGACCCTGAGGATGGACAAAGTGACCCGGGCCGAGAGGGTACCCGGCGGAGGGCATGCCACAGTATGGCTTGGAAGCAGTCTGTTGGGTCGCTAAGTGCAGGTCGTGGAAAGTAGGCATCTGTGAGGGCACAGAGTGAGCGTGAGGGTGTGAGTGAGAATCGGCTTGATGGGGGACGTCCAGTTCTGAGTTGAGGAGCTGGAAGAGCGGCCCATCCTGCGGGATGTCAAAGCCTTGCATCTCCTGCTTGACAAAGACTCCGGTGTTATCGTCCATGGTGTCCACTCCAGAGCCTGAAGTGGAATTCGAGTTAAAGATGCTGGTGAAATCTGGTAGCGTGGATGGAGCGGGCCCGGTCGTGCTCACCGGACACTCTGGATGAGAGAAAGGCGCCGCTACAGGTTCAGTTTTGACCTGGCTGGGGACCGAAGGCCGCGCCGGCCGGCAAAAGCCCGTTCTTAGATACGCAATGTCGGGCAGGAAGACATTCATGTTGATGCTGTAGGGGGAACCGTGGTCGTCTCCGAAAAACTGGTCCATTACTGAGATACTCTCTCGTCTTGACTTCTTTAGGTCGGGGAGAGCCACAGGTTGTGGAGACAGATATTTATCCATCTCTAATTTGGCCTAGAGAGCAAAAGAGAGAAGCATAAATTTGTAAATGCAGTTGTAAAGGCCATTAAATGCAAACACGATAAACAGATTTGAGAATAATAACTACTGGAATATTGCATACGCTGCTTCTGTCAGCAAAGCTGGCAAGATCTCCAGGGACTGCTTGTGTTGGCAGAGCAGAAACACAGTACACATAAAATTTTATAAAAGCTTGCAAGAATGCAAATATTCACTTACTGTTACAACAATGGCCAACCTGCCTGCTTACTCAGCTAAGCTAACTTGCTCTGAGTAAAAATATATGGACTACTCAGTGTGGTAGACACTTAAATCAGCTTACAGTTTAAATATATTAAACATTAAAACATACATTTTAGCATTTATTCTTCAGTACACTTGTGCTATGTGAGTATTTGCTAATTAGTGTTATGAAACAAAATAATGGCCCCTCATATGAATAGACAAGCATGTTTGAGCAAGTCAAAATAAACTGACAAACTAATTTATCGACCAGGCGGGGTATTTGGCTGATATTCTTTACTTCCTCTTCAGTTGAGGACACTTTGTCTTTAATATGTTGAGTGTGACAGTAATGTCAACCATTTTTTTTTAGTATTTGGAGAAGACGGGATTAGCATTGGACTTGCTAACACAACAAGTTAGCTAGCAGTCAGTTAACCTAGAAAGTAGGTAATAGAAACTTAATATTATTTAGAAATATGGACATCAGTATGTTATATATGAATAGGCAAGCATGTTGCATCAGGTAAAACAAAATGTGTCATGTAGCCTTCATCTAGTGATGAACCAATTTACTGGCCAGGCTGAGTAATTGGTATTTGAGGTAGCTAACCGATAGCCATGTCGGCTGGCCGATTAACAGGTTACTTCCTTCTTTTGCCAGTCTTTACATCGTATCAATTAATGATAAATAATTCCTATTTACATTTTTTAATGCGAATTTTTAGTAAATGCTATGTAAAATCCCATTTCGTCTCATCTAATATGCTTTTATTTAGCTGTATTATGTTTATAGTAAAACAGTTACCTACATGAGACGTTGAAAATGATACCAACAATTAGCCTACCTGTAAAATCTTTGTGCGAAGATGTGAAACCTAAATATCAGGACTTGATGTTTTAACACCTGATCTGTGATCATGTATATTGAGAGCATGAAGCGGCTGTGTAGCTGTATCGAGCAGTCAGAGGTAAAGCATTTATCAAGTCTTCTTCAATACGTCTCTGCTACATTCCCCCTAAGACTGTAAAACAGCGCTCATACCACAAGCTCAAAACAGGCTTTGCTGACAGGTGGAAAGCATGCTGGAGAGATTGCTCAGCCTTTCCAAATAAATGCCACCCAATTATCATAAAACCGTAATCAGCAGAAAATAATAAATCAAGACTCATTCATTACTCCCTACTGAGTGTAACATAGTCAATAGTGGAATAAACATGAGGGAAAATAAAAACACTCACACACATACTGTACGTAGCCTACATACATCCACACTCGGAATGCCAGAGCTCTTTAAGTGCTCTTTACGCGGCTGCTACGCATAGCTATTTCTGGATTTAGATCTTCCAGCTGTTCGCCGGACATGTATCTCTTTCACAAGTTTTCAGATTGAGGCTCGGCGTTGCTGGGAAGTTTCAGTTCGGAGCGCGAGAGCAACGCGCGTGGGTGAGGAGGGGGAGTCAGTTGTTGACGGTTCGGTAGCCAAGAAACCAACTGCAAGCAACTGACATGAGTCTGTGCGCTATCCGACCCAGCCCAGACTCTCTCCCCTGCATTACAGCCACGGGGAAATCCCAAAAACATCACCAAATCCTTTTGAAGTAGCCTACATCGTGAGAGATTAATCAATTGAGGACGCTTTGGACTTGAAATCTTGATTTTTCAAACTATATGCCTATAAGTTATGTGCATTGAGTGCTGGTAATGTTTTTATTTTAGTTATAAGGAAATTAACTTTCAAATAACAACCTAATTTGGAAATGACAGCTAATAAAACTCAACGCAGCGCTTAGTTTGATAGTAATGCACACACAATTATTACTACTTTGAAATATGTTTAAGTTCTTATGGCAAAGTGCAAAGTAAAATTATCCTGCGTGTATTGAAGATGGGAGGTTTAAAAAATCTGGATGAGGGACAAAATTATAATTCTTAATTTCTAAGAATCTGAAAATCTAACATTTCAGCGAAAAATAAACTAGCCTATTAAAGTTTACGTCTTTTTTTCCTTTAAAAAAAAACACAAAATAACAAAACAACAACAAAAAAAAAACAAAAAAAAACGTTTTTTTTTTTTTTGCAAATTAACCTATGGAATAGAAAAGTTCCTCAAATTAAAGAATCGCACATCGCTTAACGCGTTTCACGGGGCATGATGCTGATGGGACTGCAGGCGTGCAGCATGCTGCATCATCTCGATGGCCCACCTTTCACACACGATGCATATGATCTTTAATTCATCCAGTGATACAGTCATATCTTCCTGAGCACCTTTCAGAGAACTGATAAAACAATTTACCTGAGAATAGTCGTTTGATAAGCCCCTTTCCGTATCGGGATTCTTGGCTTCAAAGGGAAACAGAGAGGAGTCCTCCTGAAAGCCCTCGGATAGTGAGGGTTTGAGAAGCGAGAGAAAGTCATCTTGTCCCGGTGCGAGCGCAGCGCTCATCGTAAGAAGCGTAGCGGCCATAAACCCGTGGATGTGACGGAGAGCGCGTCCGCGAAATGTGTTTTGATAGACGTTGAGGAAGGGGAAGTGAGTGTATGGTGCATGGAATGACACCCGTGCGTGTATGTGTGCGCGCTTTCGATAGTAATATCCCGTTTTGCCTCGCTCCGTTCCTGGAGCTCCGGGATATATGTAGCATATAATCGCTGAAAGGGCGGGGCTTGACTCTGTCAGGGACTAAGAAAGTGAGACGGCTACACCTTTACTACTGCTGTTACTGTAACAGCGGAACAAACCCGTCAAAACAGCCGGAGTTAAATATGGCCAGCCGTAGCCTACGTATTTCCCTTAACATTTCCATAATGACGGCAGTGTAGAATACTTAATATTAAAATCACAACTGACTATAAATAGCAATAATGTGTTCGAATTGTAGGCTAGACTATTCATTAGACTATTTAACTATTAACTATATTTTTATAAGTTAATTCAAAGTTCATTTTGTGATGAACACATACATTTTTGTTTTTTCATATCGTTCTGTAAAAATAACTATAACAGAGAAGCCAGTGAAGGGTTCATAACATGTAAAACGGTTCTCATTCAGTGTATTCGATTCCCAAACGAATGACTCGTGTGAATCGATTCTTTTAAGTGATTCAACAACAAACAGCGTGGTCAGGGTAGTCTGATTCAAAAGAACCGACTCATAAGAGTCGGGAATCAAAATACTTCTGAATATCTTACTGTATTTGTGAATCAGTTACTCGCTTACAGAAGTCAAATATTACTATGTTATAGCCTACTATACTTAGCCTAGATGACGTGTACACATTATAATTTATAATTTATTTTGCAGGAACTTTATTAGGCCTATTTATTTCTGATTTGTTTTGTATCTGGTTTATTAATCTGAAATGATCCCATGATTTAGCAACCGACTGTTAATTTTTTTTTACCCTTCAAATAGCCTATAGGCTATTCCTTGAAAGCACTAAAATAGCCGTTAATGATGCCGGAATCCTTAAATTCTTTATGATTCTCATTCAACGAGGTACAATTGCTCCCAAGTTGTGTCTGCCAGCGCTTCCCGTTAATAAAGCAGAGGAACAAGGCTTATTTACAAACGCCATATGATCCCCAAGTAAATAAATGTGTCAAATTTAAAAGTAACAACACGGCAAATAAAAATATCCATCTCAAGCTGACTAAATCAATGAAAAGAATCAATAATATGCAGCTCACCGCGACCGCTGATCTTGTTGGACATTTGAGTCTGTAGTGCGTAACATTAAGATGACACAAATAAGCGCGCGATGCTGCAGCGATTAAGGTATGCACGCGCTCCTCTATTTTTATCAACAGCGTGTCTCGCGTTTTATGAATCAAAACGAAAGAATCCAGATTTATTACCATCACCAGATATTGAGATTTTTTACAGGGAAAAGAATAAAAATGCTTGCATTCAGTATACTGTATAGCTATTTTGTTGTTTATACAACCTTAAATACTAAAAATATAAACTTTTTAAAATAAAACTAAAATTAAATAAATTAAAAATAAATGCAATAAAACATTCACACATCCAGTTGGACTACAAATGATTTATTACCATAAAAAAAAAATCATAGTTTAATGTTTCATTTTTAATAACTTCACATTGTTCATGGCTACACAAACCTGTGTAACTAGTTATGTAATAGGTCTTCTACAACTTTCAAACAGACTTTCATCCGTGATTGCATGACAAGGAGCATCCTAAAACTCTTAAGCAAGTTGAACAAGTCCCTACTTGGTTTTCCGTTTGAGTTTTCTATACCATTCTGGAACTTCTTTATTGGTCTGTTAAAAGAAAAAAAAATATCATTGTTAAATATCACTGACCATTCCTTTGGACTTTGCTTTGAGTAAAACATTTTATTAAACTAGTAAAAGTTCATGTGGAAGTAAATACCAGCCCAAATAGCAAGCTCAAAAAAAGTACATTAATCAGCAGTTCAAAATATGTTGGTTCCGAAAGATTTGTCCTAAAATTCAGTTTGAAAGGCTCTATTCTGGATAGTAAAGTAAAACTTACAAACACTGTGGGTTTGGGACCATAGTTATACTGCTCCTCATCTGTGCTTTTTAAAGCTTTGGGTCGGTGAACTGCTGTCCCCATGCCATCGGTCTCGAGAGACAGAGGTCCAGCGTGCTGCTGTGAGCGCATGCTAATAAGGACTTGCTTCATAACAGAAAGTTCCTGCAACAGGATAAGAACAAATCAGAGGAAGCCTGAAGGTTAAAGAATCCCCATTAACAGGTAAGAAAGAGCCTGCAGCATTTGATTGAAGTCTTGTTGTGCCAGCAGTGCTAGGCCCTTATAGGGCAATTAAAACTAAAACTGAAAACACAAACATCAAATGTGTCCTGATGTTGGATGTCAACATTCCATAACATCCATGTCCTTATGTCATTCAAAACAATGTTATGCACTCATATTTTTTCACAAAAGGACAATTTTGAATCTCTGTACAACTTTTGTTTTCATACAATAGTGATAATATGTAAAGCTCAAAAAAAAAAAAAAAAAAAAAGACCACAAAATACACCATAAAAGTAGACCAAGCAACCTGTGCACTACATTCCAAGTGTTCTGAAGCCATACAAGAATTTAAAAATGTATTATAAATAGAATTTTGAGTCATCATTGACATTAACAATCTCCCCCTTGGCTGAAGTTCTGAAAATTTTCTCACAACAGTGTTTAGATTCAATTAAAAAAACATCACAGACATCATCTGCCATTTGCTTTTGGTGCCTTGTCAATAAACATTTGCAAAACAGCTGCAATAATGCTATTGTATGGATTCAGGAGACTTTGAATATAGTGCACAAATTGCTTGAACTACTTTTATGGGTATATTTTTTATTTTGATATTTTATTTTATTTGTCCTTTTTGGAGATTGACAGATATTAAGAGTAAAGGCCTATTCACACCAAGAATGATAACTGTAAAGATAAAAATAAAGGTAACTCTATTCAAAGATAACTCTATACTCTATATGCCACTTTAAATGCTCGAGCTGTTTAAAGCAGGATGCATTCTGATTGGCTGTCAATGTGTTTTATCTGAAATCACTCTGAAAGTGATTCCGATGATATTGTTTCACTGTGCCGTCATCGTTATAGTTGTGGTGTGAACTGCTATTCTTTTATATTTAGCACGATTTTTAGAACTATATCTTTATCATTATAGTTATCATCCTTAGTGTGAACGGGCCTTAATTCAGACTACTTACAATATATAGTACTTTTATGCAGTGTTGGGGAAAGTTACTTTTAAAAGTAATGCATTACAATATTGTGTTACTCCCTTAAAAATAACGAATTACATCACTTAGTTACTTTTAAGGAAAGTAATGTGTTACATTACTTTTGGGTTACTTTTTCTCACCTGGGCTGAGCTTGCTTGTTTGTTTTTTTAATAACAAAAACAACAAAAAACACTTCTGTTTTTGGTAAATGTAAAGGCCCTTTTACACCAAGAGTGAAAGGCTATGTTAAACACGTTAAATACATAAAATATATTTGTTTAATTTAATATATTTAATTGTTGCAGGTTTGCACAATATTCTGACATTGCATTTCACTGTTTTTATTCATTTTGAGGCATACAGACTCTGTTTTTGTGCAAGTGAGATGAGTAAATGCATGTTCACATTTAGTCTAGAACTACAATAACCATCATGTTCACACAGCGCACACAACACATCTGCACTCACTCCCGATTTCTCTCAACACAGGGACAGGACAGCTGTCAGTCAATACATGGGAAAACAAACCAAATATTACTTTTTTGAAAAAGTAACTTAGAGCTTTGTTGTAAATTTAAAAGTAATCTGTTACTTTACTAGTTACTTGAAAAAGTAATCTGTTTACGTAACTCAAGTTACTTGTAATGTGTTACCGCCAACACTGCTTTTATGGCACATTTGTTCCTTACTGGAGCTTGACAGACATGGTCAGTGTTATTGTATGGAAAGAAGCTCCTTCAAAAACTCTCTCTTTGAAATGACATGAGTGAGAACAAAAAAATAACATCGTTTTTGGGTGAACTATCCACCTTATTTTTTTCAATGTGGAAGTAAGCTATCTTCTGTGAATGTATAGAGACTTCCAATTCATTTGCTGCCATAGGCAAATAACTGGAAGAATAACAAAATGCTGTAAAGGGTAAAATAATTTGCACTACAAACTAGTGTGTTTATGATTACGATAATAAATACGATAAGTAAAAGTTTGCAATGTAAAACAGCATAACAGACAGTTTTTGTATAGCTAAAATAAATGGAAATGGATGAGACTGGAAGACTCAACACATTCAGGTTACATTCACTCTTACGTTAAGAATAAGGTGGATTACTTTATGCATAATTGGTCATTTGTTGACGCTTTTTTTCTTTCCCCTTTTTAATCGAAAGTGGCTCACAAAAAAACAATAAAAAAAAACATAAAAAAAAAAAACCATTACAGAATCCTCCAGGAGCAGCCTGGGGGATCATGTAAACACTCCATTCAAATGTGCAATGGTATTTGAAGGCGTATCTTCATAACCTCTCCAGTACACGGGGTGCCCTGAGAGCACCTCTACAAAGCACACAGCCCTGCTTTAGTGTAAATAGTTCTGAATCAATTGAAGGAAACGCCCTCATGCAACACAGTGTTCTTTTATTTCTCTTAAGTCATCAGCATAATACAGTTCTGAGAACGGATACAGGTCCTCTAAAAAATGCTGTTGCATACATGTCATTAAAAGAGAGAGTAAAGAAAATAATTACCCAATATCACATTCTTTGAATGTGACAGAGGATTAAATGTTGCTTAAATACGGTGAAGCTGCGATATCACTTACTTAAACATTTTCTTTATATTTAAAAAAAAAAATAAAATAAAATGGTAAAACAAGGCAAAACAGCAACAACAGAAATACGCTAACACTTTAAAATAAGGTTCCATTTGTTAGCATCAGTTAGAAAAAAATACTTCTAAAGCATTTATTAACCTTAGTTCATATAATAAAGTTCAACATTTACATTATAAAAATCAAAAGTTGTATCTGTTAATATTATTTAATGAATCTGTGCTGACATGAAATAACAATGCACTTTTATTAAAAACGTAAACAAATAATAATAAATTCTGTAACAAATGTATTGCTTATTGTTAGTTAAATGTTAGTTAATGCATTAACTAATGGGGCCTTATAAACTGTTATAAAAAAAAAATCAAAAATAAAACCGCAGGAAATTTTTTTTTTTATTTATTCATATTCATTAAAAGTAAAAAACAAAACAAAACAAAAATACACAAAGATTATGAAGATCTGGTAGGCAAAAAGAAATACTATTTGGTTTTGTACTGTAGGGTTAGAATGAAAACAAATACTTGCTGACAACTGTATTAATGAGTGAGTTAATATATGTTTATGATTCTTGTGTTCAACCACAGTCTTGTCTCAGGTACAACTTATCAGCAATTTGTGGCTGTGTTGAAAAAAAAACCTTCATGTTTTTACTTGACTCGTGTGAATAAATTAAGATGTTTAAAGAAAACGACTTTCTGAAGTCAGATCACATTGGGAGTTGCTGTGCACGCTCGTGTTCCAACACGCTGATAAAAATCACAGACGCCAGAACGCTTTTCATACAGAAAAGCACTGGTGACAGATATAGAAGATATTTTGTTAAAGGTACAGTATATTGCTTAAAACTCAGCATACTTGACCTAAGAGCAGGTCTTAAAATAAAACTGAGGAAAAGGGGACATACATTCCATATTATGCAACAGGAATGTTTTACAAAAATGTACTGAAAAGAAATGCAAGTCTCGGTGTCAAAACAAAAATCTTTGCAAAAAAGGACTCATATTATTTGCAAACGGTTACTATTCTCGAGTACGACAGCAATGTAAAATATCCCCTGCTAGCACATGACCATCGACTTCAGCAGCGAATGTAGATCAGCCCGATGCGTAAGAGTCATTCAATATTTCTATTTATCACTGCACGACCATATGCGCTGGCATGCCAAAAAGCACCAGTGAGGAGCAGCTGTCTGTGAGGATTGCATGCTTTCTGCCAACATGCCACTGGAAGTTGTGAAGTCGGCACAGTGTGTGCCAGCAGTATTTGGTTGAAAATAGCTCCATATTGCACTGGTGCTTAATCAGTTACACCCTGCCCTTAATATTCGGAGAGTTCAGAATGTCAGAGGAGGTGTAGTGTACCTTCATGCGCCTTTCAATACAACAGATACAGGATCACTGCATTCATTAATAGAAACGCTATTCGACATTATTAATAAATTAGTAAATCAATCCCAAGGAAAATTTTCACAAAAATTTAGACTTCTCGTTCTTTGTTTCCTAAACTCAGAACCTACTGGTGAAGTAGATTACGGCTTTACACATCAGTTCCCCTCAATGGAAGCAATCTATTAGCTGTCTGTCATCAAAACCAACCACAAGCTGCAAGGTTATTACTAATCTGATGACTTGAGCATGGGAAACAGTTGACCTGAGAGACTGGATTTTCTAGTTACTGAGTGCATCTCAGAAATTCTAGGAAAGTTGTTGTCGCTACACATACAAAACTGAGGCATCCATCGATCATTTACTAAAAATGCAGCTTCCTAATTTGCGTGAGAAGCTTTCTGATGAATGTATGCCTGGTTTAGAGAGTAAACGGTAGGTAAGCAGTGTAACCACTATTTGGAATGGCAGGCTGGATGACTGGATGACAATGAAAGAGGACACACCTAGACTAGACTGCATGCGTTTGTGTATGTGGGAACTACTCTCTTACATTGTCACCTGTGGACACCTTTAATGGACAATGTATGATAATGTTGCAAAAAAAAAGGAAAAAGTTTTTAATTAAAGCACCTTGGAGTAGTAGTTTTTTTTTTTTTTTTAATATTACTTAATTTTGAATTCTCTCAAAGCATCAAAATATGCATGAAACTAAATTAAAGGTGCCCTAGAACCAGTTTTTACAAGATATAATATAAGTCTAAGGTGTCCCCTGAATGTGTCTGTGAAGTTTCAGCTCAAAATACCCCATAGATTTTTTTAAATAAATTTTTTTTAACTGCCTATTTTTTTGCCTATTTGACTAAATAAATCAATATAGCAAGATAGGCTTAAAATATTGATGAATTCCATTTCAGATTTTTTTTTTTTTTTAACTAGTCATCTTGCTTTCGGAGGCAAGATGTTGTGTAAAGCCCTATTCGGATGGGACTAGTTTTCCAAACAACGTTTGAGTAACAATTCTTATCAACCTACATCTGTGATTTTATGTACTGATTCGGACGGGACTAACATCTCCATGTTTATTACAGAGGTAGGAGTGTCTGTTTTACATGTGGGCATTTCAGAAGATCACGTGTTCAGAATGCATGGATTGCGTATGGTCATATGACCGATCAATGACAAGATGGCGGTGAAAAAGAAAGTAACGTCCTAACACATTTAGTGTTTTGTAAACATTTTATAAAAATTGTAGTGTGAAAAAATAAACATACATTTATCATCATGATTTAATAGAACTGGGTTCTTATAATAAACTCACTGGAATAAGAAGTTTTAACTTAATTAATTTACACGTTATGTAATTAAGTGCAGAAATGAAAGTAATCTTACCTGAAACTGATATCACAGTAGCCAATCTTAACAGTTTATGTGATTTGGCTCTTCTTGTTGATTTATTTTTTTTATTACTTCACAGTGTACCAAACACATCTACATCCATTATCGGTGTGCAAAAAGCAGAAACTTGAATACCGGCGCGATAGCGAGAGATTGTACGGTAGTTCACGTTGACCAAAACACACAAGAAAAAGTGTTTTGGAAAAAAACATTTTCGGAAATCACAGACATTCGCATTCGGACGGGATTAGATTTCTCTGAGGACCGCCGAGTTTGACGAAAAACAGTAGGTAGTTTGCTCTGGAATTTTTACAGAGGTCGTGTGAGAAAAAGACAGACATGGCAGATTCGGACGGGATTAAAATCTCAAAGTACGTCTGTGAAACAGAAATTTTTCTAACGTCCCCCTGTGAAACTAGTCCCGTCCGAATAGGGCTTAAGACACTTCTGGAATGTAATTTACTGAACCACTTTGATGACAGACTTTGCTCAGGTATTTCAAAACATCCAAAACAGCAACTCAGATGCTGTGCAACGAGATCGGTCTGCTGGTTGGTCCAGTTATGCCGCCCCATCACAAAGTCACATGTTTTTTTTCGATGCGCATCGAGGAATTTATTCAATAAATGTGTTTCCAACTCATGCAGATGTGGGGGGGGGGATGGGGTTGCCAAAAATTGAAAAAAAGTATTATATTTGACAAGTGAAAGTAATGTGAAAAAACCATACCCACACTCGAAATTTGCCCTCTGCATTTAACCAATCCAAGTTAGTGCACACACATTAGGAGTAGTGAGCTCACACACACACACACACACACACACACACACACACACTGCCAACTGTGGACACAGTATTGAGAACCGAACCCACAACCTTCGGGTTACCAGTCTGATTCTCTAACCATTAGGCCACAACTGCCCATAAAACAGTGGCCCGTAAGGGGAGGATAAAAATCGGTGGATGGAAACAAAGCTAATGTTGCAACTTAAACTTGTAGAACTCTGTCTATTTATTTTTTGTATTGTGGGACACTTAAGGCCAAACAATCGCACCTAAATCTAAATGTATACTATTAACAAAGAAATAGTAAAATAAGGAATAATAATAATAATAAAAAAAAAAAAAATACTTGATTTTTTCTAAAAGTATGAAAGGAAACTACATTATCAAATTTATTTAAGAACATAGGGAGTTAAATAGTTTTTCTTTTAGGTATTGAGTGATTCTTTTTAATCTGCTGACACAGCATTTACCTCTCTGTGGTTCAGGAGTCTCTCCAAATCTGCAGCCATGTTGTTTTTCACCTGCAGTAGTGCAGACTTCTCTTTCCGTAGCGCACTGTGAAAATTCATACAAAAGAGTGTTAGAGAAATGGTCTTGAATGCTGACAAGTTTGATTAGCAATTTGTAAAATATTTCATTTAATTTTCATGACTTATGACCTATTGAAGTCTCTACCAATCAATTATTTGTGACTATATGCAGTGTTGGGGAAAGTCACTAAAAAAGTAACTAATTTTATTACTTAGTTACTTTTTATGAAAAGTAATGTTACATAACCTTTGCGTTACTTTTTCTCACCTGGGTTGGGCTTGGTTATTTGTTTTTTTTAATAACAAATAAAAAAGTTATATTTTAACGCCTCTGCACTTACAGTATCCCATTTCTCTCAACTTGGGGACAGGAGAGCTGTCAGTCAATAAATGTGAAAAAGTAACTTGCGTTACTTATTTGAAAAATTAACAGATATTTTGTTGTAAATTTAAAAGTAATGTGTTACTTTACTAGTTACTTGAAAAAGCAATCTGATTACGCAAATTAGGTTACTTGTAATGAGTTACCCCCAACACTAACTATATGTATGTGTTAAAAGCAATGTCATACATGTGGACAACTTTAGGATAATGTGTCCTGTCCATATACAGAAATGTGTGCAATGGACATTAACAAATATTAAATCATATTTATGTGGAAAAATTGCAAAATAATAGAACAATATGAACCAAAGAAGTAACAGTGGATTAATGAGATGGAAATAACTGCAAACAATTCAAGACAAGCAAATAACATATTATTATGTTAACATATTATATATATATATATATATGTCCTTATATCTATTTTTATGCCAATTTTGGGATATTAAAAAACGAATGGAAACAGAGATGTGCATATATTCTAAAAAAGTGTAAAAAAAAAACAAAACATTTGCGCTCAATTAATGCAGATATATTTTTTATAAGATAAGAAAACAAGCACATAAACTACAATGGAAACACATTTACCGAATAAATTCCTTGGTGCGCATCAAAAATAGTTGTGACTTTCATCAAAATGGTTCAGTATAACTACCTCACAAAACTGTCTCACAAGCCAACATTACCAAATGTATTGTGTTTTGTCTGCGAGCACTGTGGCGCAAGTAATTCATTATTACGTACAAAAAAAAAAAAAAATTGGCTTCAGCTACTGCAGCAACTTACATCGATTTTAGTGATATTTGGTGTCAGTTTATCAGGAAGTGACTATTTTGTTCTCTTTGATTCACTGGATTGAAATGGTGCTTTAATCTCAAATATTTTATGCGATATTCCAATTTTGCACATAAGTTAAATTCACAATTTTGGACAGAAACATAGCTAGTGTCTTCTAATCAACCTTCCTCCATGAGTTTAAATGCCACTTGCGCCTCATGTGAAATGCAGCACTGAAGATCATACATGACAAAAACTGTATTTCAACAGAGCAATACCTCTTTGTCATACGTATCGCATGAGTAATGAGTGGTGACAAACATAGTGAGCTGAAGGTATTTATTTCTTAGTGTACTGCCTGGGAGACCATTTATACATAATTAACCACTGAGCTGTACACAAACACAATCTGTAGGGCCTGACAGAAGCAGTTAAGAAAAACAAAACTCTTCAAATAAAAGTCATGTGAAATTAAGCCGAACTGCATACACTTCACTGACTGCACAGCACCTGTTTGCACAGGACAGGCAACATTCAAAAACTAATCTCTCCATCACTTCAATATAGAAGTAAAGTTCTGAAATTTTCCACATGCAAGAATAGAAATGTGCCAATATACGGTAATGCGATATATAATGATAATGAACATGCACAATATTGTTATCGTAGGCACTTCAAAAGACCATGAATAGTTCCTTATTATGAAGTTTTCGATTTTTAGAATGCATTTTAAGAATACTTTTCCAATACTTTTTAAAATTTACAACACAAGCATGAGCAGCATGGCGGAACGTGTGAAGGAGACACGCTGAATGAAAATCCACATTCACTTTCTGACAGTAGAGCTTTTCCGAAATCGCGTACTTAGTGGTGGAAAGAGTACTAAAATATTGTACTTAAAGGTGGACTCAATAGAATTTCAAAAACACTGTTTGGAAGTTAGTCGGGCTGACACCAACAATAAACGTCTAACCCAGTGCTTCCCAAACTGTGGGCCGCGGCCCCCCGGTGGGCCGTAGCGGTATTGTAGGGGGGCCGTGGATAGGCTAAATCAAGATATTAAAATAATTAAAAAAATTAAAATATTCTAATTGTTCTGAAATGTGATTTCTTCCCTCCTTATTACACAAACATAAAACATGTAAAAACATTATTTTTTCACATTATAGCGAGGTGAGATACATTACTTATTGTCAAACTGACGTCAGTTGCTTAGCAGGAATTCACAGTTGGTCAATTCAATAATGCCACGGTGGAGCAGAGGATGACAATAACCCAATAACAGACCTAACTGCACTTCAAGTAAATGTAAAACTAGTAAGTAGCTACAGCGAGGAGTACATGTATCCTGTATGAACCTGAAAAGTTCATTTGCAAAAACCGATAAACGCCATTTTAAAATAAATAAATAAATAAATAACTGACTGCTGTGCGTGTGCATTATTCTCCACATAGACTATAGCACGTTCTGAACTCAAAATCCGTTTTGTCAAAAAGCCGGTATTTTAGTCAAAGCTGACTAAAAGTGATCGAGGATTTATAATTTCGACTCCTGCAAGTCCTTGTACACCTTACACGACTTTTACATGCTGAACCCTTGTTTGTCCTTTTGCGTTTGTGTATGTGTGCGCGCAGAAGTGCGTGGATGCGTGTGTGTTTGTGTGCACGTGTGTTTGAGTGCGTTTTAAATTACTTGGTTTTGTTTAACTCTGAAACATGAAATGTGGAGTTGCTTTTGCCAAAAAACGACTGTTGGAGTTATCTGCTTTTGCTAAAACTTTTAATTTTTTTTTTTTTTTTTATACATACTTTTAATTTTGTTATCTTTAAGTTATCTGTTTTTGCAAATGAACTCTTTAAATATATTTGTAAAGAATGTTTACGTCATCTTTCACAGGAATATAAAAATATTACATTTTATGGTAGTTTCTTACAAACTGAAAAAGAAATTCTTACAAACTGGTTAATAAATGTTGATAATTTTGTGCAAAGAGACTTTATGAAATATATCTAATATACAAATATATATATATCGTCGTGGAGCTTTTGCTATGTTTTTGGGGGGGCCTTACCACTCTGAAGTTTGGGAAGCTCTGGTCTAACCAATAAGCATTACGGTCGAGGAGAGAGAACGAGCAAGAGGGAGATTTGAAAATAATAATAAAAAAACCCCCTGCAAAACGAGAGAACGATAGATTTTCAAAAGTATATTACTGGAATGAAGGTTTATGACTGGGCAAGCGCATTAGGACCAGCGTTTATATTAGAAAAGCTTTGAGAGAGCTAAGCGGGAAGGCCTAAAAACAGATGTGACTGCTTTCATTCCTTTTCATTTAAGTACACTGGGTTTTGATTGTCTGGAGCTGCTGTGCTGTTGGCGACTAACAACGAACACTTGTTTGTATTTACTCTTGTGTACTGTACATTCATTTTTTGTGCTTCCTTGTCGTTTGTTCATCAACTGTGCTTTATTTTCCATGAAGCATTTTGTTGTGCGTCAGCTGTGATAAACAGACATCTACTCGCATTGCGTGTGTAACAGTGGCCAGATAATGAGAGTTTTGCAGTTAAACTACTGCACACTGATGACCGCTAGTGAACGCGGTGTTTAGCGTCATTGGTAGTGCATTCGCTTCGCATGCCAGCAGAGGCCGGGCCGGGGTTCGAGACCGACTCGGAGCAGGGTGGTTAGGATTGGTGGCTGAGTTATAATACAGGATTCTGAAATGTTTTCTTATTGTAAAGACATGATGTTTCGCAAACCACTTTAGATATGCCCCCTCTAGAACCCCCAGAAAGGTACTAAAGAGATCGTTAAAATAGACAACGTGGCTACAAAGAATCAACCATAATTTTATGAAGACACAAAAATACTTTTTGTACGCAAAAACAAAAGAAAAATAATGACTTTATTCAACAATCTTGTCATTCTCCTAACGCAGTTGATGCAATAAACTAAACTAAACTATACTAAACAAAATAACATGTAATTTACTTGAGGTTCTGCCAAAATGTTCTATTTAATGTTATAAATGAGTCCATTTATAAATATCTAAATTAGTCTTTTAATTTTAAATAAATTATGTTATTGTGTTGAAGTAAGCCAGAAAAGCGCAGGTGCTGCTCAGTTCGGCTATATGTAATATTCATATTGATTATGAGCCATGCCAGGCTAACTAACAGTCCCAAGCTTTACATATTGATACCTATGCCAATTAAATTACGCTCATCATAACGCTACTTTACAAAATTTTGCTTTTTCCAGGCGTGTTGCACATGTGAAGCCAGGAGGTTTCTATTTTTACCTATAATGAGGTGATGTTAGCAATATGGACAACACTCTCATGTAATTTTTATGTATGTCACTTTGTTTTTAGACCACAAAATCAAAAATGTAACCAAAGAAGTGTGTTTTTGGTTGTGAGGGAAAGGTAACCTTGCTTCCCAAAGAACATAGCATTAAGTGAACAGTGGAGCTGAGAGATTTGTACTCACGCATTACATTAATGCGTTCTCGAAATATATCATTAAAATAACCATAGAAAACTTAAATTAACTATCAAAATAAGGATAAAGTCATCTCTAATAGTTGCAATAAATTTTTATTGGTTGGTTAAAATGAATAGAGAATATCTTGTGTTTTTCTGTGGCTGCTCGAGTCCTTAGGATTGGCACTTACGGTTTTATAAAAAAGGCCCAGTTCGACGCTGGATTTGCAGATCGTTTGAAACTGAAAGATGGAGCAGTCCCAGCGATAAAAGACCCCGAGTGAGTGAGTCGGAACCGTAGGTGGTAAGTAAAACTGCATCAAATGTCTGTTTTGTTGGCAGTCGGCACGTAAGTGTAAACAACACAAACGTATATTGAATCAAAGGTTATCCAGGAATAATGCGATGAGGTATTGTGTGTGATTAAATACATTTGTTTAGCTCACCATTGATAGCTTCGCTACGCAAAAGCTGCGCATGCACGTCTCTTTAGCTTCACTCATGGCACGCCTCCAGGAGCTCGGCTATTTTCGGAAAGACTCGGAACAGTGTATCTGTCTTTTATAAATCTGATAAAACTAAAGACTCTTTGGAGTTATGAAGGATTCTATACTACTCTATAGGTACTCAAGATTAACATTAGATTGGCAGAAAGTGTGTGAGTTATGTACCCTTTAAGTGTTTTTTTTAATTTTTTTTATATGAAAAAAAAAAGTTATTAAACCTTTTAGGGAGGAAAACACTTTTTGTGTTTTTAATACTGTGTATAATACAACATTTGTGAAAGATTCAGCAATTATATATGAAAATTGGATGCCATCACATGCCTATGCAAGAACAGTCCCCCTGGCCACAAGTAGCCATCTAATCATAGCTGAAAAATGCTGAAATTTAGTGCTGAAAAATTTGAAAAATGTACATATTTTTCACATTAACCCCAGGAGTATCTCTAAAGGCACTTACACAGGAGAATGCCTGCTTTGCATATAGTGGTAGGAAAATACATCTGTCATTGATATGTCACCAAGCCAAGAAAAACTTGCCTAAAAAAAATAAAAGAAGAAGATAAAAAGTAGGCATCCAGCCACCCATGAATGCACGCACATGCACTCCTACTAAGAAGCTGACAGGTGGGTATGGCTCCTGACCTTTATGAGTCAGGTCTATTGCATTTGCTCCTCAATTAAATGGAATGTATTTAAGATATTTCAGATATTGCCTACTGTCTTTCCTCAGTCAATACAAATGCATACTTTGTAACATTTGCAGTCAGAAACCGTTGCAACTATTGTTACAAAACAAAGGCAATGCTTCTATAATGACTCCACCTACATCTTTTCAAAATAAAACCTTTGTAAAGATTTCGTATGGTGCTGGTTATTTATAAAAAAGGATTATCCGTAAATCTGTGATGTTTATTTACTTCCCCTTTACCTCACTTCCTCTTCTAACTGCGTGAGACGGTCTTTCAGCGTGTGGATTTGAGTGTTTCTCTGTCGAACGGTCTCAATCAGGTAGCTGTGTGGCTGCTGGGCCTGCTGAAGAAGCTGGTTGGCTGCCTCCAACTAAAATAAAGTAAAAAAAATAAAAATAAATAATAATAATTGGGTGAACTAATGATACTTTTTATTATACATATTTTTACATTTTTACATGTTTTTAAATGTAATTCTTTGCAAATCTCAATGTGAATATCTATATTTAATGCCTGAATTTACATTCAGAATTTTAAATCACTGATTTTATTTTTCATTTTCTTTTAATATATACAACATGTACACATGCATACATACCGCCCACTAGAAATAAACATTTTTATTCAGCAAGGATGCATTAAACTGACTGAATGTGACAGTAAAGATGTCTACATTCTATATTTCAGATAATTCTGTTCTTTTAAACTTTCAATTCATCAAAGAATCCTGAAAAAATGCATCATGATTTTCCACAAGAATAATAAGTGTCACAGCGCTTTTTAACAGAGATAATAAAAATGCTAAATGTTTCTTGAGCAATCAGCATATTAGAATGATTTCTGAAGGATAATGTTATACTGAAGACTGTGGTTTTGCCATCAAAGAAAAACTGTTCCCTTTCGATACTTCACTCGTACTGCGTATGGGGAAAAGTCTCCCTTTTTCCCCGTCACTGAAGCTGCACCGTCATTGGTTCACTCGTGAGAAGTTGTTGAACCAATGACGGCGCGGCATAGCTGCGCGGCCTATGGCAACAAAGCGCGCGAATATTCCTGCCGAAAGGGGCGGGCTTTAGTGCTACACTGCGCAAAATAATTTGCCAGGTCTATGGAAACCCTACTTAGAGGTTGTTCCACATTATTAAGCATTATTTCTGAAGATGAAAAGCATGAAATGGTGCAATGTTGTGCGAAAGGCATGAAAACAACTAATATTGTGTGAAACTGAGTGGAGATTATTGAATTATCATAAGATTTGTGAGTGTTTTAGAACACAACAGAACTTGGTCAGATAAAATGAATGAAAGTTCCTGTCAAAAAAATTTATTGTATTAAAAGGGCAGCTATAAAAAAAGCCAGTGTTGGGCAGCAAACAGGTATTTGAAGCCACTGGTGTCTCTGGAGTCTCAAGAAGCTCTCCATGCTGGCTGGCAGTTGTGCGTAAAGATGCATTTCAGCCACTCCAAACCAAACCTCACAAAGAGAAACATTTACAGTGGGTGTAGAAATACATTTTAAAACAGTTTTATTGCTGTGGTGTTTTTTTGCAGCATGGGATAGTGCATAGTGCAGTGTACAATAGTGCATTCTACTATGCACTACCCACCTTTTTATACCATAGCTGAAAATGGCCAGTTATGAACTCCACATATCTTGCAAAAGTCATTTTAATACCCTCCATCTCTTTTCCCAATATTCCAGCCCAAATCATCACCCACCAGCTCCTTGCTGACGTCGCAGTCTTGTTGGAACGTGGTGGCCATTCACCAACCATCCAGAAATCCATCTATTTAGACCATCCATTGTAGTACAGCATTAATCAGTGAATAAAACTATTTAAAAATTAGTCTTCATGTATTTCTAAACTTGACAGTAACTTTTCTTAATAAGCCTTTATCTGACCGAGTTCTGCTGTGCTCTAAATCACTTACAAATCTGATGATAATTCAATAATCTCCATTCAGTTTCACACAATATTAGTTGTTTTCATGCCTTTCGCACAATATTGCACCATTTCATGCTTTTCATCTTCAGAAAGATCTTTCTTCCTCTCCATATTGCATGAGAACTGTGACTTGTTTAATAATGTGGAACAACCTCTAAGTAGGGTTTCCATAGATCTGGCAAATTATTTTGTCTGAGATTGATACCAATTATCTAAAAAGACATGGATAAATAAACAAACAAACATTTTCTTAGAAAAACTAAAATCTGAATGTTTATTCTACTCAAATCTTACTGATGATATGTCACTTGCATCATAATTTGGAATGCAGTGTATATAAGCCGGTGTTTCGCCATAGGATTTCAGTCCTTTCTCCTACGACTACATATCTCTTCGCTGATCTCCGTGCTGAAGCCGAAGAAGCTCGCCGCCTGGAAGAAGCAGCTCTCGCCGCCGTTGAAGAGGCCCCGCAGCGGACCCAGCTGAGCCGCCGGACTACGACAGCGCCGGCGCCCTCTTCTAGACGCCTGCCGCCTGCTTCCTGTTCCGGCCGCCGTCTCAGCCGTCTCCTGCCGCCATCCGGCGCCCCCTCTGAGAGCGTTTTCCTCGCGGTGAGCTGCGCTCACCAACGCTTCGAGTGCATGAGTCTGGCCTCTCTGCGCTCGCGGGTTGCTCACCAAAGGGTCTCCGGTCTCAAAGCAACGCCTCTCGTGTTGGATTGTCGACGCCATAGCTTCTTCTTGGTCCTGGAGTTTCTATCAAAGACATCTGTGAGACGGCCGGCTGGTCCTCGCCGTCTACCTTTGTCAGAATTTACCAGTTGGACATTCCGACTTTGCAAGCTCAGGTCCTTTCGGTGTGATGCAGCGGCCTCTTCGAGCTCCGCCTCAAACCGGTTCAGGAGTGATCTCCTCTTGTAGTGTAACTAAGGGTTCGACGGCTTCGGCCTTCTTACTAGTTTCGTGGACCCTTCTAGGCGTCCCAAACATGTCCAGTTGTTCCCTGCCGTGGCACAGCGCGGTTGAATTCGTTCCCCATACGCAGTACGAGTGAAGTATCGAAAGGGAACGTGCTCGGTTACTAACGTAACCTCGGTTCCCTGAGATACGGAACGAGTACTGCGTTACTTGCTGTGCCACGAGGCTGCGGCTTCAGGGTCGTCGCTTCAGTCGATATGGCCTTTGCGCGCTTTGTCGCCATAGGCCGCGCAGCTATGCCGCGCAGTTACACTGCGTTATTGAAAAGGCTTCAGTGACGGGGAAAAAGGGAGACTTTTCCCCATACGCAGTACTCGTTCCGTATCTCAGGGAACCGAGGTTACGTTAGTAACAGAGCACGTTTTCTTTGTGGTTTTGAATTGTAATAATATTTCACAATATTATTATATTCTTTATTATATTAAATTAAAAAAAATGCACGGAAGTGTATAAACAGACTGCAAATATGATGAATGAATTTTTTTTTAGGAATACATGATATGCTTATGCTCATCAAAAGGACACATCTAAAGTACAGTCCTTTAAATGATCAGTTATAATCCCATCTGCCATTACATTATGTCAAGCCCATCAGTCAGTGACTGTCAAGAATGATAAGATACAGAGCATGAAACAGAAGATGACTTGTGGACCAGTTCACAGGTAAGATCTTGCTATCTCTGGGCTTCTGAGGCAGGGTGCGGTTCTTAAAGTCTGCATGCAATGTGAGGCTGCCGCTGTGTGGGTGGCTAAGTGAGCAATCTAAAGGAATTTTGTAAAGAAAACTTGGTTTTCATCTTCAGTGAATTACAAAGACACAAGTGCCAATCAGTCATGTCTGACAAAGTAAAGGTCTGTTTGCTAAAAGCGGAGGCCAGGTTCATGGTAAACTCATTAACACTGTTCAACGTCTCTTCCAATTGGCTGAGGATAAGCTGGAGTGTGTGTCTGATAGGGCAAAGGAAAAGGGCGATCACTTCATTCCTACAAGGGATGAAACACGCGACTGAGAAACGTGATGAATGTAAACACGGCATAAGCATATGGGGGCCAAATCCAGTAAATCAACACATTGATGTTTCAGGTGCTTTGTGAGAACACCAAGCATGACTGTTACAGTCTGCTATTATCTTGTTATGACATATTTAAACGTCAATGAAAGGAAAAGCTCAGATGTTATGTCTGTGGGAGCAAGTCTAATATATATAAAGTGCTTTTTTTTTGGGGTAGTTTTGAAAGATGCAATTAAGTTTTCCTCCCTCTGGCCATTCCCTATTAGCCTGGTGTGCCAGACCAAACTGTAAGAACACCATTCGGCACTTTTTGTCTCAGCACACTGCTAATAGGACAATGATAATTACCTTGTTGACAATGCATTATTACTCCCTTTTAAAAGAGTAGATCTATTCCTTTTGTTCATGAATCATTTTACTTCTGCCCAAGAACAGCATGTACCAGGGTTAAAATGTGGTGTAAAAGGGCAGAAAGGAACAAGTATAGACTTGCGATGCCTCTTTATTAAAAGCTAATCCAAACTCATCTTGACGACTATCTCTCTCATTTACAGGATTTACTGTATATATAATTTTTATATGTATTTACATAGACCTTTCTGTGGATAAGATACAATTAAATGTAATCAAAGTTTCTACCAATCCAAGTACCAATGATTATTTTATTTTATTTTATTTTTTTTGTCTTTCAGGGCATTGATGTGACATTATGCTTTGGATTGATCAAAAGGACTATGACTTTACAGTTTAAATAGACATAATTGAGCAGCCTAATCTAGATAAATGGTCCAGATGTACACCTCTGTACACCACATCAAATATTTTCTTTATTCTTTAATGTTTTTTAAAAGTCTCTTATGCTCATAAAGGTTGCATTTATTTGATAAAATACAGTAAAACAGTAATTCTGTGACATATTATTACAAAATTATTAAATTTGTATTATTAAAATAACTGCTAAAAAATAATTTATTCCTCTGATGGCAAAGATGAATTTTCAGCAGCCATTACTCCAGTCTTCAGAGTCACATGACCCAAAAAGACTCCAAGCTTTTGAATCAAGGTATATAAACTTCTCTCATCATGGCAAAATATTGAAAAACTAGAGAAAATATTTTTTCTTGATTATTGATTATTCAGATGTGGAGCAGACTTCAGCTGATGTTTGTTCAGGGTTTTTTCCCCAAACAACACAGTTATGGGAAAATATTTTGGCCATGTTTTTTGTCAAAATATGGGCCGATCAAGCTAGGAATTGCTTTGAACATTGCAATAAGGATGGGGGTTTACTATTTGAGCAGCATAAACAAAATTATAAGTAATATAATAATGTTTTTTAATGCCATTATTCAACTAACAAGACCTTATGAAGGTCAACCCATATGAACTATCATTAACAATACTGATTTAAGTAAACAATAAGCACCTTCATTCTGAGACATTTAAATGAAAGAAACAAGTCAATAAGAGAGTCAGATATGGATCCAGTAACTGATTCAAGTCATGATTCATTGGTACACTGTTTTTTTTGTTTGTTTGTTTGTTTGTTTGTTTGTTTGTTTGTTTGTTTTATCACCAAGAAACACTGAAGTTCTCCGTGTTCAGATCCAGGATTAGTTCAATTAATTAATTTTAACTTCCTAGCCCAACATCATATCCAAATGTTGTCTTTCCAAGAATCAGAGACCTGTCGACTAGGTAACTTCACTAACTCTAATTACAAGGCAGAGTTACACAATAAAATTTACAGGAATTTTATTACTAATTCTTGCCAAAAAATGTATTGCATAGTGTGGAACTGAATCACGTCATTGTACTTGGAACGTGGATTTCATAAATGAATAGATGCATGTACCTATGAAGCAAAACATCCTAAAAAAATAATCTATAAAATACATCTTATTTTAGACTATATCAAGAACATCAGGACCAGATCAATTCTCTCTCTCTAAATAAATAACATATTTACTTTATGGTATATCACAATACAGTAGCTAATCTAACCTACATCATCCTCTATGCCCCCTTTTTGGTGTGAATTTGTCAGTTCTTGTGATTTGATTTATTTTTATGTTGTAGTTGTATAAATGTAAATGGGCTAAAGTGTTTTAATGTGTAATAAATAAGATCTCTCTAGAGTTTTCCATTGTAAACAGTATAATTCAGTGCAAGTACATAGGGTCATCTTGATTGCATTTTTTTACTGCAGTCTTGGCCTGAACAACAATTAGGAAAGAGAATCTTTGTTGACAATACAATCTAATCTGTCGGTTTGGGTCAGCCTGATAAAATAAATAAAAGATTCTGCAATCGCAGTAATTCTGTTGTTAACTTATGTTCCAGTGAAAACTATGCATATTATCTTAAAATATACATTGATACCTGTTCACTAAGCATTATCATAGGCTATGTATTCTATCTGAGTAATAAGCAGCTGATATGCTTTAAATCACCTAATGAAACCAATTATGTGTTGACTAACTGATGACTAACAGCTCAAAATCGCAAGGGTTGGAGTTTTTCAGCAGCTTCTGTACATTTTAAAGAGACATTCATAGAGTTGTATTTTTTATTAGGGGCCAAGCACCGAAGGTGCTTAGGCACCTATTGTTATTGTTGGCGTTCCGTACGCTTATTATTAGGGGCCAAGCACCGAAGGTGCTTAGGCACCTATTGTTATTGTTGGCGTTCCGTACGCTTATTAGGGGCCAAGCACCGAAGGTGCTTAGGCACCTATTGTTATTGTTGGCGTTCCGTACGCTTATTATTATTCTTCCGCTTCTTCTTCCGCTCTTGAAGTCTATGGCAGCCCATAGAACCGCTTGCGGGAAAGTTGTGAAATTTGGCACACAGTTAGACGACAGTCTGACCTTTGTCCATAGCAAATTTGGAGTCTCTAACTCAATCCCTCTAGCGCCATCAGCTGTCCAAAGTTGCACTTATGTTTATGTTAATAACTTTTGAACCATAAGGGCTAGAAACAAAATTCCTCTTGTGAATTCCTCTGATTCCTTGGGTCAAGACGAATCGATTGCACCATATGACGTCATTTTCCGTCATGAAAATTTTTCCGCCATTTTGAATTTTCTGAAAAACGTACTTTTTCGAACTCCTCCTAGGCCGTTACTCCAATTTTCACGAAAATTGAACCAGATCATCTTCAGACCATGCCGACAAAATGTTATGGAATTCAAGTTGATTTCTCAAACCGTTTTCGAAAAACACGCAAACGAATTGTACGTAGTGCTTGCGAAAATAGACATAAGGCTGTATCTCCGCAACGCTTTATCGTATTCAGACCAAACTTGGTAACTGTCATCACAAGCATGACCTGAGGCAACATGCAGCGTTTCGGCGCAGCGCCACCTAGTGGTGCGGAGATATGAAAAATGGCTATTTTTACTTATAACTTCTGATGGGTTTGGCCAAAAATCATGAATTTGGTCTCGTTGGATTCGGGGAATCATGCCGAGTCGAATGATATCCAATTTTCCCATATTGGACATTTTGGCCGTCGGCCATTTTAAATTTGGTGCTAAAATGCTGTATTTTACGAACGCATTAGCGTATCGTTATGAAACTCGGTATGGGTCATCAGCACAATGCCCTGAAGGAGCATACCAAGTTTAGGACCAGCGCCACCTTGTGGTCAAAAGTTATAACAAAATTTACAAAAATGCTAATAACTTTTGACTATATTAACCGATTGTAATGAAACTGTTTTCAGTAGATTCCTTGGGTCATGCTGAGAACATAGATATCAAACTTTCCATAGTCAGCTGAACTTCCTGTCCGCCATATTGTTTTTCTTTAAAAACCTACTTTTTCGAACTCCTCCTAGACCGTTGCTCCGATTTTCACCAAAATCGAACCGTATCATCTTCAGACCATGCTGACAAAAAGTTATGGATTTCAAGTCGATAAGTCAAACCGTTTTCGTATACCAGAGCAACGAATTTGAGGCATGATGCAAAAATGACTCTTGAAGCTGTATCTCTGCAATGCTTTATCATATTCAGACCAAACTTGGTACGTGTCATCACAAGCATGACCTGAGGCATCATACAGTGTTTCGGCGCAGCGCCACCTACTGGAGTGGAGATATGAAAAATGGCTATTTTTGCTTATAACTTCTGATGGGTTTGACCAAAATTCATAAATTTGGTATGGTTCATCAGGACAATGCCCTGAAGGAGCCTGAGAAGTTTCGGACCAGCACCACCTTGTGGTCAAAAGTTATAACAAAATTGACAAAAATGCTAATAACTTTTGATAATATCTACCGATTGTAATGAAACTGGTCTCAATAGATTCCTTGGGTCATGCTGAGAACATAGATATCAAATTTGCCATATTCAGCTGAACTTCCTGTCCGCCATATTGTTTTTCTTTAAAAACCTACTTTTTCAAACTCCTCCTAGACCTTTGCTCCGATTTTCACCAAAATTGAACCGTATCATCTTCAGACCATGCCGACAAAAAGTTATGGATTTCAAGTTGATAAGTCAAACCGTTTTCGTATACCGGAGCAAAGAATTTGAGAGATGATGCAAAAATTACTCTTGAAGCTGTATCTCTACAATGCTTTGACATATTCAGACCAAACTTGGTACGTGTCATCACAAGCATGACCTGAGGCATCATACAGTGTTTCGGCGCAGCGCCACCTACTGGAGTGGAGATATGAAAAATGGCTATTTTTGCTTATAACTTCTGATGGGTTTGACCAAAATTCATTAATTTGGTATGGGTCATCAGGACAATGCCCTGAAGCAGCCTGAGAAGTTTCGGACCAGCGCCACCTCGTGCTCAAAAGTTATAACAAACTTGACAAAAATGCTAATAACTTTTTTTTCTAATTGCTCACTGCTGCTGTTGGTCTGATGCTCACGGCCATGTTGGCTGGCTTCTTGTGCCGTTTTTGTGCTTGGCCCCGTAATTGCTGCTTGCAGCTATATTTATTATTCTTCTTCTTCTTCCGCTCTTGAAGTCTATGGCAGCCCATAGAACCGCTTGCGGGAAAGTTGTGAAATTTGGCACACAGTTAGAGGACAGAATGACCTTTGTCCATAGCAAATTTGGAGTCTCTAACTCAATCCCTCTAGCGCCACCAGCTGTCCAAAGTTGCACTTATGTTTATGCTAATAACTTTTGAACCATAAGGGCTAGAAACAAAATTCTTTTTTCCTATGATTCCTTGGGTCAAGACGAATCGATTGCATCATATGACGTCATTTTCCGTCATGAAAATTTTTCCGCCATTTTGAATTTTCTGAAAAACCTACTTTTTCGAACTCCTCCTAGGCCGTTAGTCCGATTTTCATGAAAATTAAACCAGATCATCTTCAGACCATGGTGACAAAAAGTTATGGAATTCAAGTCGATTGCTCAAACCGTTTTCGAAAAACACACGAACGAATTGTACGTAGCGCTTGCGAAAATAGAAGTAAGGCTGTATCTCTGCAACACTTTATCATATTCAGACCAAACTTGATACATGTCTTCACAAGCATGACCTGAGGCACCATGCAGTGTTTCGGCTCAGCGCCACCTACTGGTGCGGAGATATGAAAAATGGATATTTTTGCTTATAACTTCTGATGGGTTTGTCCAAAAATCATAAATTTGGTCTTGTTGGATTCGGGGTATCATGCCGAGTCAAATGATATCCAATTTTCCCATATCGGACATTTTGGCCGTCGGCTATTTTGAATTTCGTGCTAAAATGCTGTATTTTACGAACGCATTAGCGTATCGTTACGAAACTCGGTATGGGTCCCCAGCACAATACCCTGAAGGAGCCTGAGAAGTTTCAGCACTGCGCCACCTTGTGGTCAAAAGTTATAACAAAATTTACAGAAATGCTAATAACTTTTGAGTATATTAACCGATTGTAATGAAACTGTTTTCAGTAGATTCCTTGGGTCATGCTGAGAACATAGATATCAAACTTTCCATAGTCAGCTGAACTTCCTGTCCGCCGTATTGTTTTTCTTTAAAAACCTACTTTTTCGAACTCCTCCTAGACCGTTGCTCCGATTTTCACCAAAATCGAACCGTATCATCTTCAGACCATGCTGACAAAAAGTTATGGATTTCAAGTCGATAAGTCAAACCGTTTTCGCATACCAGAGCAACGAATTTGAGGCATGATGCAAAAATGACTCTTGAAGCTGTATCTCTGCTATGCTTTATCATATTCAGACCAAACTTGGTATGTGTCATCACAAGCATGACCTGAGGCATCATACAATGTTTCAGCACAGCGCCACCTACTGGAGTGGAGATATGAAAAATGGCTGTTTTTGCTTATAACTTCTGATGGGTTTGACCAAAATTCATAAATTTGGTATGGTTCATCAGGACAATGCCCTGAAGGAGCCTGAGAAGTTTCGGACCAGCACCACCTTGTGGTCAAAAGTTATAACAAAATTTACAAAAATGCTAATAACTTTTGTCTATATTAACCAATTGTAATGAAACTGGTCTCAGTAGATTCCTTGGGTCATGCTGAGAACAAAGATATCAAATTTGCCATAGTCAGCTGAAATTCCTGTCCGCCATATTGTTTTACTTTAAAAACCTACTTTTTCGAACTCCTCCTAGACCGTTGCTCCGATTTTCACCAAAATTGAACCGTATCATCTTCAGACTATGCCGACAAAAAGTTATGGATTTCAAGTTGATAAGTCAAACCGTTTTCGTATACCAGAGCAAAACATTTGAGATATGATGCAAAAATGACTCTTGAAGCTGTATCTCTGCAATGCTTTATCATATTCAGACCAAACTTGGTACGTGTCATCACAAGCATGACCTGAGGCATCATACAGTGTTTCGGCGCAGCGCCACCTACTGGAGTGGAGATATGAATAATGGCTATTTTTGCTTATAACTTCTGATGGGTTTGACCAAAATTCATAAATTTGGTATGGGTCATCAGGACAATGCCCTGAAGGAGCCTGAGAAGTTTCGGACCAGCGCCACCTTGTGGTCAAAAGTTATAACAAAATTGACAAAAATGCTAATAACTTTTTTTTTCTAATTGCTCACTGCTGCTGTTGGTCTGATGCTCCCAGCCATGTTGGCTGGCTTCTTCTGCCGTTTTTGTGCTTGGCCCCGTAATTGCTGCTTGCAGCTATATTTATTCTTCTTCTTCTTCCGCTCTTGAAGTCTATGGCAGCCCATAGAACCGCTTGCGGGAAAGTTGTGAAATTTGGCACACAGTTAGAGGACAGAATGACCTTTGTCCATAGCAAATTTGGAGTCTCTAACTCAATCCCTCTAGCGCCACCAGCTGTCCAAAGTTGCACTTATGTTTATGCTAATAACTTTTGAACCATAAGGGCTAGAAACAAAATTCTTTTTTCCTATGATTCCTTGGGTCAAGACGAATCGATTGCATCATATGACGTCATTTTCCGTCATGAAAATTTTTCCGCCATTTTGAATTTTCTGAAAAACCTACTTTTTCGAACTCCTCCTAGGCCGTTAGTCCGATTTTCATGAAAATTAAACCAGATCATCTTCAGACCATGGTGACAAAAAGTTATGGAATTCAAGTCGATTGCTCAAACCGTTTTCGAAAAACACACGAACGAATTGTACGTAGCGCTTGCGAAAATAGAAGTAAGGCTGTATCTCTGCAACACTTTATCATATTCAGACCAAACTTGATACATGTCTTCACAAGCATGACCTGAGGCACCATGCAGTGTTTCGGCTCAGCGCCACCTACTGGTGCGGAGATATGAAAAATGGATATTTTTGCTTATAACTTCTGATGGGTTTGTCCAAAAATCATAAATTTGGTCTTGTTGGATTCGGGGTATCATGCCGAGTCAAATGATATCCAATTTTCCCATATCGGACATTTTGGCCGTCGGCTATTTTGAATTTCGTGCTAAAATGCTGTATTTTACGAACGCATTAGCGTATCGTTACGAAACTCGGTATGGGTCCCCAGCACAATACCCTGAAGGAGCCTGAGAAGTTTCAGCACTGCGCCACCTTGTGGTCAAAAGTTATAACAAAATTTACAGAAATGCTAATAACTTTTGAGTATATTAACCGATTGTAATGAAACTGTTTTCAGTAGATTCCTTGGGTCATGCTGAGAACATAGATATCAAACTTTCCATAGTCAGCTGAACTTCCTGTCCGCCGTATTGTTTTTCTTTAAAAACCTACTTTTTCGAACTCCTCCTAGACCGTTGCTCCGATTTTCACCAAAATCGAACCGTATCATCTTCAGACCATGCTGACAAAAAGTTATGGATTTCAAGTCGATAAGTCAAACCGTTTTCGCATACCAGAGCAACGAATTTGAGGCATGATGCAAAAATGACTCTTGAAGCTGTATCTCTGCTATGCTTTATCATATTCAGACCAAACTTGGTATGTGTCATCACAAGCATGACCTGAGGCATCATACAATGTTTCAGCACAGCGCCACCTACTGGAGTGGAGATATGAAAAATGGCTGTTTTTGCTTATAACTTCTGATGGGTTTGACCAAAATTCATAAATTTGGTATGGTTCATCAGGACAATGCCCTGAAGGAGCCTGAGAAGTTTCGGACCAGCACCACCTTGTGGTCAAAAGTTATAACAAAATTTACAAAAATGCTAATAACTTTTGTCTATATTAACCAATTGTAATGAAACTGGTCTCAGTAGATTCCTTGGGTCATGCTGAGAACAAAGATATCAAATTTGCCATAGTCAGCTGAAATTCCTGTCCGCCATATTGTTTTACTTTAAAAACCTACTTTTTCGAACTCCTCCTAGACCGTTGCTCCGATTTTCACCAAAATTGAACCGTATCATCTTCAGACCATGCCGACAAAAAGTTATGGATTTCAAGTTGATAAGTCAAACCGTTTTCGTATACCAGAGCAAAACATTTGAGATATGATGCAAAAATGACTCTTGAAGCTGTATCTCTGCAATGCTTTATCATATTCAGACCAAACTTGGTACGTGTCATCACAAGCATGACCTGAGGCATCATACAGTGTTTCGGCGCAGCGCCACCTACTGGAGTGGAGATATGAATAATGGCTATTTTTGCTTATAACTTCTGATGGGTTTGACCAAAATTCATAAATTTGGTATGGGTCATCAGGACAATGCCCTGAAGGAGCCTGAGAAGTTTCGGACCAGCGCCACCTTGTGGTCAAAAGTTATAACAAAATTGACAAAAATGCTAATAACTTTTTTTTCTAATTGCTCACTGCTGCTGTTGGTCTGATGCTCCCAGCCATGTTGGCTGGCTTCTTCTGCCGTTTTTGTGCTTGGCCCCGTAATTGCTGCTTGCAGCTATATTTATTATTATTTTTTTTCCATCACACCAAACAGGGTGTTTAGTCAAAAAGTTAAATTATGGTCTCATCAGACCATAAAATCTGCCACATGCCAATGTTTTTCAATGTGCAAGTTAACACAATACTGTTCTACAAATTGGGCCTTCTAAATCATTTTAAGGGTGATGAATCTCATTATATTATACTTTATAGTCATAATCAATTTATATCATTTATAGAGATCTTATTGCACTTTAATTTTAAGGCATATTCAGGAGGCCAACAATAGGTGATAACATCTGCAATGTAATTTTTACTATTTTTTTCTACAACTCTAATATTTACCACAGCTGAGTAGAGGATCAATGTATGTAAAGCATGAAGTTGGACATTTTAGACGAAAGCTGATCCTAGAATGTTTCTGTTACAGTCTGTAGTACTTTCTGCTATTTTTCGAAACCACATCACTGACCTTGTGAACCAACAAAAATTCTGCTGAAATTACTGAATATCTGTAAAAGCAAACATAGTACAATGACGATTTAAAAAGAGAACTTAAAAAAAAGAAAACACACTGTGCCAAGTTAAATATAAATGCTGTTCTCTTTTCTATTTCTAACTGGTTCAATATTTCAAAATGTTTTTCAAACTCTAGGGAAATTTTTGTCTCACCATTTTAAGCAAAGACGGTTGATTGCGGTTTTGTTTGAGCTCTGACCCTGAGCTTACCATAAAGACAAACGCAAATAGAACAGATCTTAAGTGAAAATGAAATCTGAAAGGCAGTTAGGACTAGAACACACTTTGTGTACCACGGTTTGCATTTAAACTTAACCTTTTCAGAGGTTATTACTATAGCTTCAGAATTTCACCCAAAAATGTAAGTTCTGTTATCATTTACTTACTCTCATGTTGTTCCAAATGCATTCTTCCACACAAAAGACATTTCAATGAATTATACAATTTTTTTCAATGCTATTACAATGAACGGGGACTGAGGCTTTAGCGCTTCAAAAAGATGCAAAAAGAACAAAATATTTCAATATTTTTGTGAGAAATTGAAATTTTATAATGTCATTGATAATCTTCTACTCCAGTGAGATGTTAACCACTGTGAATGGATCACTGAGTAAACAGATTAGTCATATTTATAAACATGTGAAGTAATTTTCCTGAACTAAATGAACAATGACTGAAAATATCCAACCTAAAATAAACAAATACTTCACAAATCAGAGTTTTCTCTCTACTTCTACAGACTACTTCTCTCATGAACACGCCAAAAGAAAACTAGGTGAATGTACAACATTTTCTGCTACTTCTATGGTGCTTTTACATCATTTTTCAAGCTTGACAGCATCAGTTCCCATTCACTCTCGCATTCCTGTTTTGATGCAAGTTTTTTAAGATTTCTCTTTTTGTGCTATATGGGTTTTGAACAACATGAAGTGTATGCACAGATGGATGAAATCCAAAGCTATGGTAATTTTGTGCACAATCTCCTTTACTTGGTAATTCATTGGGGTGGACTGGCAGACTGACTAAAAAATGTACATGACTAACTCCTGCTGCTGGATCAGGTATGCCCTGGCTTTTGTAGCATTACTGAACACATTATTGGAACAAACTTAGTGACCTCTGAGACAAGAGCAAACAATTATTTATACCAACATGAACAAAAGCAAGGTTATACTGAGGTTTTACAGTTCAAGCTTTTAATCTTGCTATCTTAATATTGGATATAATGTGTTCTAAGGGCAAGTCAAACCTCAAATCATTGTCTTTGTTGCTCTGCTCACTTAATTGACAGAAGTGCACGTGTAGTCCAATTAATAGAGTCACTGTCTGTTACCAGAATAATGAAGTCAAATAATAAATTTACAACAGGATCTAGAAAAAAATCTTATTATGATTAAACCAGAAAAACACAGCCCAACCACTAAAGATAGATTCACAAATAACCTGCCTGAAAAAGGTTAGAGAGAAAACTACTGCACCATGGTGCAACAGTACTCATTGTTTCAAGAGAGAAACTCATAGAGCTGAAATGGAAACAAACTCATTTAGAGGTCTTTAGAGACATGTGGAAAGACAGTATGTCCTGCTATAAAAAAACAACCTCTAAAAGCCACCAGGGCCAAGCATCTCTGCAAACTCATAGAAAATATCCAAAATAATCCAAGGTTTTTATTTAGTACAGTGGTTAGATTAACAACTAAGCAGACATCACCTGAACTGAATATTCCATGACAGTTTAGTAGTAATGACTTCTTGAATTTCTTCACTGAGAAAATCGAAAGCATCAGAAATACAATTTTAAATGTAGGCTACAACCTTTGACAGCGGTTTATGATTCATCCTCAATTATCGCCCCTCAAGAACAATTGCAATGCTTTAAAACTATAGAAGAGCATGAAGAGCTAAATAAACTTACTGCATTTAAACCAACAAGTTTATTAAATCCATATCCACTACATTACTGAGAGAGTTTTTACCTAACAGAAGAGCCTCTTCTTAATATTAAATATAATCAATATTATCTATCTCGGAGTCATGTCCTACGACCTGAATTCAATTTGCCGTTAATAAATTACAAATGATAAAAAAAAAGGGGGAAAAAAAAGTACTCATGGTTTCAAGAGAGAAACTCGTAGAGCTGAAATGGAAACAAACTCATTTAGAGGTCTTTAGAGACATGTGGAAAGACAGTATGTCCTGCTATAAAAAAACAAAAAAAAACCTCTAAAAGCCACCAGGGCCAAGCATCTCTGCAAACTCATAGAAAATATCCAAAATAATCCAAGGTTTTTATTTAGTACAGTGGTTAGATTAACAACTAAGCAGACATCACCTGAACTGAATATTCCATGACAGTTTAGTAGTAATGACTTCATGAATTTCTTCACTGAAGATTTCTATTAAATCGATATCCACTACATTACTGAGAGAGTTTTTACCTAACAGAAGAGCCTCTTCTCAATATTAAATATAATCAATATTATCTATCTCGAAGTCATGTCCTACGACCTGAATTCAATTTGCCGTTAATAAATTACAAATGATTAAAAAGGTTAAAAAAGGTCTCAGTCAGGGGATTCAGTCAGGATTCCGGCCCCATCATAGCACAGAAACTGTGCTCGTTAAAATTACAAATGATTTCTAGCTTCATTACTCATAGATCATTACAAAATTATACTGGTATTCAGTGACAGGCATTAAGGTGTTTTAGATCGTACTAGGGCTGCATGATTAATCGAAATTAAACCAAAATTGTGATTTGGTGGAGAGCAGCTCTTTGATCAGTAGTAAATGCTTTTGAAAAAGTCAAACATCATCCTAAATGTATAAACCTGTTGTCTAACAAAAGACATCATTTAGTAACAGGATTTTACTCCAAACTGACTTCATAACATCAGTCGAGTGTTTAAAATAGCTTCCTTTTGTGAGCTGATGTATGAATGAAAAATACGTTTAGCAAAACTGACAAAAAAAAAAAAAAAATATATATATATATATATATATATATATATATATACACAAAATTACTGTCCCAAATTTTTTTATCATAATATAATATTTTATAACAAATCCTTAGACCTTTGTAATGATTTATGATCATAGGCTGCCTGCATGTTAACAGGCATCTCTGCAGTTTTTCGTATTATTATTATTAATATTATTATCTTATTTTTATGATGTTATATTTATTCTTAAATACTCTGTGTTTTACTTTCAGTAATTTAAGTGTTATTACAAATAGTAATATGTCTTATTTCGTTTAATATTTAGCAATAATAATAATCACAATAATTATTATTAGTCATATTAATATACTGTATAAACACAATTTGGCCCAAAATTGTGTTTCCCTACAAACTAGCACAACAAACAGGGTGTTTGTATACATATTGTATATGTACAAATATATAATATGCCAAATATATAATATGCCAAAAGATTTGGCACACCTGCCTTTTACGTGCACATGAACTTTAAAGGAATAGTTCACCCAAAAATGAAAATTCTGAATTCTGTCATCATTTACTCTCAGTAAACCTCAGGTTGTTCCAAACCTGTATACATTTTTTTGTTATGTTGAACACAAAGAAAGATCCAGAATGTGGGAAACTGAACAGTTCTAGGGCACCACTGACTTTCACAGTATTTTTTTACCTACTATGGAAGTCAAAGTGTGCCCCAAAGCGGCCTGGTTACAAAATATCTTTCTTTGTGTTCAACATAACAAAGACATTTTTACAGGTTTGGAACAACTTGAGGGTGAGTAAATGATGACAGAATTTTAATTTTTGGGTGAACTATCCTTTTAATGACATCCCATTCTTAATCTGTAGGGTTTAATATGGAGTTGGCCCATCCTTTACAGCTATAACAGCTTCAACTCTTCTGGGAAGGCTTTCCACAAGGTTTAGGAGTGTGTTTATGGGAATTTTTGACCTTTCTTCTAGAAGTGCATTTGTCAGTGCAGGTCAGTCAGAAGTGCAGGTCAGGCAGTGATGTTGGCGAGAAGGCCTGGCTCGCAGTCTCCACTCTAATTCATTCCAAACGTGTTCTATCAGGATGAGGTCAGGACTCTGTGCAGGCTAGTCAAGTTCTTCCATACCATACTCGCTCATCCATGTCTTTATGGACCTTGCTTTGTGCACTGGTGCGCAGTCATGTTGGAACAGGAAGGGGCCATCCCCAAACTGTTCCCACAAAGTTTGGAGCATGAATTTGTCCAAAATTTCTTGGTATGCTGAAGCATTAAGTGTTCCTTTCACTGGAACTAAGGGGCCAAGCCCAACCCCTGAAAAACAACTCCACACCATAATCCCCCCTCCACCAAACTGTACACTTGGCACAATGCAGTCAGGCAAGTACCGTTCTCCTGGTAATCGCCAAACCCAGAGTCGTCCATCGGATTGCCAGACAGAGAAGCATGATTTGTCACTCAAGAGAATAGAAGAACAGTTGACCGTGGAATATTTAGCATTGAGGAAATTTCACAAATGGACTTATTGCACAGGTGGCAACCTATCACGGTACCACGCTTGAATTCACTGAGCTCCTGAGAGCGAACCCATTCTTTCACAAATGTTTGTAGAAGCAGTCTGCATGCCTAGGTGCTTGATTTTATACACCTGTGGCCATGAAACTGGAACACCTGAATTCAATGATTTGGACGGGTGTCCCAATACTTTTGGCAATATAGTGTGTGTATATACACACATCTTAATACATGGTTGTTTAAAGGTGCCCTAGATTGTAAAATTGAATTTATCTTGCATAGTTGAATAATAAGAGTTCTGTATGAAAACACCATTGTTTCATCCTTCATATGTAAATCTTGTGCGTGAAAAACACTGTGGAAAAACTGGCTAATCTCAACATAACACTGACTGTGACGCAACAGTCGGGATCATTAATATATACGCCCCCAACTTTTGCATATGCCAGCCCATGTTCTAGGCATTTGTTACATGTACTGTGTCCTGTGACCTAGTTTTTCCCCAGTCTGTCTGATTAGTTAATTTGATCCACCTGTGTCTCGTTCATTATCCCATCACCTTGTTTAGTTCCTTTGTTAGTCTCTTGTATTTATACCCTGTGTCTGCCCTCACTCATCGTCCGTTCTCGTTTATGTTTACACGTGTGTATGCTGTCTCACTCTGCTTGGAATTAAAGTATTGTTATATTTGTCATCTTCATCGTCGTTGTGCTTGTCCCTACAACCACACGTAACAGAAGAACGGACCTTAACAGTTTTTTTTTTTTTTGCGGCGTTTTGCTCCAGTTTTTATTTTTGTTTATCCTTCATGGCTCTACCCGCAGTCCAGCTCCTCTGCCTGGAGCAGGGAGACCGCTCGCTGGAACAGCACACCAGTGACTTTCTCCAGCTTGCGTGCCTGACTCACTTCCCGGACCGCTCGCAGTCTGTATAATTACCATCGTACCGGCCTGAGCGAGCGGTCCAAGGCACGCATTCCAGCGGGCGGTCCAACGGAAGACTTCGCCGCATACGTGGAGTGGGTGCTGGTGAACAACAACTCCCAGTTCACCATCGGCCCCGCTGAGGACGACACCAGCACCACTCCACATCCAGAGACCAACCTTCCGCCATCGACTACGCGCACGATGGAGAAACGAGAGCCCACCACAGACCGCGGAGATCAACCTGCCGGGACGATTGAGACCGAACCTGAAGAGAGGACGGAAGGAGTCGTCACCCCGGGATGTGAACCGCTAGGTGTGTCTGACCAGGTGCGTGAGTCCGCTACATCGTGTGCTGTCGAGGGAGTGTTAGTGGAGTTCGAGGGCTGGGAAGAGAGCCCCGACCACATCAACACGGCGGATGGCATCGTCATGTCTACAGGAGCGTTTCTGGATTTATTGGATGTGTTTGAGGAGGTAAATTCCCCTTGTCTTGTTTCCCCGCTGGTCCAGTCCAGCTCAGAACTGTCTGTCTCCCCGCTGGTCCCGTCCAGCTCAGAACTGTCTGTCTCCCTGCTGGTCCCGTCCAGCTCAGAACTGTCTGTCTCCCCGCTGGTCCCGTCCAGCTCAGAACTGTTTGTGTCCCCGCTGGTCCCGTCCAGCTCAGAACTGTCCGTGCCCCTGCTGGTTCTGTCCAGCCCTGTGTTCCCTCCCAACCTCCCTCTCCCGCCTCCTCAAACCATCTCATCTCTGCTTCCCCTGGTACCCTTCAGCCTCTCATCAACTCCATCACGTAAACGCATGGATCCGACTCGACGCTTCAGGTCACCAGTGTCACCGTGGACTGAGGTTCTCCTGGCTCCGCCTCCAGCCTTCAAGTCCAACACTCCACCGCGGCCTGTCGACGCTTCGCCTTCGCCGTGGCTCCTCCCTCCCTCGGCTCCACCGGATACCTTCAGCCTCAAGACTCCACCGGGCTCCCTCGTCCCACAGGCTCCGACTTGGTCAGACGTCGTCCAGACCACCCCCCCCCCCCCACCCGGTTGGGCCAGTACATCGCAATTAACAAGAACTGCTCCTCATCCTCCCTGACCTTGCACAGTGTCTGTGCGAAAAGGCTCACTGGGGGAAACGCATATTTGCGTAAGCCCCGGGGCTAGCTGTGTGCCAGTGCATCCGTGCCGAGGGTCCCTTTAGTGAGGGAATAAAACCACTGGCAGTGAGCGGACTCCTGGGAGGCAACAGGTCCTGTGCGTCCCCGAATCGGCTCCAAATCAGCTGGACCACCTGGGGGTGGAGTCTCCATTCCCCCGGGAGCGTGAGCTGTCGTGAGTGTGTGTCGGCTGCACGATTGAGCTTGCCCGGGATTTAAATGGCGCACCACAGGCGGTGGTGGAGGCATCTGTTGTGACAACAACATGCCTGGACACTTGTACTAGGGGCACTCCAGCCCACAGAAAAGCAAAGTCCGACCATGGGCTGAATGTATGGCGACAACTCAGTGTGATGACCACACGGAGCATGCTATGGGGCCATGCCCACCTTGAGACTCGACTGTGTAGCCAGTGCTGAAGTGGTCTCATATGCAGTAATCCGAGGGGCGTGACCGTGGCTACGGATGCCATATGCCCTAGGAGCCACTGGAATTGTTTCAATGGAACCGCTGTCTCCCCCCTTCAATGTATTCAGGCAGTTCAGCACTGATCGTGTGTGCTCGTTAGTGAGACGCACCGTCATACTAACCAAGTCCATCTCCACACTGAGAAAAGAGGTGCTCTACGCAGATAAGAGTTTGTTCTTTTCCCAGCTGACCCAGAACCTTAGATGGCTGAGGTGCCGGAGCACCAGGTCCCTGTGTTCGCATAACTGATCTCGAGAGTGAGCCAGAAAGGGTCAGTGATCAAGATTCAAGATGCGAATGCCTGAGGGGTATTCCCCTTTGCGGCCTTGGTAAGACATGGGGAGACGGGGACAGCCTAAATGGGGAGGAGCTTGTACTATGCTCGACCCTTGAAACAGAGCGGAAAAACTGTCTTTGTCGAGGTGAAACAAGAGTACAATCGCTGCAAACCAATCATGGGGTGAACACATATGATGATGCATTCCTGCGTGAGCAACTAGAATGGGAGCTTATAAAGGGCCTGATTCAAGACATGCAGATGCCAGATTGGCCCTAACCCACCGCTAACTTGGGTATGATGAAGGACACTTGCTGTAAAATCCTTCATCTCGGCTGGAGGGACAGGCTTTATTGCGTCCTTTGCCAGCAGGAACGCAATCTCCACTCACAGGACAGGGGCGTCCTTGTCTGCCATGAGGCAAACAGGACACCGCTGAACCTGGGGGACCGCCTGGCGAACCAGATCGCATAGCCGAGTCTGACTGTCCGGATGGGCCAACGGGACAGGCTGGGAAGCTCTAGCGAGGCTCCCAAGGCCCATACGAGTGGCACCAAGGGAACACAGATGTACCCGCAGGGGCAGCGAAGGTGCTTGGGCCTAACCCGGAAAGCACAGCGTCCCGAAGTAGAGGCAGTGAGTTTGGTGCACTTACCTGGCTCTGTGGGTCCCTTGAGGGACTGGCTAGGAGGTGTGAGGAAGCAGCACATCCTCTAACGCACACTCCATGTCTGTGGCGAAAGAACAGGGGCTGGGAAGGAGGAATCAGCACGTCGCTCACTGCCCACGCACACACTGTATGACCGGAGAGTCAGGAAACCGCTCTTTCTTGAGAATTTGGGACCACTGGCCATTGGGCCAATGGCGGAACAGTAGTAAGATTCTCCACGTGGCCCTCCTCTGGGGGAAGGACTGGTGCGTACACCAACTCCTGAGAATGAACTGTTCCCTGGAGCTCCGGGTAACACGTCCCCGGGCCAGCTCACCAACCATTAGCAGCTCACCAACCATTAGCAGGTTTAGCAGCGACCTGGGGATGAGCTGCGTCACCTTCCTGCAGAGGGCTCGGCCTCATGGCTGAGCCGGGGCAGAGCACTGCTCGAAGAGGGATGTTCTTAGCGACAAGCAGACTGGACCATGGTCAGAATGTCTGCTTCTGAACTGTCGAGAACTGCCATGCAATCCCCGACAGTGTCGTCAAGAGATTGCCTTATGAGAGGAGCGTCAAGAAAGTGTACTTTGGACCACAACAGTGGACACTGTCTGGGCAAGGGAAGGCATGCCGCGACTTCTCTCGCCCAGAGGGCAAGGTCAGTCAGCATGCGCAGGTCCTGCATCAACCCCAGCTCAGAACTACCATCGCATTACTACCATAAATGCACCGCAATTGCACAATCCACCTGAGGAACCCCCATGAACCCCTGACCGCCCCAAAGATGAGGGTAGTGAGAGAGGAAAAACTTTGAACAGATTTTGGCACTAATGTGCCTACATACTGCCAAAGTTCTTCATGCACTTCCGGGAAGAAAGACATGGGGGCGGGGCGGGGTGGGGCGATCTTTTGCGTCACGCTCCGAGCCCAGAACCAATACACCAGCCGTGATTGCTCAGAGTGAGTCTGAGCTCGTGGCAGCCCGGGAAAGCATGGCTGTCAACTCTGAATTCGATTCAGCATGAGCAAACACTGCCGAAGAGGGAAGCTCAGCTACATCTTCCTCTCAAGAGAACGATAGCCCTCTCACCGATGCAGCTTTCGACATCTGAACCTCATCCGCAGCGGCCAACGACGTGGCCAACGAGGCAGCTCACCGGCACATGACATGCTGAGGAGTGAGAGATTCGCGAGGGTTTTCCCAGCAGAAAGCTTGTTAAAGCTTTAAGCAAAATAGCAATTATAATTGCCGTTTTTGGATTGTTCTCCTGATAGCAATTAAAATTGCTGTTATTTGCTCAGAAATTTGCTCTCAATAGAGGCCCGGCATGTAAATCTCACTGGCCAATTCCCATTGGCTCATTTTGTACCACTTGGAGGTGATTGGGCTCCCAGGCGAGACCCCATTACGTCAGTTTTGACGTAACGTCGAACATGACTGACTAAATGGGAACATGCATTTTCAGTAAAGCTGCTTCGATTGTATGTTTTTGAAAATGGTTATACAAATAAATGTGAATTCAATTCATAAATTGCCTCTCATAATCCTATTTTAACAGCATTTTCCCCACTAAAAAGCCCTTTATGTTCAAATATGTTCAAAACCTGATTGATGACGTGTATTTCGTGACAGAACTTACATCTCATCACATCTTGTGACATCATGTACTGTTTTTGGTTTGTTTACATGTCTTTGGTCCGTGTTGCATTCATATTTCATTTGAACCACACCAGAGTTCGTTTGGAAGTGGACTGTCTTTTCAGTAGCCTCGATTGGCTTGTTTGGTGTGCACCAGGGTTTGGACAGTAGTGTTCACACTTATTCAATTGAACAACACTAACAGAGCAATCCTGCCAAGTGTGAACACTCTCTAAAATGTTTTAATGCACAGCTAGCCGTGGATTATCCCTTACACACTCAAACACACACAAAAATGCTTTCTACTGCCAACTTCTTTACTCCTACCCACCCAGATACTGTATGTGTACATGTGTGTCTATGCATTCTTGTCAAAAGACTGAAAGGCAGCACCTCTTCAGAGATCTGGCTGCTGTGCGCCGTCTGTCTTTCCAGGTCTCTCCTAAGCAGCGTGTTCTGTTTCTCCAGCTGCAGAACCCTGCGTGCCAAGTGAACACTACACACACACACACATTCAGAAACCTATGATTAGAGTCACGCAGACATAAAAACAGTCAGTAAACAAAAAGATGAGCTTCTGGTTTTCAAAGACGAGTGACCTCCTCAAACTTCACCTTTGCTTCAGTCTTCTCTTGGCAGTTGTTGGAATGTTTGCACCATAACCATATGAAAACAGCACCCTCTCTGCCTCATCTTCATTTTCAACTACAAAAAAAAAGGAGGAAAAAAATTGCTTAAGAGCATGTCTAGACCACCCAACTAGCATCGTGGTCAGAAGGGAGAGCACTAATAGGACTATAAACAGTAAATCTATTGTAAATCTTCTTACAATACATACTGTGTAGGAAAGTTTATGTAGACATGAAAAACGGTGAAGTAGTGTTTAAACAGATAAAGGTGAGAATGAGGCTGAGACTCATGAGCAAGTTTTTATAACCAATTGAACAAGAACATAAAGGTCAAAAACAAACAAGAATATTTAAAATAAAGAAAAATCTTGTGCCAAGTTTCTAGAAAAGTACTCTTTGTATTCAAAGTTGGTTTCAAAAAACCTTTTACACAATTTTCAATAAAATAAAATAAATAAATAAATGAATGACATGATTAAAATGTCATGTGCTGTAACCATCAGGCAAAAGTAATTTTTCTTTACACACTGAATACATGTGAGTGTCTTAATTGTTATTCTTTAAAAATATTTTTAAGGTTAAAAGTTGCTTACCCACATAATAAAGGAATCAAACACAACATTACACACTTTTATAAAGTTGTACCAGGCAGGAATCAAACCCACAATCTTTAGATCACATGCTTGTTGCTTAAAGGGTTAGTTCACCCAAAAATGAAAATTCTGTCATTTATTACTCACCCTCATGCTGTTTCACACCCGTAAGACCTTCATTAATCTTCAGAACACAAATTAAGATATTTTAGTTGAAATCAGATGGCTCCGTGAGGCCTGCATAGGGAGCAATGACATTTCCTCTCTCAAGATCCATAAAGGTACTAAAAACATATTTAAATCAGTTCATGTGAGTTCAGTGGCTCAATATTAATATTATAAAGTGCAGAGAATATTTTTGGTGCGCCAAAAAATTTAAAAAAATAACGACTTATAAATAGTGATGGCCAATTTCAAAACACTGCTTCAGGAAGATTCAGAGCATAAATGAATCAGTGCATCGAATCATGATTCGGATCGCATGTCAAACTGCCAAACGGCTGAAATTTGGCTTTGGCGCTCCTAACAACAGATTCGACAAGCTGATTCATTTATGCTCCGATGCTTCCTGAAGCAGTGTTTTGAAATCGGCCATAACTATGTAAGTCATTATTTTGTTTTTTTTTTGGCGCACCAAAAATATTCTTGTCTCTTTATAATATTAATATTGAACCACTGTATACAGGTGTTCACGGGTCTAAAAATTCATACCCGAAGAGACCTGTAAATGTGCTAAACGGAACTGACCCATCTATTATTTGAAAGTTGGACCCGGGCCCGTGCATCGGATTTCAACAAAAATATCTTAATTTGTGTTCCGAAGATTAATGAAGGTTATGGGTGTGGAACGACATGTGTGAGTAATAAATGACAGAATTTTAATTTTTGGGTGAAGTAACCCTTTAATGCGGTGCGCCACTTTGAAGACACGCTTTCACCCAGCTGCGGTTTCAGTAGTTCAGTTGAGAATGAACTCAAAATGAAGATTTTGTATATAAATGCACCACATGTTAGATTTATGAAGTTCAGATTAGATAATTCTCAGAAAGACACAATGTCTGGAAGAGAATCAACTTTTGCACCATTTCGGGCCACAGTAGCTCTTGCGGTCTGGGCATGTTTCACAAAGAAGTCAAACGACCTGAAAGGTTCGGTGCTTGTTGCTTCACAGTACAGCACTATTTGACGCATGTTCAACAGGCTGCTGAGGAGTTTCCAAGGCAAGAACAAGTATACAAAAGCATTACTTAGCATTTTAACCGATTAGCATGCTGGGCTAACTTAACTGCTAACGTAGCTTATGATTAATCCGATAGCTGAAGAGCGACATTAGAAAGAATGGCAACTGGTTAGCATGTTAAACAATTAGCATTCTAATCTAACTAGCATAAGACAACAAAAACAGGCACATCAAATTCAGAGAGGTATTTCTCAGGAATGGTATCGAATATAAAAAATTAGTTCAGTAATTTCTGTGCGTCTCAGTTCAAAGATCATCTGAATGCTTCAGTTTGGATCCAGCCTTTTAAGAACACCTCAGATGACGGTAAACTGCAAGGACTTTAGAAGATGCAACATCTGGATCAACACGCACATTCCCAAATTTCTATATATCCTAATTATTGTTAATATTTTATTCATCTTTCCAGGAGCTCATTGCTTCTACCTTCAATTAAATTGCTAAAAATGATTGTAAATTAATTGCCTAAATTATTACATTATTAGCTAAATGCATTCTCTAAATTGTAATGTTGACAATCTCTGTAAAGCTGCTTTGAAACGATATGTATTGTGAAAAGCAATATAAAAATAATTGTGAATTTAATTGAATCATCTGATCAGATTTTAAACAAAATTGGACTAAATTTGTAGAAGCAGTGAAAAAACTTTTTCATTTGCTTCAAAATGGCAGACAAACAAAATGATAGGAAATGAAAAATGACATACAGTATCATCAGAATCAGCATAAGCCAAGGACTACTTACTTTTATTCTTCATTATGATTAAGACCATGATGTTCTTTTTACATTATGGTCTATATATCATAGTTAAACTTAATTTACAAATTAAAAACAGGTTCACCATAGTGTATTCAAGTCATTGTATGTATGAACTGCATTTTGGGCGGGGTTCACATTGGGCATGTTTGCTGCGGTTCGGATCAGAGTACAATTGTTCCTGGCGTCCCCTGCGGTATTGGTCTGGTTACAGACTCACATGATTATATTGTTGGAACTATCGCTGCTCTTTCCCGTGAACATGTCGAATCTGCCGATGTATCACAACTGTTTGTAAAACTGTGCTAAAGCGAGTCTGAAAGAGAGGAAGCGAGAGGGGGGCAAATCCATTACTAAAGGCTTTTGCCTTCATTGGTAAAAAAAACCCAAAAAACTAGCCAATCACCATCAAGTATTTGACTTTCTGCAGTTAGCGTGTCGAGAAAAAAAAATCTAGCCTCCAATCATCATTTTGAACCAGTCATCGTAAAGATGTAATTTGCGTGATAGTTTGAACTGCTCCCTCTGATAATCTAGCAACTACGCTAATTATGGAGGGTAGAGAATATTTAATCACCATTAAATTTACAAAGCTGTCATTCAAGCAGCAATTACAAATTAAAAATAAATGAAGACCCCACACACCTAAGCTAGGCTACATCAATCATCTTCACTAAACGGCCTAACATGCTCTTTTTAAAAGGACATTTAAATAGACAGCAGGATGGTTTTTTTTTTTTTTCTTCAGGTAATAAGTGAGTGAAATTATATTTACATTGTCTTCTTGTATATGTGTAATGCCATTTTCTTTATTTTTTATTTTAATTAAAGCAGGCAAGCAAAAACAAACAAACAATCAAAAATCTTTGGGAGAGGATCCTCAGACCTCAACAATTTAGTCTGCTGCCTCTATTTAAAAAAAACACCAGCCGCCATTGGTAGTCTCAATGTGCTCCTGCGTCAAAAATGCTGTTTTGAACTAAACTGCCATTGCGCCAATTAAGAAATCCAGACAAAAATGCCATTGACCCATAAACTACAGTTACGGACAATTAAAAATAAATAAATAAAACCAAGTTTAAATTGACAACTGTGATAAGGAACTGTATTTGGTATCAACCTGCATTTCTTGCACTAGGCATTCTTTTTCATGTTTGATCTATGCAGATTTGATGACGTTAAAAACCTGTTGTTAACTTGTTGGAGTTAAAAACCTGTTGTTAACCTGAGGGATTTTAAAACCTGGCTAGGCCAGCCTTTTGCATCACCTCAGCTCAGTGTCAGCATATTCACTGACGTTTAGAAGAGGGTTGTTTAAGGACAAGGCCCTAAGGCCATTTTTTCAAACCATCATAAGGTCTGATGTAGTATGGCATTTTGAACATGCAATAAGCAGTGGAAAAACAGATATGCATTGTATTTAACATTCTTTAGATTTTTAAACTAAAAAACATTGCTTACATGTGTTTTTGCAGCAGAACTGTTTCATGGGTATTCATAAAACAGAATCTTCATCAGCACAAATTTTACCACCTTTGATGACTTTAAATCTACAGAATCATATATGCAGAAATAAGACCTTGTGTCAGAATTTAAGGAAAATTTGGCCTCACAGGCCATTTAATTTCTATGTGCAACCTTTGCTAATGTTATCTTTGGTCTTCATTTGCAATGACTGAATCAGTATCCTTCCTTACTCTCTGCAGCCTGCATGGTAACATCGTCCAGCTCCTTTTCCAATCGCTCGTATGTCTCCAGTCGTGCTTGATGTTCCGAATTCTGGGCTTGCAGTTCGGTGATGCGTTTGTCTGATGATGTCTGAAGCCCGTATAACTCTTTTGTTAGAACCTGCATCAACAGATGAAGAGAAGGACAAAGATATAACGACAGAACTTGAGTAACAAGGGTGGTGTCATATCATGTTCAAATAGGCTTTATGATGCTGACAAATATGTACAATCCTTATTTTATGAGGCCGGTATAGGTTCAATCCTGGTCTGGTGTCTAAATGAGTTAAGAGTCAGTGGAGCTCATTACAAGAATTATGTATTCAATATGACATTGGAACAAATCAAATACTTAATACTTTCTTCTCACTGTGGGACAAGTAGGGAGAAATGCTGAAAAATGGACTGGCCTTTGAATTGGGATTCACAATGTTGAGCTTTAAAATGACAAAAATGCACCAATAAAGTAGTCCATATGACTTGTTAATGGCTTAACCAGCCACGGTCTGTATGGGCACTAAAATGTTCATTCAAACATAGACTTCTATATATAATGACTTAATAATATATTATAAATGTTTTCAGCATTCTGCAACAAATATTTTTTCGATTTTCTAGACTATTTTAAGTCGTAAAATGAGCAGGATATATTAAAATATAGCACATGGATTCGACATGTGTTCATGATACTGTGAAGTGGGGCAGCTGGTCTCGGAGCTCTCCCCAACTCTACAGCGTCCCACATACTTCCAATGTTAATCTGTGGTGAAAAATGGAACTGCAGCACACTCTCATAGAGAGGCATTCGGGCAGATTTCTGGCTGCCCCACTTATATTTTACATTAGGTAAACACGATATCTGACGATATCAGTCCTCTTCAGATGTGTATCTGAATCAGGTCAGTAACTAGTTGGCATGCCTGTGATCCTGTGTGGAGTAGCATATCAAATTAATGAGTATAAACCTTTTAGTTTAAATGTGCTCATGTGAATAGCTTTTATATACAATAGTTCTGTTGTGTGTGTTTTCTGTTTGTTCTAAGAATAGACTTTTTTCCTCACTGGAATTCCTACATAACTTGCAATATTCTAAAACAACACTCGGATGCAATAAATAGGCATACTGCATTAAGGCAATTCTAAGATGGCATTCTATACTAAAGTCTGTCAATCATCATTAGAGCGCCACCCTCAGGCTGAATAACGCAAGAACATCAGAATTCTGCCAAAAGTGTGAATGATGTGTTCAGCGATTAGAATATAAAGCTTACAGAAATGGTTATCATAAACTAGCACTAAGACCCTGAATCTGCCCTACCTAAATTTATGGCCAGGAGCCGCTACTGGGCTTAACATAAATGCCAGTCTGTTCCTAATATGATATAAGCTGATAATTATTTTTTATGTAATGTTATAAAATGCCATGTAACACTCCGCTTCCTGTCCTCTCTCCAGCTATATTGTCAGAATATACAAAAAAAACAATATCTCTTATATTTCCATTATAAATGTACAGTATAAAATATGGATATTCATGTTGAGATTCAAATACTATAAAGATTATATTTTACAGGGTTATTAAATTATGAATGTTTTTAAAGAATAATTATGAGTAAAAGGATGATTTTTTTTGTTATACTGGTTGTCATATCCTGATAGCAATCAATAATAGAAGTGGTCTAAATATTAAAAAATGTACTTATATCTTCTGTGGAAGTCTCATGACCAAAAAAATGTTTGCATTCGGTCTGAATGAATTTGCAGCAGTCAGGTGGTACAAGTCCGACTTGTAGTTAACATTCGTTATTATTGTAATGTTATGTGCTTTGAAACATTAGGTAATTAATCTCTCGTGACACTTTGCAGACTCTGCTCTGGCTGTGTGTGTTCATGTGTTTTGGAGGCGTGACTTTGGAGGGCACTCTAAAAGAAAGGGGGGTGGGATCTAATGCTTTCCATTCTTGCTTGCTATTGCTAGCCTTTAAATATTTTTAATTTTTTGTTAAAGTTTTATGTTAAAAATTATTTTGACAATTACATATCTAACACTGACTGATACTAATAAATAATCGTATAGCTTAAGAAGAGTTGGGAGAATTGGACATCAGTCATATGGACCTCTTTTATGGTACATATATGATACTTTTAATACAGCTTTTCTGTCATTTTGGAGCTTGACAGCCCAGATCCCATTTACTTCAGTCAGTAAATTCTCTTTTCGTGTTCCTGGAAAAATGAAAGTCATGCAGGTTGTAAATGACATGAAGGTGTTGTAATGATGACAGAATGTTAAAATATTCCTTTAAGGAGTTAACCGCTTGAACTACTAAGCAATTAACAGGTTTTGACTTGCAGTGAGGCTAAAAGAAATCATTTGTTCAAGTTTTTATGTACATGGCATTTTTGCCATACAGATTTAACCAAAATGAAACATTTATTTATTTTACAGAGCCTTGCCTCCAGTTTTTTCTGGTGTTTCTCACACTCAATTTGACAAAGGCTGAGGTTCCTGGCTGTTTCCTCCTGGACCATCTGGGAACGCTCCAACTCAAACTTTTTCAGCTTCACCTGGTTAAGCAGTTCTGCCACCCTGCTGTCTGAGCCCAGCTGCAGCTGCCTGAACCTGGACACAAGCACAAAGAGAGGATATAAGGACATCTGCATTCACTCTTTCTACACATCAGTGAAAACAGATAGAGCAACAATTCTGCTAAGTTATCCCATGCAAAGTTATTTTGAAATCACAAAAGTTTTGAAGACACATATGTGACCCGTGAATTTCGAGCTACAGGCAAAACAAGTGAAAAATTTTTCACAAAAAGGAGTTCATTAAGCCCTCGTCTAGCAATCACAGTGCTCCAAATAGCAATTAAACATCTAAAAGTATCTTTATTTGTACATTTTCTGAGAGGAGTACCTTTCCTTTGACCATGATAGATGACTGGTGCTTCCCTCAGCACAAGTTTGGTATCGTTGCTAAGTGCAGCATTACAACTTTGTGAGTCTAAACCAATGAAAAGTGATTTTCAAACTCACACTGATGTAAACAAAACGATCTTACTCACGCTGACTGACAGATCCGAAGCGCGCGCACAGAGACACCTCAGACAGCGTGCGATCCCGATATACACATATACACAGAATTAAAGTATTTCAAAATATCTGTTTTGGCGAGTATTCACATAAGCATTATCTGTTATGTCTTAAGTGAACGTTTGGTTAAAACGTTGGGGGAAAACATCTGATATGTAACATCAGAATTAGATCCATGTGGTACAGTAGGTCTTAATATATAGGCTGTCTGTTTGATTAATGAAATCAAACAATTGAGGTATCATGGAAAAGAAAAAACATATTTTTCCTATAGATATGGATTTGTGCCAAATTTGGTGTTATTACCACAGATTTTAAAGGTACAGTAGCTAGGTGATTTTGACAATTTTAACTTGATTTTTCTCAAAATTGACTTTGCTGACTCAATCGACTTCAAACAGGTGTAGCTCAGTCATTTTTGTCCGATTCCATCAAATCATACATCATTTTGAAGTTTTTTTTAAATAGAGAAACTACCGACCCCAATGAATGTGAAAATTTGCTCATTGCGATTTATTTTGCCAGCACAGGTCACATATAATAAAAAAATGTTCAGTAAGATTTTTTGGTTTTAGAATGAAGTCTGTTATGCTCATCAAGGCAGCATTCATTTGATCAAAAATACAGTAAAAACAGTAAAATTGTGAAATATTAAAATTTAAGGACTACTTTTTATTTTATAATATATATTAAAATGTAATTTATTCCTGTGTTGGCAAAGCTGAATTTTTAGCATCATTACTCTGGTCTTCAATGTCACATGATCATAATCACATGATCACATCATAATATGCTGATTTTCTGCTCATGAAACATAATATTATCAGCATTGAAAGCAGTTGTGCTCCATATTTATGTGGAAACACAATACCTTTTCCATTCATTCTTTGATGAATAGAAAGTTTAAAAAATGCATTTATTTGAAATAGTCTTTACTGTGACTCAAATCGAGTTTTAAACAAAATGAGGAAAAAACATGAAATATGTATAAACTCTGCTGTAGCTCACCTTTGGCTAAGCTAAGCAATTGCTAAATTAGGGTGATGCCAAGCTTAGTTGTTACTGCCTCTGATGTGCTAAGTGTATTTCCTAGGGCAGAATGTCACAGAAATCAGAAAGAAACCCCAAATCTCAACATGCCCAAACAGATTACGTATCTGTTTGCATCCTCCTACATTTACAGCCAGGTCTCTGAAGGATTAAACCATTTTTATTGAATGTCAGAGAGCTCCAGGGGGTTTTGGTTGAAACCATAACCACACCTATGGAGGGGCCAAACTGGCAGGTCAAGATTTTTCTTTTGTTTGTGCGTTGCCATTCAGTCAAAGCAGGCAGTTTTGTGTAGAATACAAAGGAAATTTCATCATTGTGGTGACCAACACCTGTAGAAATAATTGTGACAAATTGTGCGTAATTGGACCACTCCTATCTTACATTATGGAGCAAGGCTGGATATTGTTAAGCTATTTATTGGCTTAAAGTATATTAGGGTTGTTTATTTACATAAATTCAGCAGAAAAAGGAAGGGTGAGGAGGCTGTCGGAACACTATGTTGTAGGGAGTGGTTGTCTTATTCATATATTTATGATTGTGCAATTTAGTTTACTATATATGCATTGGAGTGGATACCTCCACTGGAGTCATACTACAGTCCCATTTGACATAATTGCAACAAAAAAAAAAAAATCATTCTGCTTCATCCTTTTTCTCAGCATGACACAATGCAATGCAACACTCATTTCTATTCTCCCTCCCCCCACTTCAATTTGTCAGCCCAAAATAGAGTCACTGGACAACATGTTCACGGACCATAGACTTGACCTCTCAAGAGCAGGGTAAAGGAGCATCTGTCATTTTTTCCCTTAATCGAGCTTCTCTGTGAATGCGAGCAATCCGTTCCCCGGGGCTGAAAAACGTGGGGTATGCCCAACAACTGTGTGCAGAGTATCTGCTGGTATGCAAGGCATGTGCCTGGAGCTCAGTGACACCGTAAGCTTCTCGCATGGGCAAATAAGGGCTGACCACTCAGGAGAAAGGGGAGGGGCAACAACTTGCACTTCTAGACACCCCTATCAAACAACTCATAAAAAAAAAAAAAAAAAAAAAAAAAAAAAAGTAGAGATAACAAAATAGAAAATACAGATAACAACAAAAGAGAAAAAAAGAGAGGGTGGCAAAAAAAGAAAATCATTTAAATAATCGCAAGATATTTTGTCATTTGGACAAACTGTGCCCACCAAGCCCATTTTCAAATATTTTTGTGAATTTTCATAATTTAACACTATTCCATCTTTATGGGTATTTTTTATGGCAAAAACAATATAATAAATAATATCGAACCAATTTTTTTTAACCACTTTTACCACTTAATTTTATTTTATTTATTATTTTATTTTAGATTTTTGGGTTCAGTCAGAGTTTTTGGGGTTTGACAGAAATTATTGCATTTATACAGAAATTTATCAATAGCAATTTCATGTAATCCATGTATCAAAAGTAATACATTTACATGTAAAAGACTTTTACATTGTTAAAAAAAAAATTCTATGTCAAATAAATGCCATTTTTTTAAACTTTCTATTGATCAAATAATCCTGAAAAAAATATCAAAATGATTTCCACACAAATATTAAGCAGCACAACCATTTTCAACTGTAACAACCAGTGTTGGGGAAAGTTACTTTGAAAAGTAATGCATTACAATATAGTGTTACTCCCTAAAAAAGTAACTAACTGTGTTACTTGGTTACTTTTAGTTACTTTTTATGAAAAGTAATGTGTTACATTACTTTTGCGTTACTTTTTCCTCACCTGGGCTGGGCTTGCTTGTTTGTTTTTTTAATAACAACAAAAAAGTTATATTTTTTGCAAATGGTAAGGCCCGTTCACAACAAAAGTGAAATGCATAAGCCTCAGGCTGAAGGAAATGCATATTTACACCTGTACAGTAGAGGGCGCCGCTGACACAAAACTTTCATCAGTGCTGCCGTTCTGGATTCAAGAAGAATAGGATACAGGAGAAGAAAGTTTAATGCTCTAATTCTGCGTTCACGTCACCTTGTATTTACAGGTATCTTGAAATGACAACACGTGATGTTATATTCTGAGCTGTTCACGTCCTTTTGGTCCTTGGACTGGGAATTATGCGTTTCCATGGCACCACTATCAACGCCTAAATTAATCTACAGCGGTCAGGTGGTATAGTGGCCACATGGTACATCTGGCAGCTGTCAGAAAACTCCCAGCTTACAAGCTGTAACTACGATCTCTACGAGGACGTGAACATTTTTTACAAGCAGGAATCTCGTAACTACAAGAATTACAAGGCCGCGTGAACACACCTTTAATTCTAAATCTAATATAAAGTAATTTTTGATTATTAGTATGGATGAATTTGATCACTGAAGGTCAGCAGCAAAGACATTGGTTAATAAAGTGAGATTAAATACATAAAGTATATTTGTGTAATTTAATATATTTAATTATAACATGTTTGCATAAAATTCTGACATTGCATTTCACTGTTTTTATTAATTTTGAGGAACACTGAATGTTTCTGTGCAAGTGAGATGAGTAAATGCATGTTCACATTTAGTCTAGAACTACAATAACCACACAGCGCACGCAACACCTCTGCACTTCATTTCTGTCAACATGAGGACAGGAGAGCTGTCAGTCAATAACTTTGAAAAGGTAACTTGTGTTACTTATTTGAAAAAGTAACATATTTTGTTGTAAATTAAAAAAAGTAATGCGTTACTTTACTAGTTACATGAAAAAGTAATCTGATTATGTAACTCAAGTTACTTGTAATGTGTTACCCCCAACACTGATAACAACGATCAGAAATGGTTCTTGAGCACAAAATCAGCATATTTTAATGATTTCTGAAGGATTGTGACACCGAAGACTGGAGTAATGATGCTGAAAATTCAACTTTGCCATCACAGGAATAAATTACATTTTAAAATATATTAACATAGAAAGTAGTACTTTTAAATTGTAATATTATTATTTCTGATAATTATTAACAATATGAATAATATCGTTTTCACTGTATTATGATCAAATAAATGTAGCTGTGGTGAGCATAAAATACTTCATTCAAAAAAATGAAAAAACCTTACCGATCCCAAACTTAAGTGTAATGCTACATCTACACTAGCTCTACATTTCAAATATGTCATTTTTCAAGTCTGTCCTTCATCTATCTATGTTTTGGCAGCAGACATGCACCAGCAGTGTACCAAAAAGGAAATGCATATACCTTCCAGCCAGTTTAGCATGTTTTCTCACTCATGACATTTACCGATGTTGTTAAAAATAAAGCTCACATGTTAAATTAGCCTGTCAGAGAGGCTTCACTGGGCTGTGGCGACTCACTGTTTTTTTCCTCTACTTACTTAACTATAATTCTAGTCATGTCTTAACTAGCCACATGTTCTTGTTTTAGATGATTGATTTGTTCACAGTCATCTACCACAGCCCAGTGTCCAGAATCTGATACTGCTTTCCTTCAAGTGCAGGACCTGATCACCACAGTGTAGACACATGGATTCAACTGCATTTAATCACAATGGAAAGCTTAACAAAGACATGCTCAGCACCTCTGTCACACTGGCTCTACAACCGTGGGAACATTCACTGTACAGCAAATTCCTCCTCAAGAACGCAGGCTCCAAAAATAATTATATCATAACCAGGAGGACAAAAAAAATCAGCATATTTTAAAATCTTGGCTTTGATTGTTTACTTTTCACTGACAGGCAAAGAATAACACTTTCTTTTTTTCTGCAGGCAGTAACAGAACTTTAAATATGTCTCCCTGCAACTTCTGAAGTCGTATAAAGTACTTATTGTACATGATCCTCGCACTAACAGACAAACATGACTACACCCACTTTTACTTACAGTGACAATGTGGTCATGTCTGTCATCGGTTTACTCAAGATTGCTTGATTTGGCCTTGGAAGAATCCAGTCAAGCTTGAAATGTTTGACTCCAAGAAAAAAACAAACAACATAAAAAAGGCCTAAAGAAATGTGCTTTTCACAGATTTAAAGTGCATGCAAGGGCTAGGACAGTGTTAATGCCGCATCCCATCTCTATTGTGTGCTTATTAATGTAAAAGTTTAGTTAGTAATTTTACTAAAGTTAAATAAAAAGTTATTTTTATATTTTACTAAATATATTTAGATTTTACTTTACTTTTTATATTTACTAAAGTTAATACTATTTTAAAAATTTTGAGGGGAAATAACAATGATCTAATTATACTGCAGTTCAAAATAATGGGGTCGGTAAGATTTTTGAAAGACATCTCACCAAGGCTGCATTTATTTGATCAAAAATACAGTAAAAACAGAAATACTATGAAATATTATTACATTTTAAAATGTTCCTGTGATGTCAAAGCTGAATTTTCAGCATCATTACTCCAGTCTTCAGTGTCACCACATGATCATTCATAAACCATTCTAACATTCTGATTTGATACTCAAGAAACATTTCTTATTTTAGCAATGTTGAAAATAGGTTTTGGAGCTAATATTTTTGTGGAAACTGACATTTTTTTCAGGATTCTTTATTTAATAGAAATTTCAAAACAACAGCATTTGCAAGGCACAGAAATCTTTGTAAAATTATACATGTATTTACGGTCATTTTTGATCAGTTTAATGCAACCTTGCTAAATTTCTTTAAAAAAGCAATCTTACTGACCCCAAACTTTTGCGCACTAGTGTACTTTGATATCATACTTGGACACATCAAGTATTAGTATAGCAAAAGTAGTTGTCAATTCCTAGGGCTAATTTTGAAATCAGAATTGCCATTATGATTTCAAAATTCGAAGAAGGATATTGCAACATCATATCAGGTTTCACTAATTTACGATCATTCTATGATTCACTTACATTCAGCTGTTATGCTACTTTCCACTGAAGGATGAGTTGACAAGGATTTCTGCACATGGATTTGCTCATTAGTTTCTCTAAAAATCAATAAGTGTCAGTCAGAAAATAATGACAGCTACAGACCCTCACTCACATGTGAAAGGTGTATAAGAACTTACTGGTCCAAAAGTTGATCGTATTTGGCTTGGGCATCTCTTTCTGCATTCAATGCTCTGTCTTTCTCAATCACAGCATTATCTCGGGTTTCACGAAGGTTTCTGAAAGATTAACAAAGATATTTCCTGAAACAATACTGTACATTGTGCAGCAGAGTATTAAGTGTGCTTTACAGTCTTGCCACTTGAAACAACATAAATCATGAACTTTCATTACCTGTTTTAATACATATATAATACAATACAGTGTTTCCGCTGCCACTTTTTTCCTGTATAATTTACAGAATGTGAATTTAATTTTTGTGCATAGGAAAGGGCAGATTGGGGGATATATCACATATAAGTCTGACTACACAAACATTTTGATGCTAAGAAGTGGTATAAATAAAGTCACACAGAAATTGTAGTCCTACAAAAGTGGGGAAACAATAGCTATGTTTACATGGACACCTTTTGTTTCAATCGGAATGAATTTATTCCGATTGATGAATCCGAACGTAGCGTTTAATCTATAAACTTTACATTGTGTATATTAACCATTCTCTTATATTGCTTCTTTTCTTTGTTTTAAAAAGCAGACTTAATATTTACCTATTCTGGGTCCTAATTAGGAGACGACGAGAGTATGAACCATTGTGCCGTGCTGCTTATATTTATCAAGCAGTAAAATCGCCCCTTCCCGAAACCCAAAGCAAGGCATCTGTGGATGAGAGTCCGAAGCAAGGACTGATGGGACAACACTGTCCTACTCCATTTCAAAGACGATGAGTAGAAGGAAAGTTTTAGAATGTAACAACAGCAGTGTTAATTTCATTGACGAACAATTTATCATAATTTTCGTCAATTACATTTTTCACTGACGAAAACGAGACGCTAACTAAATTTTAAGAAAAAAATTTGAATGACAAAAACTATGACGAAAATCTATTGATATTTTTGTCAACAAATAATGTGGCAAGCAGGACGAGCGGCACCTGTACGCCACACTGGTCTCATATCTCGCTGAGGAGCTCGGAAGCATAAAGGGGCTGCCGCTTTTGAATTGTGACATGCTGATCAATGCAGCGGGACAGTTGGCATACACTTGATTCATGTCTCATAAAAACATCCAAAAATTAAGAGAAGAGAGAGAGAGAGAAAGAGAAAGAGAAAGAGAAAGAGAAAGAGAAAGAGAAAGAGAAAGAGAAAAAGAGAAGACATATGGATAAATCTGAAAAAGCGGGATGATGCAAAAGAGAGCTCTATTCAGTCCGGTTTTCTGTGCGCACACAGAAAGCCGCCTCTCAGACAGTGCACGAGTACTGAACTGAGCTCTCTTTCACGTCTTTCTGCGCTTAGAAAAATACACACAAAGTTATGTCAAAATGTCAGTTTTGGCGAGTATTCACATAAACGCATTTGGTTATGTCTTAAGTGAACATAAATAGTTGGGAGAATATTGGATGTGTATCAGTGAATTGGATCCGTACATCCCGCCTTAAAGTGACAGCTGTCTAATAACCTGCTACTGTCCATTGTTAACATTAATCGAACAACAATCACTAAAAAAAAAATCACTAAATGTTCTTGACTGAATAACTTTAATAGCTTTATTAGGGATTACTCTATATTTAATTTATACAAATAAATATGTCTGCTTCAAAGAATGAAGAATGTTGTATGCAAGTTGTAATAAAGAATGCATAGGCCTATATTATTCATTAAAAAGAAGACCATGTTCTTATTTCTTTGTGATATGTAGCTTTATTTAATTTAAAGATATATAAAGAAATGTTTATGTCAACATCTGTATTGAACATTGCATGTTCAAACCTTTACATAATTAGGTTAATATATTTAGTCGACTAAAACTAAACTATAATGAAAACAATTCAGATGACTAAAATATAACTAAAACTAAAAGGGATTTTGGTCAGAAGAGTAATTTGCTGTCAAAATTAAAACTGCACAAAACTCATTTATGATACTTCATTCAACAACAACAACACACAATATAAGCTCATTCAGGCGCCATACGTCGTTATGCCATTCAATGCAGATGGGCAGTACTTTCCAGTTTCGGGTTTCAGTCCGATCAACTGTTTACATGTCCTCTTGATCGGATAAGAAAAGTTTTAAACCACTCCTTACAATCTGAATGAAATTAATTAGGTTTGGCCAATTAATTTCGATTGATGTGGTTGCATGCGACCTGTTTTATTCTGATTGTGCTACTAGTCGGATTACAGTTTATTAGTGTCCATGTAAATGCAGTCAATGTGTCACACACTCAAATGCTATTATGTTTCTAGCACGTTATATATGTTTGGGAACAGTTCTTTTAACCCTAATTGATGGAGTGTGTAGTTTTAATTTCTTAAACAACCATGTAGAAAGACATATCATGGCCATATTACAGGATGACAAAGCCAAGATTCATCAGGCTCAAATTGTCAAAGAATGGTTGGGAGGGAGCATGAAGAATCATTTTCACACATGAATTGGCACCTCTGAGTCCAGACCTTAAAGGGTTAGTTCACCCAAAATTCTGTCATTATTTACTCACCATCATGTCGTTCCACACCCGTAAGATCTTCGGAACACAAATTAAGATCTTTTTGGTGAAATCTGAGAGCTTTCTCTCCCTCCATAGACCGCTACATGACAGCTACATACCACTTTGATGCTTCAAAAAGTTTATAAAGAGATCATAAAGCTAATCCATATGAATTGAGTGGTTTAGTCCAAATTTTCTGAAGATGCATGATCTCTTTATATGATGAACAGATTGAATTTAGGCTTTTCACATGTAAACATTCATCAACTCACACATCAGTTGTGGTAAACAAAAACTCAAGCATGTTTGCTTGACGCATATGAGAACCAATGAGGTTAACTCTTGTGTGTTAAACAGCACGTTTGAGCTTCTGGAAGAGGTTTGTTCTCGCACGTTCGTTTGAGCTTCTGTTTATGTTTTCTCTGATCAATATGTATATGTGAATAAAAGCCTAAATTAAATATGTACATTACATAAAGCAATTGAGAAAATTTGGACTAAACCAGATTTCATCAAAAAGATTTTCATTTGTGTTCTGAAGATGAACAAAAGTCTTACAGGTTTGGAACAACATGAGGGTGAGTAATTAATGACAGAATTTTCATTTTTGGGTTAACCAACCTTTTAAATTCATTAAAAGGCTTTGGGATGTGACTTTAAAAAGTGCTCGACTCTTGTATTGCCAATACAATATCTTGACCAAAACTGATGCACCTCTTGATGGAAATAAATGTTATTCTTTATTTCCCATCCATTCTTTCACAATTTGAGCCTGAAGAATCTTGGCTTTGTCATCCTGTAATATGGCCATGATATATCTTCCTACATGGTTGTTTAAGAAATGAAAAGCTACACACTCCATCAATTAGGGTTAAAAGAACTGTTGCCAAACGTGCTAGAAACATAATAATCACTGCAATAATGATCCAGTCATAGACTCTTAAAGGGTTAGTTCACCCAAAAATGAAAATTACCCCATGATTTACTCAAGCCTCAAGCCATGCTAGATGTATATGACTTTGTTCTTTCAGCCAAACACAATCAGAGTTATGGATAAAAAAATATCCTGACTCTTCCAAGCTTTATTTGGTTGTTAAGTCTGACGTCACACGGCAGTGCTTCGGGTCCAATCACTCCATCTCATACCACAAGAAAACAACAAATGGTGCTAATATACACACACACAATGTGGTGTAATACTACAAAACAATTAGAATCATAACCTTTATAAAAATTCCAGATGGCCAGACAGTGATTCATCTTTTATAAATTGTTAAAATATCAATGTTTGTGACACTATGAGCACGGAGACTGTAGTGTAGACTGTAAGTATTTAACAAGCGGATAATGGAAGTGAAGGGCACCTTAGATTTTGAAGCCTAAAAAGTGCAACCATCCATCATAAAAATAATCCATACGACTCCAGGGAGTTAATAAAGGCCTTTTGAAGCGAAGCGATGCATTTTTGTAAGAAAAATATCCATATTTAAATCTTTATAAACTATAATAACAGGCTTCCGGCAATGGCTGTACATTAGTCTAGTTCCGGCGGAAGAGTGAACTCTGACTCGACACATGATGTATTGACGAACGAGGAAGCACAGAGGATCGAGCAAAACAAAACACTGGTCACAAATTAGAAGTCTTAAACAAGAGTTTTTAAAGAGAAATGTCAGAGGATTTCTACATAAGGGAAGAAGAGCTTGAGTTGCCCAGCCCTATTTGTTTGAACCGTGAGAGGCATATACTCACACCTAAGAGAGTACACTACTTTTACATCCTACGTTGGGTCAGAAGTCACTCTTCCACCAAAACCCAACTTGCGTACAGCCATACATCCAGTGATTATAGTTTATAAAGTTATAAATATGGATATTTTTTCTTACAAAAACGCATCGCTTCATTTCAGGAGGCCTTTATTAACCCCCTGGAGCTGTATGGATTACTTTTATGATGGATGGATGGATGGATGGATGGATGGATGGATGGATGGATGGATGGATGGATGGATGGATGGATGGATGGATGGATGGATGGATGGATGGATGGATGGATGGATGGATGGATGGATGGATGGATGGATGGATGGATGGATGCGCTTTTTGGGCTTCAAAAATCTAAGGTGCCATTCACTCCCATTATAAAGCATGGAAGAGCCAAGATATTTTTTAATATAACTCTGATTGTTTTTGGCTGAAAGAAGAAAGTAATATACACATAGGATAGCTTGAGGGTGAGTAAATTATGGGATCATTTTCATTTTTGGTTGAAATAAACCTTTGAGTAGACTTTTTTTTGTCTGGGCACTGTATTTAGGCTCTGGCAACTTGGATAGCAGTGTCCGTCCTGGGACCCTTCTTACTCCGCCAATGCTTAGTCGATTATAAAATATGATTGCAATATAAAAGCTAGTTTTAAGACAACTTTACATGTGAGTTTTACATGTGAGCTGTAGCTGTGAAAAGACCAAATGTTCACTATAGACAGCAGTTTCAAAGATTGCATCCCACCCTAAGTAACTAATTTTCTTAATTTCTGTAACTGGATGCAAATATTTAGATTATAAAACATAAAACACAGTATTTGGACTTTTTAACATGAATTTACAGTCATTCGTTATTACTGGAGGATTTAAAAAAAAAAAATAAAAATGTAATTATTCATTTAATAATTTATTATTTTTGAAAACACTATAAAAATAATTTTATAGAGATTTCAGATTTCCTGGACTGGAAATCACAATTTTAAAATTCCCTTACATTTCCAGGTTTTCCATGGTAAACAAGGAAAGAATAGGATCTGTTCAGTCATAGACACGTAGGCTTGCTCTCACCTGTTCTCTCTCTCATACATTTCTTTAGATGCCCTCTGGAGGCTCTCGATCTCATGACTGGTCTTCATTCGTATGCGCTCCAGTTCATCACGCAGTTTGTTTTCATACTCTGTCTTATAGTGATCTCTGGTGGAGGGATGCAAACAGCACAACTGTTACATTGTAATGACTTCACAAAAACAATATGAGACTTGAGAGTCTTAATGGATCTTGGATTTCTGCTGGAAATCCAAGTATATTAAGATTTTTGTCCCATTTCCATTTCTTGGACCTGGCCCATTTCTTCATATCACGCAACCTTCTTACTACAGATCAATGCTATATTGTTCATAAGACTGAACTGAAAAAAAATGTAGTAGGAAGCACCATCCTCTGTTGTACATAATTTATCACACACATACCTAGAAACAACATATTTTTCATAGGCATCTTCCCTGGCCTTCTTTGTGTCCTCAAGCTGGGTCTGCAGTCTGTCCAGACGGTCTTCTTGATGAGCACAGCGCACATTAAGCTCCATGTTCTGCTTATTTAGATAATCCTTGTCCTTCTGCATCAATGTTACAGACTGCTGCAGATTGGATACCTGCAGATGAAAAGGAAAAGGTGCCGAGAAAGAGGTAAAGTAACTGAAGAAGAAACTTTATGACAAACAGATTTATAGTTTGACATTTGGCTACTTTGAGATTATAGACATCAGTTGATAAGGTGCCCGCTTGGCTAGTTAGCAGAAATGTCCTGGTTACAAAATGTACCGCCAACCTTATTAATGGATAATGCACATTTATTGTTTTCAAATATATATTAGGTATTGTATCTTGCTCTCTGTATGTAATTTATCGAAGAAAAAAAAAAAAAAAAGGAAAAGAAACTGGAAATTGTTTATTATCTATTAAGAAAGTCAGTGTCAGATGTCGATAATTTAAACAATCAGCCAATTAATTAATTGGCCTAAACGACATGCTAATCTGTCAGTTCATCCCACATTACCTCTTTATTCAGCTCATTCCTCTCTTTGGTCACGGCAGTGTGTGTGAGGTCCAGCATTTCTAACTTCTTCCTCAACTCTCTTACCTCTGTTTCATACCCATCTCTCTCTCTGTGGAAATAAATACACACACACACACACACACACACAACCAGAGTATTAAAGGACTGAATATTACAAATTCATACATTATGAAACTTTTATACTAGTCAGTCGATTATAATGTGGCACGTAATGTTGATTCCCAAAGAAAATCTTTTTCAACTAAATTCTGTTTTTTGCTTTAAAAAAAAAAAAAAAAAAAAAAAAAAAAAAAGCAGATTGCAGCTAAGGCTGGACATTTAAAGGAATTAGACTACTGTACTGTTTGGTATCAGTTTTTTTCTTTTCTTTTTTTTCTGTTCTTTAACGCAGACATGATGAGTCTCTTATGCTTATCTCGGCTGCATTTATTTGATATTAAAAAAATGTAAAAATGTGAAACATTATTAAAATTTAAAATAACTGTTTTCTTTTTTAATCTATATTTTAAAATGTAATTTATTCCTGTGATTGCAAAGCTGAATTTTCAGCATCATCACTCAAGTCTTCAGAGTCAGATGATCCTTCAGAAATCATTTTAACATCATGATTTGCGGACTTGCAAAAGACAATGCATGAAATTTCACTCACCGTTTGATTTTGTCATAGTTCTCTCGTTTGTAATCTCCTTCCTGAATAAGCTGCTTGGTGTCAGCAAGTTCCAGCGTGAGTCTCTGACAGCGGATCTCCAGCTCGGAGCGCGCTCTCCTCTCTTCCTCATAACTCTGGTTGGGATATGGGGAAGAAGTGATGAATGTCAATAAGAAATAACAGTAACACCAATAATTACAATTATTTCATAGCTGTCTGAAATACTTGATTCTGTGTTCATACCAACGCAAGCTAGAATAGCCAAACAGAATAGTTGCCATCTTGCAACTCAAAACTTGCAATGAAACGGAAATAGTGAAATAGGTTATCGAAAAAAAGAAAAAATATAGTGCAGGCCGACAGGGACTGCATCAGTTCTTGATTGGATGTTGAGATGTGGTTGTTGCCCTCATAAGCGGATGAGGATGAACGCAAGCTTGCAGGGGGCGAGTTTAAGCAGACTAAATGATTGGAGAAGTCCCGAATATATCACTAGAAAGAAGTCTGCTATTTTCACCGAATGAACCATATACATGGATGAATCGTTCACAATAAGATCTATATCATGCATGTAGAAAATATTTCATTCTGACTTTAAAGACAATAATAAAAATGGTATCCAAAAAGGGGAAGAACATTTTTTTCACACCTCCATTAGTGACCTGATTTGGTTGCGGTGACTGTCCAGATCCTCGGTCAGGTCAGCCTTTTTCACCTGTAGCTCAGTCGCAAGAGCCCTCAGAGGGTTCACAACCTCATAGAAACGAATCTATATGAAGAAAACGTGTACACGAACACACACACATGTATTATAGCTTTTAAAATCTCCTCGGTCCACAAGTTTTAAATCAAAATCGTAATTTCCTACTCCAGTTTATAAGTGCTCACCGCCACATATTCAGGGATGGTGAGTTTGTCCTCAGGCAGTTCCTTCAGCTCAATGTACTTCTCCTCAGACAGCTCCAGGTCCCTCAGGCTCCTGCGGAGATCACCTGCTCGATCACACAGCTGCCGGTTCGTCTCCTCCAGCTGCTTCTGTCTGAGCATGATGGTGTCCATCTCCTGCTTCCTCAGGGCTTGCTGCTTCCTGCATAAGCAGAAGCCAAACAGGAAAACAGGTCTCATTGCATCTGCTTGTCAGAGTACAAACTGATGCCGATATCTATGGATTTTTAAGATAACCAGCTAACCTAGCTAGGTCTTTTTATTGTAGAAGTTTTATTTTATTTAAATATCTAAATGTTTGTGAGAAGAACATTTTTTTAAAAATGTAGATACCAAACTGCACATCGGTTATGCTCATGTTTGCTCGCTCTTTTGCAGGCATCTTGAGTTAAACAGCTCTATATTTAACGAAGCACATACAAAAGACCTGAACCGGAAGGGGTGCAACCTGTTTTACAGAATATGGAAGTTTGTTGCACATAACCCTCATTCAACCCTATAAAGCCTACCATGTCTTATTTGAAATTGATCAAAACTTTGCTGAAAAAAACTGACCTCTGATTGAGTTCATTCTTTTTTAGCAAGTAAAAAGGCCTTTTAGTATGATTAGTATGATTCAAATGTGTTTTTGCTGTGAAGTTTTTAATGATTTTTAGAAAGTAAATGCAAGAAATATTTTTTATATTGTTATAGTGTTGTTAATATTTCAAGAGGTATACTTATTTATCAACTTACACTACCAGTCAAATGTTTTTAAAACAGAAAAACAGTAATATTGTGAAATATTTTTACAATTTAAAATAAAATAATTCAAATTCTATTTGAATATATTTTAAAATGCAATTAATTTCTGCATTATTTTTCAGCATCATTACTCCAGTCTTCAGTGTCACATGAACCTTCAGAAATCATTCTAATATGCTGATTTGCTGCTAAAGAAACATTTATTTTTATTATCAATGTTGAAAACAGTTGTTTACAATTTTTCAGGATTATTTTATGAATACAATGTTCAAAAGAACAGAATTTATCTGAAATAGAAAGCTTTTGTAACTTTATCACTACCGTTCAAAAGTTTGGAGGTCAGTAAGAGGTCGTTTTTGTTATTAAACAAATTAATACTTTTATTCAGCAAGGATGCATTAAATTGATCAAAAGTGAAAGTATAGACATTTATAATTTTGCAAAAGCTTTCTATTTCAGATAAATACCAGATTTACGTTATTGATGATGTACCATACAACAGGCCTTTGATGAATGTTTATTTGTACATCTCTCAATCATCAATATCTTGCATTGAATATGTTTTGCCCTATAAAACTACAGTTTTGATCATAAAACTACGCATTTAAATATCATCATATTAAGACATTTTATTGAAATATATAGAGTAACAACTGCTTTTTATATGTATTTTATGTAAGTAGTCTGCTATCATTATAAAAACGTTGAACCTCATCTTACTTTTTGGCCATATAAATACCAACATCAGCACCAAATTGCACATTTTTTTATCACTTTGGGCCTCAGAATAAAATGTATGTTTTCTCCTCCTCAAGTTTGAGCTCCTTATCCCCACCATATCATACTGTATGGGCCATAAAAGCCTGATGTGTCAAATACAGGGATGCAAACAGGTAAGGTGGAAAAAAAGGTTAGAACATTGCGTGGGGCGGGGGCATGCTTTGCACAATATCAATGCTTTCCAGTTTTTTGTTTTTTTTAAATATTTGCTTTGCATGCTCATTTGTAGTTACTTTAAGGGATTTTTTATTCATTTGTAACACCGTATATATCCTAAACTGTAATGCAGGATATTTAAGACAATACTGGCTGGTTAGATGGCAATACTGAGCTAAACTGCAAACTGTTTGCCCTTTCTCTCTTCATTGTTCCCACATCTTAGACCTCAAATACATAAAATATTCCCCTTTAAAAAGACATTAGTTTTTTAAGTAAGAGTAAAGGAATCAATGTACAGTACTTATTGAAACAACCAAGTACCCTTGTAAGACCCCCCCACCCCACAAAAACAGTTTCTCATTGGATCTATGCAAAACCCATAAGTTATCCCATATTTTGATCTCAAAAAGGTGAGTTGTCACTGACTGAAAGGTGAGAAGTTTGCATCTATGCAAATACAAAACATAAAACACATATATACACATTTTTCTTTTATATTTTGTCCATTTATATTTTGTCTACACGGTTACATTTATTGACCAATAACAATATGGCCACTGATATATTGATCTTCTTAACTGTATGTAAATGCACCTGTTTTCATCCTGCTGTAGTTTAAGCTGGCTGTCCAGACGCAGAGCGAGCACCTGTTTTTGATGGAGAGCATCGTTCAGCCTTTCCTCCAGCTCTTCTATCTAAAAAAAATGAATGTGAAAATAATTTCAACACTCACAGCAGGTAAACAAACAGCTATTGAATACTTTAATTTTCTATTAATCAACCATTACCTTGGTGAGGTGGTCCACTTTGAGGTTGTCTATGAGCAGATTTTTCTGTGACAGCTCTATCTTCAGCTTTTGAAGGTTATGAAGCAGCTCTTTTCTTTCCAGGAGCTGTTTTGTGACTTTCCCTGCGCCATCTTTCTCATCCGAAGACGATATGTCCTCTGTGGGGACTGTTGTCTCCAGACTGATGTCCTCAGACTCGATGGAGCTGGAGATGTTCGCCTTTGCGTCCTTTGGCTTCTTGGGTGGCATCTCGACAAAGACCAAGTCAACGCGTCCTACCGACTTGTCATCAAAGAAAGCTGGTTTTAAAACCGGGAAATGTGGATTATTAGCAGGACAGGAGCTCAGAAGCTCAAGGAAAGAATTAACGGATAAGACGCTAGTCACTAAGCGATGACAGATGGACAAGCAAGAAGGCAAATTCTGTTATTTTAGGTTAACTACCTGACTTTCGTAGCCTCCTGACAAGAAAAACACAACAACAAGTTATCGTTTATGTGAGACGTCAAACTTCAAAGTGTCTAAAGTTGGGGTGGGAAGTGTTTTATGATTATTTATCATACCGACTGTTGTTTTTAAGCGTCCCGCCGCCCATAGAAACAACAACGGATGACAACAGAGAAGAGAAGTGAAGTTTGCGTTAAAGAGCGTCTTTTTCAGAAACGCTTTTGATACAAAATTACGCGCCACCTATAGGACTCCGCCCGAACAGAACTCTTATTTTGAAATTCACTCAAATTCGAAACCGGAAATTTGAGAAAGTGTTCATTTTGTCGTACCATATTTCTGGATTTGTGAACAAATACATGTCTTTTTTTCCGACACGATAATTTTGCGATGTCTAATCAAAACAAAGTTGGACCAGCTTTGCCACCGACGATGGGAAAAAGCAAAAATGATGATTCCGATGAAGAAGGCGCAAGTATGTTTACACATGCACGTTGTAGTAGCTGCTTTGTGAACTGCAATTTTTTTTTTTTTTTTTTTTTTTTTGCAAATGCACAACAAAGCTGACTGCCTTTATATGTTTTCTTTTTCCTGTCAATATTTTTGCATAAACATAAAATTCTTTAATTTAGACCCGAGTGCAACTAATTACACAATAAATAATAAATGTTGTCTCCAGTCATAGGTCCAGCTTTGCCTCCACTGTATAAAGAGTCCTCCAGCTCATGTGAGGACAGTGATCAAGAGGAGGTCGTGTTCAAGAGAGCCAAATACTCATCATCTGGGAAACGGCCTTCTTCAAAGTATAATACTTGATGTTTTTCCTGACACATATGTTTCTTAGGGATTCATAGTTAATGAAGTGTTTGGTCAGAAATGAACCACTTGTGATATATGCAAATACATTTTATGTTAGGAGATTATAGCTTGCTAGTTAACCCTACTGTATCATATTTTGTATATATATATAATATATATTCCTAAGCTCTCTAAATGATCAACATGATCAAAACATTGCTTCTGCCCTCTGAATGATAGCTTATACTTTTTTAGCAAGTAAAAGTCCTTTTAACGTAATTTTAAAAATGTCCCCCTTCAGTTTGTGGTACAGGTCTTTTTTTCTTTTGAAATCTCTAATGGTTTTTATATAGTAGACGTAAGAGTACATTTTATATTGTTATAAATATTTCAAGATGCACATTTACTGTATTGAAGCAACTTAGATGTAGTTGATTATGCAATATGCATACATCTTTTTTTTTTTAAAGAAATCATGTTAATATATAAGTATTAAATATTATACAGCAGGCTTTTGAGGAATGTTTATTTGTACATCTTTTAATCATCATTGAATTACATTGAATGATATGTTTTGCCCTCCACTACAGTTATAATCATAAAACTAAGCATTTAAATATAATTGTACTGAGACACATTATTTGGAGTTATAATTACTGAACTGATATTTATATGCAATGTCATAATGTTTTAATAAATATAATTTATTTACTACAAGCTCAAAATTTCTTCTTACTCACCAAATTGTATATTGTTGCTCAGAAAAATTCTCACTCAAGTGTGAATACTATATGGGCCATAATTGCCTGATGTATGATATGATACAAAACATAAAATAAAATACAATGCATATATTTGTTTTAGATTTTCTTTCATATTTTGTGTAAAGGTTCAATAAACTGTCATATTAAAAAAAAAATCTGACTTTCATATGTCAGTCTTTACAGGGTAATCATTGTCTCTCACTTTTACATGTGTGACTCTTTAACAGCAACAGAGGCATCATGAAAGATGAGATGGATCTAAAGCAAACCTACAAACAGGAGGAAGAGGAGGAGGATGATGATGGTTTCTTTGGTCCAGCGCTTCCGCCAGGATATCAAAAGCGAGCCAAGTCACCGGAAGAGTAATAAACAGGAGTTAACAGTATCGCACACATGGTCATTTATATAGCAATTTTAGTATCCCAATCTAAGTCTTGGATGAACTACATTTTGCATTTCCAGGCCACCTTTACTAGGACCTGCACTCCCTCCAGGATTCAAAAAACAAGATCATGATGAAGACGAAGATGACGATGGCACAAAAGATGATACCAGAGGGTTTTCAGGACCAGCTCTACCCCCAGAATATCAAAAGCAAGACAGATCTCCTGAACGGTAACAGGAATTAAACATAAATACCAGACATATCTTCACATTTTTGCTGTGTAGAGTTGGTAGTATCACACACTGTTATATTTATACATCCAAATGTAAATGTTGATTGAATTCATTTTTGTTTTTTGGCCTTTTTAGCAGACCACCTGCAATAGGACCTGCTCTACCTCCAGGCTTTAAAAGACAAGTTGAAGATGAAGAGGGGGAAAAAGAAGATGCCGAAGGATTTTCAGGACCAGCTCTACCACCAGGTTATACTCCAGATTTGTCAAGCAGTGAAGAAGAAGATGATTATGTCATTGGACCCATGCCATCAACAGGACCGTCTCAGGACTCCGTGGCTTTAGACATTGAAAGAAGAGCTCAAAGAATGAAAGACAAACTTACAGGAGTGGATGTAAGTGCATTTTATGTCTGTTTTTTTTTTTTTTTTCCTCATTAATTCAGTGTTATTTCTATAATATTTATTCTATAAAATTTTGAATTAGCTAATAGTTTTATACTTTATGTTGTCATTTTATTTCTAGTATTTAGTATTTTTGTTAAATGAATAAAAAGACAAAATCATATTTTAAAAATTATTACTGTTTAGGTTTTATTTATTTTAATTTATTTCAAGTTAGTAATTTTAGTGCTTAAACTAAATGAAAATTAGAAATGTTGCCTTGGGAACTAACTGAAGGAAGTTTAAGTTTTCTATCTAATATTTCTATATTATTTTATTTTATTTAAACTTTATTTCAATTAACAAACATGTTTTAATAGTTTTAGTTAACAATATTAACCCTGGTAGTAGTAGTATTTATTTTATTGTTTTTTGTTTTTCTACTGTATATTTCTTTGTATTTTTTATATTTCTGTTTTTGCGCATATTTTTTCTAATTTTTAGCCTTATATTTCCTAATTTTATTTCTATTTACATACATCTTAATATGTATTTATTTGTGTGTGTGTGTATATATAATATATATATATATTTATAATATATACACACACACACACACACACATGTACACACACACACACACATTATGCAACAACCAGTGGAAGATAAAAGTAATTTTGCTGTATTTGTACAACATCCATAAAGAACTTGAGTAATTTGTTTTAACATTCAATGTTCATTTATTCCAATCAGCGTGCAAACTAAACAATCTCTGACTCTTCTGTTGTTAGACTGGCCCCAAAGTTGTCTCCAGAGAGAGCTGGATGACAGAGTTGCCTCCTGAGTTGCAGCATGTGGGCCTGGAAGCACGGACCTTTAAGAAAAGATCAGGTCCTGAAAACAAAGACCGCTCAATCTGGACGGACACTCCCGCCGACCGTGAGAGAAAAGCAAGGGTGAGTATGTAATTTAGATGTGATTGAGTTCAGATGTGAAATGTGGAGATTGTTGTGGAGACTCACTGTAGATTTACCAGTGATGTAATTTGTAATTCTGCAAATAATACAAGCTTTTTTACATGGGTTTTTGGCAAAGAGGGATTTCAGGGATTGTTTGGAAGTTCCCTTCTTTCCTTGTCTTTCTTAGGAGCGACTAGAGGCTAAGGAAAAAGGTGAAACCACCAAGGATGATGGACCTCGCCTGTCTCAGATTGAGCTTGAGATGGCTGAAAAAGTTTCAAAATATAATGTAAGTTATTTTCAGTTAAATTCAGCTTAAAAATGTATTACAAATTGTACTTCAATCATATAAGTCAGCATTATGGCACAAATACTAATTTATTATATTATATTATATTATATTATATTATATTATATTATATTATATTATATTATATTATATTATATTATATTATATTATATTATATTATATTATATTATATTATATTATATATTAACAAATAGGTAAATGAACCACTATCCATTTTGTGATTCCAAAGGTTCAATAAAAACACTAGTTATTAAGGGGCAAAAAGAAATATGATTTTAATTTACATCTTGATTGTATGTTTTTTTTTTTTTTTTTTTTTTAAATCCTTTTAATCACACAAAATAGTTTAAATTTATTAATGATAATAGTAATATTAATTACATGGTAACACTTTACAATAAGGTAAATTAGTTAACATTAGTTAACTACATTAGCATGACATGACATTAACATGAACTAACAATGAACAATACTTCTACAACATTTATTAATCTTTGTTAATGTAAATTTCAACATTTACTAATACTAATACAAAATCAAAAGTTGTATTTGTTAACATTAGTTAATGCACTGTGAACTAACATGAACAAACAATGAACGCTGTATTTTTATTAACTAACATTAACAAAGATTAAAGGTGCCCTAGATTCAAAAATTGAATTTATCTTGGCATAGTTGAATAACAAGAGTTCAGTACATGGAAATGACATACAATGAGTCTCAAACTCCATTGTTTCCTCCTTCTTATATAAATCTCATTTGTTTAAAAGACCTCCAAAGAACAGGCAAATCTCAACATAATACCAACTGTTATGTAACTGTCGGGGTGTACGCCCCCAATATTTGCATATGCCAGCCCATGTTCCCAACATTATGAAAGGCATTAGACAAGGGCAGCCAGTATTAACGTCTGGATCTGTGCACAGGTGAATCAACAGACTAGGTAAGCAAGCAAGGACAACAGCGAAAAATGGCAGATGGAGCGATAATAACTGACATGATCACATGATATTTTTAGTGATATTTGTAAATTGTCTTTCTAAATGTTTTGTTAGCACGTTGCTAATGTACTGTTAAATGTGGTTAAAGTTACCATCGTTTCTTACTGTATTCACGGAGACAAGAGCCGTCGCTATTTTCATTTTTAAACACTTGCAGTCTATATAATTCATAAACACAACTTCATTCTTTATAAATCTCTCCAACAGTGTAGCATTAGCTTTAGCCACGGAGCATAGCCTCAAACTCATTCAGAATCAAATGTAAACATTAAAATAAACACTGTACTTACGCGATTAGACATGCTGCATGACGAACACTTTGTAAAGATCCATTTTGAGGGTTATATTAGCTGTTTTAACTTTTTTTATGTTGTTTAAGGCAAGTGAGAGCTCTTGGGGCATGGAGCACAAGATTTAAAGGGCAACACACCCTGAAATGGCTTATTTCTAATTATGCCCCAAAATAGGCAGTTAAAAAAATGAATAAAAAAAAAAAATCTATGGGGTATTTTGAGCTGAAACTTCAGACACATTCAGGGGACACCTTAGACTTATATTACATCTTTAAAAAAAAAAAAAGTTCTATGGCACCTTTAATAAATACTGTAACGTGTGTTGCTCATTGTTATGTTAGTACATTTGCTAGATGTGATTGTTACTGCTTGAGTATAAAAATGTGAATTTTAATCTCAAAATGCCCATTTCTTTTTAGGAGACCAAGCGTGGTGAATCTCTCATCAGTCAGCACACTAAGAAGATGAAGAGAAAAGCTGAGGAGGATGCTAACAAGCCTGTGGAGAGAAAACCATTTGACAGAGACACGGACCTCCAAGTCAATCGTTTTGATGAAGCTCAGAAAAAAGCTCTGCTCAAGAAGTCACAAGAGCTGAACACCCGCTTTTCACACAGCAAAGAACGCATGTTCCTGTGAGGGACATTAAACGCATTTATCTGATGTTGTCAAGGATGTTGTACTGAGTTGGAATCCTTGAAACGTCATCATCAAAACATTATGAGCCGTGTTGATAATTATATGTAAAATTTGAACTGACTCTTCCTCCTGAATTTGCTTTTTATATACCAATATCTAATTGTAAGAGTTAATGCATTAAAAATCTGTGGTTTTTGTGGCTTATAAAAGGTTTTAGGCCACCTTTTATTTTTATTAAAGACTGATGAGTACTTTAGTATTGGTGTTGATATACAGTGATATCCTATCATTCCACTGAATAATGACAGTTTTGTGTTTTGGGGTAATGTATTGTTCACCAGCGTGTACTTTCCTATATGTCTAGAATACATCAAGTTCAGGTCATATTAAAATATTTAAAAAATAAATACATTTAAAAGATTAAAAGAAAGATTTTATATTTTACTTAAAGAAAATGACTACCTTATGACCATTCAAAATGTTTGTATTGCATCATTATTTTTGTCTTATTATTCAACCCCAAATTATCACAACCTTAATGCAAAAAAAGTCTTATTTTCGGGATATTTGTAAGTATTAAGGCTATAAGGCTTAAGTCTCTTCTTATACTATATTAAATGTATGGTAAGGTGTACATTTTCTTTTGAATAAATACTTCTCAAAAACGTCCACTTCTAAATATAAATTAGTTGCATTTTTTTTTTTTTTTTTTTTGACTAAATAAAACAACGATGTAGAAAATATTTAAATCTATAACTGGTTAATCGAACAAAATGCCTGTCAAACATTTCTCTGTGGCTCCCATAGGTGGCAGCCTAACTGTAATCTGTGTAACCGCTTGTTTTTTTTTTTTTTTTTGTCCTTTCTGGCCACCGTACAACCGGATTTTTGTTTTTTGGTGATGTACTAGCTAAAGTGCGTATAGCGTGGAAGAGGTGCATTAAATCCACATGAAATATTTAGAATAAGTTATACATTTTTAAACTATTAACAAGCATGTCAGACAAAGGAGAGGTGGATTTGACTGGGGCAAAACAGAATACGGGTGTATGGCTGGTCAAAGTAAGTGCTTTATTAAGCAGTCGATGATGAACTGCTACAGCTAATGATTCAGGTTGTATTAACCTGGCTTTAGCATCTCTGTATATCACAATAGCAATGTGTTTTCTATGCTTTGCAGTGTATTTATTACATTGTTTTAAAGCCATTGTTGTGTGTAAACTTCATAAAGGTCCCCAAGTATTTGTCACAGCAATGGAGCAAAGCAACAGGGAGAGGTGAAGTTGGAAAGCTCCGAATTTGCAAGTATGTAGCAAAGCTTAATGTTATGGAGTACGTTACTACAAACATAACCTTTATATTAGACATTTATACATTCATATTCACACTATTGTTTTTGCTCGTACAGGAATCAAGGCAAAGCGGAGGTAACTAGCATGTACACATTGAGATTTTTTATATGTGGGTTTGTGTCTTTAGGTGGAGTCAGTGTTTTTTCTGATTGATTGATTGATTGATTGACAGGTGTCCTTCACACTCAATGAGGAGCTGACCACCATAGACACCATTGGGGAGAAGCCCTCTATGGTACGAGCCCCTAGAGAGCATCCATTCACTCTTCAGACTGTCGGTGGACAGACTCTAGCTGTTTTTACTGAGAACTCTTCAGGTGAGAAACAGGATTTCACTAAATATAGCTTGCTGTGAATTGCTGTGCTGAATCTGGAATTAAAAATTCTTACCCCTGGTTTCTTAGACAAGGGTTAAGATTAAACTCTGTTTTAACTGAAAGCAACTTGCACTGACATATCTTAAAATATGTCAGTGCCATTGTTTTTTCAATGTATTTTTTTTTTTTCCTAAGGCACATTTATAAAAGCAACTTAAATGTTCTCATTGAACTAAGGCCTAATCCTGGCTTAAAGGGTTAGTTTACCAAAAAAAAAAGAAAAAGAAAATAATGTAATTTATTACTCACCCTCATGTCGTTCCACACCCGTAAGACCTTCATTAATCTTCAGAACACAAATTAAGATATTGTTGATGAAACCCTATGGCTCAGTGAGGCCTCTATTGAGAGCAAAGCCACTTTCAAGGTCCATAAAGGTACTAAACATAATTGAAACAGTTCATGTGAATTGGATGGATCTATCTTAATATTATAAAGCAATAAGAATTTTTTTTTGCGCCAAAAAAACAAAATGACGACTTTTCAACAATGGCTTCGTCCGAAAACATAGGTAGCTGTCTTGCTGCCTCGCTATCTTATAAGAGAATGACTTGTATGGCAGCATTTGTGCATTAAGGTACCTCACGAAATTGATTTCGGACCGACTTTCTTAGGCAGCGTAACAATCTACAGCAATATAGCACGAGTTTTGGTGAGAACTAAACAAATATTTAATTTCTACAGTAGTAATTTCTCGATAGAAAGGATATCAAAAGTGAAATATGTTGATCAAAATCGTACATTTATACACAAACTGAGCAGCAAACGCAACTTTCGGACGCCATCTTTATTTTTCTAGCTCAACTGTCACAGAATGGAAAGCACAGGATTGTGGGATATCAAAGGCAGCTAAGGATACATCTATGCTTCCTTCAAAAATCGATCTGAGGAAGGTATCTCATGAGAGAGGAAGTGAAGCTAACATTGGATTTGGATGTGCCTTGATGCCTTACTACCTTGAAATGTGTCCTCGGAAGGCAGCATTTTCCAGTTTTCGGACGCAGCCAATATCTATATGGGCCGATTTCAAAATACTGCTTCATGAAGCTTCTGAGATTTATGAATCTTTTGTTTCGAATCTAATGATTCGGATCTCCTATCCAATGGCTAAACTGCTGAAATCTTTGGCGCTCCGATTCACTGATTCGATTCGTAAAGCTCTGAAGCAGTGTTTTGAAATCGGCCTATATAGGTATTGTTGAAAAGTCTTTATTTAGTTTTTTTTTGCCACACAAAAAGTATTCTTGTCGCTTTATAATATTAAGATAGAACCACTGAACTTTCATGAACTGATTCAAATATGTTTTTAGTACCTTTATGGACCTTGAGAGAGGAAATGTCATTGTTGGCAATGGAGGCCTTACTGAGGCATCAGATTTCATCAACAATATCTTAATTTGTGTTCTGAGGATGAACAAAGGTCTTACGGCTGTAGAACGGCATTAATAAGTGACATTATTTTCATTTTTAGGTGAACTAACCCTTTAATCTAAGCCCTGTCTGTGAAACCAGGCCTGTGTGATCAAACTAAATTTAGAAAACCTGAAACGAATGCATTTAAAATGACCTGCAGTCAAAGTACTACATTTGTCTTTAATTTAAATGGGTAAGTAAAATGGGTAAGTCAGATTACCATTTTCATTAATATATAGTGATAACTTTCATTATTAAGTCATTAACAAAAATTATTACTAATTATTTGATTATTATTTTTATTTAGTATTATATTTACATCTATACATTTTGATGTTTGATTTTTATATTTTAAAAAAAATAAAAAGTTGATACTTTGGGGCACAACTTGATGTCCAAAATCAGAACCACTTGCACCTAAAAAGTTCTGTAATACTTTAAATCATATACTTGCATGTACTGATCATTTTTTAACATTTGTGTACAATGACATGTTAAAAATTATATAATGGTTGTTAATTACTTATTAATGAGAGTATTTAGTATAGTATCACTATTTTTGCTTTCAAACTGTTTATATGGTCATTTCGTGCAATCTCTGGGATGTCCTGTACAAACTTCAGTTGCTTCATACTCTCTCTTCCTCTAGTTCTATTCAATTACATTCTCTACTCTTTGTCTGTTCTGTGAGATGAATCAGATATTAGGTTGTGATAGCTTTGATCTGGTCTCTTAAGCTTTTGCAGTTGCTGACCTCTGCCTCTCAATCGTGTGTGTGTGTGTGTGTGTGTGTGTGTGTGTGCGTGTGCGTGTGCGTGTGTGTGTGTGTGTGTGCGTGTGCGCGTGTGGTGTTTTTGACGGTAGAAGACATTATGGGCCTTCAAATATCACTGGTTTTGGAAGCCAAATCTACTCACCGCCTTTATCTTTGATTAACGATGATTTGTTTTGTGTAGCTTGGGTGTTGTGTGTGCATGAGCAACTCTGTATAGTTGCCATTCTCCTAATTCACCTCGGATTCAATCATGGATGATTTCTTTAGTTGTTATAATTTGCTTGAGTGCAAAATTGCCTAGTCACTTCTCTGCTGAGTGTTTTGGACAGATGTTCAAAAATGTTTTTCGGGGATGATTTTATATTTTTTGATCAATTTGTTTTAATTGTTAGCTCAACTGTAAATGTTCTAGGGGTGTGACGAGATCTCGCAATAATAAAACATGACAACCTTTCTCGTCGAGGTGAAAAGCTATCTCGCGATATCAGCGAACAGTTGAGTTTGTGGCAAACCTTTTACTTTGCTTGCATTATATTGTTCTGTCTTTTACTGCATATGACAAATATATGCACTGCAGGTTTCAGAGTGAAGCTCGATGCTTTAATTATTTACATGCTTGCAGGTTACTTGTTTCTTCCTGCATCTCAGAGTGGCTCCGTTCACAGTAAATGCTGTTCCACATGAACTCAGTCTCTGCATGTGCTGTTTTTTTGGGTTTCTAATAACGTGTATTTGGGAATGGATATAAAGTCTGACGCGCTTTGTTTCATAGTGAAGTGTTGTACAGTTATTAATTAATGACAAACTCCATCTCTGCATATGCTGTGAGTTTGGGTTGCTTATAACATTCATCTGGGAATACAACATTTGTAACGTAAATCTTTTATAAACCTACGCCGACACAGGAGAATACATCAATATGTTTCTAAATATGCAAATTGTTGTTCATCGCTATTTCAAAGTAAAAGTTTAAAATTCTTGTTTTAATGTCAATATATTTTTGTTCAAGAAATTACAGTGGCTGTCGCATTGGTCAAATGTTAAAGATTAAAGGATTAGTTCACTTGGGAATTAAAATTTCCTGATAATTTACTCGTATAATGAGGATAATTTATCCCATGTCATCCATGATGTTCATGTCTTTCTTTCTTCAGTCGAAATGAAATTAAGGTTTTTGAAGAAAACATTCCAGGGTTTTTCTCCATATAGTGGACTTCAGCGGGGATCATCGGGTTGAAGGTCCAAATTGCAGTTTCAATGCAGCTTCAAAGGGCTCTACAACAGGGGTTCCTAAACACATTCCTGGAGCCTCCCCTAAACTGCATGTTTTCCATGTCTCTTTAATCAAACACACCTGATTCAGATCATCAGATCATTAGTCGAGACTCCAAGACCTGAAAGGGGTTTGTCAGACAGAGGAGACGTGCAAAATGTGCAACGTTGGGGAATGTGTTTGGGAACCCCTGCTTTACACGATCCCAGCCGAGAAATAAGGGTCTTATCTAGCGAAACGATCGGTCATTTTCGGAAAAAAAGGTAAAAAATATATATACCTCAAATGCTCGTCTTGCACTAGCTCTGCGATGCGTCACGCATTACGTAATCACGTTGGAAATGTCACGCATGACGGTGACTTGATTTTTTTATATATTGTGTGTATATATATATATATATATATATATATATATATATATATATATATATATATATATATATATATATATATATATATATATAACAGTGTTGTTCAATAAAACCACATGATAACTTGCTTTTGATACTTTAATCCAAATATTATTGCCTCATTGTTATTATATATGTATTTTTAATCATTTTAAAGGCTGTTGTTCAGTTAGGTCTATTGTTATTACCACCAAAAAAGTTTTTGCATTTCATGACTTTCAGTTAAATAAGACTTATTTTTCCAGTCGTATTAATATCATAAAGATTTTTTTTAGAAATAATGTTAAAATATTTTCTCGTTCTCATGAACCCAATATTGTGTATTATCTCGTGAGCTAAGTGTATCGTCACACCCCTGAAATGTATTATTTATGACAGTATTCTAACCTTTTGTGTGTGTATTGGGATCGGTGAGATTTTTTTATTTTGTTTTTAAAAGTCTCTTATGCTCATCACGGCTGTATTTGTTTGATCAAAGACACTGTAAATACAGTAATAATGTGAAATATGATTATAATTGAAAACAGCTGTTTTCTATTTTCAATTGTAATTTATTCCTGTGATGGCAAAGCTGAATTTTCAGCAGCCATTACTCCAGTCTTCAGTGTCACATGATCCTTCAAAAAGCATTTTAATATGTCGATTTTGTGCTCAAGAAACATTTATTATTATCAATGTTAAAAATTTATGTATGCTGAGTAATATTTTTGGAGGGAAACAGTGATTTATTTAATTTTTTTTTAAGGATTCATAATGAAAAAGTAAAAAAAAAAAAAAAAAAAAAACAGCATTTAATTAAATTACCCATTTTTGTAACAATGTAAGTCTTTACTCTCACTTTTGATAATTTAATGAATTTGTTGCTGAATGAATGTATTTAAAAAAAAAAAATCTTACTGATCCCAAACTTTTGAACAGTAATGTAAATGTATATATAATTTTTTTTCTTTTTTATAAATTTATTTATTATATATCTATACATCTCCATAGACAGCGTAGTGACCTTTGGTATGTGATTTTTGCTTGGATTAATTTGGATCAATTTCCATGTTGGTTTCTGATTGATCAGAGGTTCTGTGTGGCTTTTTGGTTGTATCTGCGTGGTTTGTGCCTATTTGTGCGCTTGCTTTCGCTCACTGCTGTGTAAGAATCTGGCGTGAGGCTTGGCCTGCCGTGATTACTTTGGCATGTCACCCCCCTCGTTCTCATGTTGCCATCCCTCTTGTAGGGCAGTCAGATGCCGAGGCCAGCGGTTCAGGTACAGGTACAGGCCCAGGTGAGTGCTCACCGTCGCCCCCTGCTTGAGTGGAGGTCCAGGAATGACCTAGTCAAGCCTTGTACTGTTTATAATGGTCTGATGACCTTTAATTTGACAATCAGCCAACAAAACAGCAAATTTAAATAATCCTTTCTTTGGCCTAATTTAAACTATTGAATTGGTGTATTGAAATTTCACCGTTTGGAGCAGAGACTGTACAGAACGTACTGTTGCGTGTCTCACAGCTGGTGTAATGACTGAGCAGTAATAGGCTGTGTGTTGCAGCAGCGTTTGCTTCATTCCAACTGTCACTGAGTATTAATGTCTCTTCTCTCACAAAGATAAAATTGCACTGGAAGGACTGGTGGTGCAGAGAGCTGAATGCAGACCAGCCGTCAGTGAAAACTACATGAAGCTGAAGAAGTATGTTCATATATGCACACACTAGCTCTGTTACAAAACCTTTTGAACTGCTATTGAGGCCCGTTCACTCTAAAATGATACATTTAATTAGTAATTAACAACATGGGTTTTAGGGTTAGGAGTTGCACTTTATTTTACAGTATGTTCACATACGTGTACTCACAGTGTACTTGCCTAAGAAAGTACTGGGTAATATGAGGTAACTACATGGGGTTAGGTTCAGGGTTAGTACCTATTTATTACCCAGTTATTGGAATTACTATAATAAGTGCATAGTATGTACATGGGGAACAAGACTAAAATAATAGTATTTGCTATGTAAATTATAAATGCATAAATTATCATTTTTTGTCAGCATGTCGCTAAGATGACAGCAGGATTCTGTAATAAGCATTTGAATATTGGTACCACACACAAATATGGTGTAAATTAATTTTTTAATTTCACTGAACTGTTTTAGCTCTGCTTTTCTGTAATCAATGAAAATAAATATGCAGCATAAACATTTTTCTGCCATATTTTTTTTTTTTTTTTTTTCACCAAATGTTTTGCAATGTATTCTTGGATTATCTTTTCCATAAAGAATACATGATGAATTTGACCAACTTGAGTTAAAATAAGCAGATGCACTGGTGATGCCTTAAAATGCTGCCTCCATAGACCGCTTAGCAAGTGAGCACTAACTGTAAGCAAACATTAAAGGATTAGTTCACTTCAGAATTAAAGTTTCCTGATAATTTACTCACCCCCATGTCATCCAAGATGTTCATGTCTTTCTTTCTTCAGTTGAATAGAAATTAAGGTTTTTGAGGAAAACATTATATATAATGTATTTATATACTATTTAACCACAAATGCTCGTCTTGCTCTGCTCTACAATGTGCCACGCATTACGTAATCACGATGGAAAGGTCACGTGTGATGTAGACTGAAATTCCATCTCATTTGCTCCTCCAACTTCAAAATTGTCCAACATGTTCGCTTTGTAGACACTGGATCGGTACTTTCGCCTACATCACGCGTGACCTTTCTAACATGATGATGTCCTGCATGGTGGATCACAGCTAGTGCAAGATGAGCATTTGTGGTTAATTTATAAATTATTATTTTTATTTTTTTTGAAAATCATTTCGCTAGATAAGACCCTTTATTCCTCATCTGAGATCATGTAGAGCTATTTGAAGCTGCACTGAAACTGCAATTTGGACCTTCCACCCGTTGGTAACCAGGTGTCCACTATATGGAGAAAAATCCTGGAATGTTTTCCACAAAAACCTTAATTTCTTTTTCGACTGAAAAAAGAAAGACATGAACATCATGGATGACATGGAGGTGAGTAAATTATCAGGAAATTTTAATTCAGAAATGAACTAATCCTTTAACTCTAAACCTAGTCACAATGAAACAGAAGTAGCAACAGATTTTTGTTTCCATATTGTGACGTACATCTAAGTGTAATGGATTATCGAAAAAGAAAAAATGCTGTTTGATTCTTAAAACTTGAACATGTTTGTAGCTAGAGCTCATAAAGGATGTTGTCTTTTGTTGCAGACTGCAGATCGAGGAGCTATCTAAACCTCTCAGGTTTTCTCAGCAGCTCGACAAAGCCGTTACCACCAACTACAAACCTGTGGCTAATCACGCCTATAATGTAGGTCAAGCTTTTGTGTCATAGGCCAGATGTCTTAAGTATTATACAATTGATTGTTGATGCACACTCTCTTTGTTCCTGTTTTTCTCAGCTGGACTATGAAAAGAGGAAGAAAGAAGAAGGGAAGAGGGCACGTGCAGATAAACAGCAGGTGCTGGACATGCTGTTCTCCGCCTTTGAAAAGCATCAGTATTATAACATTAAGGATCTGGTGGACATCACAAAACAGCCTGTGGTGAGTTACACGCACTGTTGTTTAAAATGGTGCTTAATAAATAAACAATACAATACACTGTCTTTACTGCCATTTTTGACCAATTTAATGCATCCTTGCTGAATAAAAGTAGCAATTTCTTTCAAAAAAATGTCTTAATGACCCAAACTTTTGAATGTAGTGTACCTATAAAAACTCCCTTTCTCATTCCCTACAGATTTATTTGAAGGAGATTCTACGGGACATTGGCATATACAATGTCAAAGGCACCCACAAGAACACCTGGGAGCTCAAACCGGAGTACAGACACTACCAGAATGAAGAGAAGAGTGACTGATTATTTTCACTCTCGGACTCTTTGTGGTTATGAAAATCTGAAAAACAAACTTCCCCAGAAAGTTCAAAATGTTATTTCTGGATCATTTTAAGGGTGATTCAATAGTTTTTAAAGGTGTATCAGAAACCTATGTGGCATTTTACAATGCTAAGCAGTTTTATTATGCTTGTTATATTGAGGAATCCCCATAAGAAATTAGTAATAGAATTGTTCAGTTCAGCTCTTCTGTCATCAGACTGAGATGAAAAGAACTTGCATCACTTGTTGTGTGTGTATAAGATGTTTACGTTTTTTAAGAAAACGTGTTGATAGAATAATGGTAAACAGTTGTTTTATTCAGATTTAGTTTTCTGATTGAAACACTTTTATTTTATATATTTCGCGTTATTAATTTCTTGAAATAAAGGTTTTTGTACAAAAAACTGTCCATGTTGTATCTGATGATTCACAGAGCAAGACTGGGATAAATGCTCAAATAATCAAAGTATTTAATAATTTCAATTTAATTATCATTATTTCATAATATATTAGAATATTGTTATTGTCCTTTATCCTCAGCTAATCACAGAGTGCAAATGAACCTTGTTGAGGGTTCTACATGATCCCTAAAATGTATACCACTATACCAGAGAAATTCTGTCATGGAAATTTAAAATATAATTAGGCCAAATTGTGAGCATTTTAAAATTTGTAAGCAAAATTCTCTGGCATAGTGTTCAAGAAAGGGATAAAAAGGCATCAAGAAACACAAAGCAGCTTGTTACCAAAAACAGGGTGATTTTGGGCTTTCTTTGCAGCTACAAGACCCAAGGATCTTTTAGTACAGTCATTAATGAACTCCTTTTATACCAGTACTCTAAACACAAATGTCAGGCTTGGGACAATGATATTGAGCACACCAGTTAATCTAACTACGTTTATGTAAAGATTTTTCCTAGGTGGAGTTACAAATCTAGGGTAGTGCTATTTCGATGATTAATATCTGCTAACACTTTATTCTGATGCTCCTCGAACCGACATTCTACTGACTATAAATAACTTTGCAACCACGAGATCTTATTCTACTAACCCTACAGTCTGCTAATACTCTAATGTGAGTTAGCTGACATGTAGTTGCAAAGTTTATAGTTAATAGAATGTGTAAAGTTAAAGATTAGCCTGAACAATTGCTGGGCGGAGAGGGGGTGAAGAATACAGTTTTGTGATGCATTTCGCATTCTCTATACTAATGCTAAAGACTCTTTCATATGCTGATCAAGGACTTTAAGAACAATTTACCTCATTGCTTTCACATGTAGATGCAAGACACACCCATCTTAAAAAAAAAACAAACAAAAAAAACAGGCATTTGTGTTTCCAATATACATCTGGGCAAGCTACAGATGTGGACAAAATGGTTGGTACACTTGGTAAATATGATCAAAGATGACTAAAAAGTCTGCATTGTTTATCTTTTTGATCTTTAATTGATCAAATTAGCAAAAATCTAACCTTTCATTGAAGGAAAAGAATTGAAATAAATGTTTTTCTCCAAAACACAATGGCCACAGTTATTTGCACCCTTTTATTCAGTGCTTCTTGCATCCTCATTTTGCCATGATAACAGCTCTATAATGCCTGATGAGTTTGGAGAACACCTGACAAGAGATCAGAGACCATTCCTTCATACAGAATCTCTCCAGATCCTTCAGATTCCAGCTCCATGTTGGTGCTCTCTTCAGTTCACTCCATTCATTTTCTTTAGGGTTCAGGTCAGAGGACTGGGACGGCCATGGCAGAAGATTGGTTTTGTGCTCAGTGACCCATTTTTGTGTTGGTTTTGGATCATTGTCCTGATGGAAGATCCAACCACGGCTCATTATTGGATTTCTAGCAGAAGCGGTCAGGTTTTGATTTTTTATCTGTTGGTATTTGATAGAATCCATGATACCATTTATCTGAACAAGATGTCCAGGACCTCCAGCAGAAAAATAGGCCCACAACATTAAAGATCCAGCAGTATATTTAAACGTGGGGTACTTTTTATCCATGTGTGCACCAAACCCATCTGGTGGGTTTGATGCCAAAAAGCTTTTTTTAGTTTCATCTGACCATAGAAGCTGGTCCCGTTTGAAGTTCCAGTCTTGTCTGACAACTGAATATGCTGGACATTGTTTCTGGATTTTTTCTTGAAACCCTCCCGAACAACTTGTGGGGATGTAGGTGGTGTTTGATCTTTTTTTTAGGCTTTCAGAGACTCTAGACTCAACTAATCTCCGCAATTCTCCAGTGGAGTTCCTTTAAGTGTTTTTGGCCACTCACTTGGAGTTCCTCATGTTTATACTCCTGTGGAACAGGAAGTCATGGCTGGACAATTTCATGAGTTATTTTAGAGATATTTTACTCATAAAAATTCTAGGGTTGCCAATAATTGTGGCTAATGTGTTTTGGAGAAAAAACATTTCATAATGTGATTTTCCCCTCACTTTCAATTATTTTCCTTCAATGAAAAGTTAGATTTTTGCTAATTTTAATGAATTAAAGATCAAAAGGATGAACAATGCAGATTTTTATTTTTATCTTTGATAATTTATCAAGGGTACCAACAATTTTGTCCACGTATGTATTTACTCTAACAAATGCACTTTAATCACTACCTGCAATTTAGCACAACTTTTGTTTTAATTCATTACTGTGGTATATTTGTACATGTACAACTATATGAACATTAGTTGTAAAGTTTGGATTTACCTTCTTGCAGGCAATTTTTTTTTTTTTTTTCAAAACAGAAAACCTTCAAACAGTAAGGACTTTAGAGTTAATTCAGATAAAACAGGACACTTTCCATTGAGAGGACTGGGGAAAAAATGTCCCAAATATCTTGAATTAAGCTTATAATATATATTTTTTGTATTATGTCTACAACCTCTGAATAATATACATCTTTCAGGTTTTTTTTTGTTTTTTAAGAGTTAGGTTTTAGGACAACTTTGTGTAGGCATTCATTGTGTAGGCAAAAATGCCTAACCCATGCCACTCAATTCCCACACCCCACCTTTAAACTCGTTTTGCATTGAAAGAACATTTAAAACTCTTCAATTTTTAAATTAAACTTTGTTTATAGCTGGACTAATAGAAAATTCATTTTGGCCCACTAGCCTCAATCAAAATTGACTATTGGTCCTTTGTATAGTAAAAATTTTGGCCACCTCTGTAGAGCTTCCAACTTATCTTGAAAAAAGGTTTATCTCCTTGATCATTTTGTCAATGACAGTCTGAGCAACAGCTAATTGGATAAAGAACTAGGTTTTAAGAGAAAAGTGACAACACGTGCAGACAAGTTAGGCAGAGTAAACAAGCAAAAACTTAAATTAGCCAGCAGCTTGATTTTATTCAATAATGGTGCCAAGAAATCCTATACAATCCTGTGACTCAATGGGAACAGGGGGGAAATTACAACTGTACATCTGCTGAAACAAGCTGACATGCACAGCAAATGAGAAGCCAGCAAGTCAACTTCACCTCCATGATGACAAGGAAATAAAAGAACCCCAAAATTAGTCAGTTTTTTATTACCACAATCTTTTTCACACTGTGGTTTGGCTTGCTAAAAGTCCTGTTTTTAATTTCATGAATGGATTGTTCACGTCTTCTTGCTATGGATGGACGTAAGCCAGTCAAGAAACGAAAACAGCGGCCTCAAATTTAAAAGATCCTCTGGTCCTGATGGAAAGAATGAGGGGAATGACTGGTTTAATCCATGGGCCCAATCCACCAAGCAGAGGCCAGAGTTGGAGGGGTAACTTGTAGACATTTGGGAAATTTACTACGGTGAGAAAGAGAAACACAAGAATCAGTTTTGTTACAAGTTAATACCATCAAAACCCAAACACTTAAGCACCAGCAAAAAAAAAAAAAAAAGTTCAAGCAAACCATTATCATGTAACTTTTTTTTTTAAATCAGATCTTAATGCTAATGAAATTGTCCTGTTCTCCTCCATTCAATCCTCTCCAGCCACCATTCAGATGGCTAGACATCATAAGGAAAATTACTGTTGCATCCTTGTGCAAACCCAGAGGCCATAGATTATGGCAACAGGCCTATCAGTGGATGCTATGCAATAAATTGAGAATGATATTATAAATTTCCGGAAACTCCACGGAAAAACATAAAAAAAAAAAAAAAAATTTTATATATATATATATATATATATATATATATATATATATATATATATCTCTTCAGAAACTTACGCATTTCTCAATCTCCAGACCATCCTTGAAAAAGAGCATGTATGGTGTGACGCCATCCTCACGGAAGTCAAGGAGACCAATCATGCCATCCGGATTCATTGATTCTCCAGTGAAAAACTGTATAAGAAAATCAGTTAGCAGACCCCACAGGCTGTTTTGTAACCCAAGACAATAGCCTTTAATTTACTGCAGACTCAACTTAAAGACAATGTCTGAAGTTTCAATACACTCAAGGCAGAACAACCTACTTGGCATTTAATTTGAGCCCTAAACTTATACCATTCAAAAATTGTAACAGTAAGACTAAGTCTTGAATACCTTATGAATACTTCAGAAAATACACATTAAAAATTGTTCTTACGTACTTTCTATTCTTCAAAAGATCCTGAAAAAAAGCATCGGTTTCTACAAAAATATTAAGCAGCACAACCGTTTTCAAAATTGATGCAATGTTTCTTGAGCACCAATTCAGTATATTAGAACAATTTCTGAAGGATCATGTGGCACTTAAGACCGGTAATGATGCTGAAAATTCAGCTTCACCATCTCAGAAATAAATTGCATTCTAAAATATTTTACAATAGAAAAGCAATTTTAATTTAATATCCCACAAAACTGCTCTATTTAATGCAAGACGTTTCAAAAACATTAAAGAATTTCACCAACCCCAAGCTTTTCAAAGGTAGAGTATATAAGTTCAGCATAATGACAAAATTAATAGTTACTGCAGCCTACCTGATAATTTTTGATGTTGCCTAGAATTTTCTTGACCTCAGCCGGTGCGTTAGCCATGAAAGGGTCTACCCGGTCAGGTGCAATTTCCTGTAGCTTGGTTTTCACTCTGTCATAATGAGGAGGGGAAGCAAAATTTACCAAAACATTTATAATAAAAAAAAAAAATAAAAACATACTAAGCACAGTGGTTTCAAATAAAAATTCTGTAGTCCCCAATTCAATCTTACAAGCCACTAACTGGGCAGGCAGAAAGCGCAGGGACCTTTAATTTTGCATCGAAACATTTTGAAACCCAGGTGGCCACAATGCAAGACTCTGAGCTGTCAATGATGCAAAACCTCAACCATACAGGAAAACTGATGCGCACCATGATATTTACAGTACACCGAGCCTGTTTCAAGGTACAACATGCCTCATGACCATTAAACTTACGCCTTCATGTAGTCCTTAATGTGGGCCGTGTAAGATTTCTTGTCAAAGGAGGTCTCCTGAAGCTTGTGGTTGAGAACAATATCCACACCGCTGACAGTGGAACTCTCACAGCCCTCATCCTGAACTTCTGCTGATGCATTGCCACCAATCAGTGAATCGTCTATGTCTCCCTCTGACCTGCTGATCATCTGCAAAAACACGAGTCAATGACTGTAGCGGATATCACATCACAAACATATTGATTAGCAACTGTACAACCAATGTTTATATATGCAGAACTGGTTGGAAAAATGTGTTAACTGACACAAATTTGGGTTGCACAAAAAAAATTAAAAAAATTTGCTACAGCCCATCAAACTTCGTACTCTGTATACATAGTGGTTTCATAGGTCATAACCTTCAAAGGTGTCCTAAGTTGTCATCATTGTACGTCCATAAGAGGGCTGCGACTCCAAAAAAAAATAAAAAATAAAAAAAATAAAAAAAGCAGTTTGGTTAAAAAGAACCTGCATACCTTTCCCTCCACTTCAATCATCATTCCATTCTCAGACTCTTTGATTTTGTAGATGTCGGAGAACATCTCATCCCCTGTGAAAGAAAACAATGTAAAGTTAGTTTTTCAGTCCAATGTATTCAGTTACTTCTGATTATTTTATATCTATTTCCCACTGATATTAAGTGGAAGACAACAGATGGCCTACTGCACTCCTGTGGTCCGGTTTTAATTAACGCTCATGAATATTCAGTGCAATGCACTAACAGTCTCACTTTCTGCTCAAAATCCTGCTTGGTTTTTCACTCCAATGCTTTAAAGCGTAACTGTCTGCCCATTTTCACATCCAATCCCAAACAACATGGTTTCCCCAAACAGAGAAATTCAATATTTGTTTTCAGTTATGATGACGCAGAGCACTTTGTCATCAATCATCATCAATGTTCCACATCATGACGAAACATTTTTCATTGACGCAACATGTACGTTATGCAACAGACTAATTACAACAGTAGTGTTTGTTTAACACATCCGTAACATTGCTGCGGAAATACTTGTTTGAACTTTAGGGGGTAATTCATAATCTGCTGAAAAGTAATTACTGTAATTCTCCTAATGTTGTTCGATGCTTGAGGGCTGAAAAGAACCTCATTGTAACCAGTTCGCTTTACCATTCTACCTTTAAACAAGTTTATTTTCAGCTTCTGACTGGAGTTAAACGGATGTTATTCATCCATAATTGCGCAAAGTGTCACGGGGCTTCGAGAAAAGGTCAATAATTCTTAAATATGAAGGAAATGTCCCTTTAAAGGCCCTCAGAAGTGAGTGAGTGATGACTAAAGTGAACTGGCCTGGACTAGTAACACGCCCTGTTTAGCGCTCACTTCATCGTCTCATAAAGGGGTTGTGAAAACGAAAAAATAAGCTATTTGGATCTTCAAAATTATCAGTTTCCGTCGTTAAAGTCAAATTCACTAGAGGTATATTATTTCCCAAAACAAACTGATTTAGAGGAGCATGAGTGTTAAAACTAACAGTCCAACTTCTACCGAGGGAAAAACTGGCCGACCGGCGTTTTAACTCAGCCGCTAACACTCCCATTTACCGTCAACTTTGTTCAAATATAACCGAAAACTTTTAAAACATTAAGTAGTTTGAGTAGAGTAATTCTCAAAGACAAGGTACACAGCAGAGAAACATTTAATCCCGCAATAATAGAAACGAGCGTCTGTATAGTTAACAGCTTGGTTAGCCACTAAGCTAACTGCATTCAAGAAAGTTAGGCCGCGGTGAGCCGGGAAAGACCGGCTCTTTAAACAATTCAACAACATTCGGTGCAAAAAATATCGGCAAAAATATAACATTTCGGTTACCAACGTTGTATTATACACTATTCTTACCGGTGATGATGTCCTTGTAGATGATCATTTTGTCGGATTGTGTTTGGGGTGTCAGGAGGCAAACAGCGCTGGCTGTGACCTGATCGCGGACTCAGCTGAAAAGGCCGGCGCGTGGATTGAGCATCTTATATATGCGCTGAAAAACACGGGCGCCCTCTGCTGGTCTAACATGAAACAGGTCCACAGGTATTGCGAGTTTCCTAAACTCCTCTTTCATTGGTTCCCAATGATCGGGATAACTGTTTAGATCTTGGATAATTACAATTCCAGGGAAATATACAAAATGTTATAGTTATTTACATGTTAAAACAGTAGGCAAGACATATGTGACACCCATCTGGATCATTCCTGTTATGCTGTAGATTACTTTATTATCATCGTACTTCTCCGGTCATGATCCCATGCCTTTTATGTCTCAGTATTAGATCAAATCTTATACTTTTGTTTGTAAAGATCATATTAGTTATTTTATTTTTTCACAGTTATAAATGTTATGTCATTTCACTAGGTTTGAGTGGAAGTGTTTTCTATGGAGTTTTTGAAAGTTTTTTGCTAGGAGGCTATGCACTAAATTCTATCATGAAAAACTGGCAATTTATTAAGGAATATCCCAGGCAATTCTTATATATTTTTCTTTCTCTGTTCAAAATATTTCATGTTTTATGGGAATGTTGTTAATTAATTTTGTACAAAAGAAATATTTCCAGAAAAGTTGGGACATTTTGTAAAGTGCAATAAAATCAAGAATCTTCGGTTTGTTTAAACTTTAATTAACTTACAAAAGAGTGTGTATGAATCTCGAACATCACACTAAAAACGCTTTTGGCCCCTCAATTTCCCTACAATCAAAAAGCGTAATTAAAAGGAAAGCTGATGTGACAGTGGTAAACATGCCTCTGTCCCAACTTTTTTGGAGTGTGTTGCAGCCATCAAAATTAGCCTCATTGACTTCCTTAATATATTTTTTCCAGTAAGGCAGTGGGGACCATCAACTGTTTGGTTTAAAATATCTTCTTTTGTGTTCACCAGAAGAAAGAAATTCATACAGGTTTGGAATAACTTGAGGCTGAGTAAATGAGGACAGAATTTCATTTTTGGGTGAACTATCCCTTTAAGTATATTTTGGAAATATAAACTAATTTTGATTTTGATGGCTGCAACAAACTCCAAAAAAGTTGGGACAGAGGCATGTTTACCACTGTCACATCAGCTTTCCTTTTAATTACGCTTTTTGATTGTTTGGGAATTGATGGGCCAAAATCATTTTGGTGTGATGTTCAAGATTCAGACACACTCTCCCAGCAGTTTAAATCTAGATTAAAGACACATCTCTTTAGCCGAGCATTCACATAATACATTTCATAACCTTATACTCAAGTTATATCAGATCAAATGCAACTATTTTTGCTTGATATGTTATGAACAGCAGCTACGATAATTATTTTGCATTTGCTCTTGTGTTTTATCTCGGATGCCCCATCCTGAGGTAACTAAACTACGCCAGCTCCAGTTTGGATCCAGCCACTTACAAAGACTTCAGATGCCCCAACACATGTGAAGAGATGACCCCAACCCCTGCAGGGACTTCAGATGGTGCAAACTCTGAATCAACATGCACCAGATCTAAATGATCAATATATTGCAATCATTATGTTCACAACTTGTAATAATTACCTAAATGAGCTCATTGTTTCTGCCTAAAATGAATACATTATGTAGACTCACTGCATGATTTGCATATATACAGTGCTCAATGAGTACACCCCCTTTGATAAGTAACATATTAAACAATCTCAATGAACACAAAAACAATTTCCAAAATGTTGACAAGTTTAATATCTGTTTAACTTATAAGGTTTTTAAGGTTAATAATATAACTTAAATTACACATTTTTCAGTTTTACTCAAATTAGGGTGATGCAAAAATGAGTACACCCCACAACAAAAACTACTACATCTACTTTGTCTGGCCTTCATGATTTTTAATGACAGCACCAAGTCTTCTAGGCTTGGAATGAACAAGTTGGTCGACTTTTTGCAACATCTATCTTTTCCATTCTTCAAGAATGACCTCTTTTAGAGACTGGATGCTGGATGGAGAGTGATGCTCAACTTGTCTCTTCAGAATTCCCCATAGGTGTTCGATTGGGTTCAGATCAGGAGCCACTGAATCACTTTCACCCTGTTCTTCTTCAGAAATCCAACAGTGGCCTTAGATGCGTGTTTAGGATCATTGTCATGTAAGAAAAGTGCATGACGAGTAAGGGCACAAAGTGATGGTAGCATCTTCTCTTTCAGTATAGAGCAGTACATCTGTGAATTCATGATGCCATCAATGAAATGCAGCTCCCCGACACCAGCAGCACTCATTGTTGCAATCCTATCAGACTTATGATAGCAACCTGATTGTAACAACGCACTGTTCGCCAGAGGAGCACTGGCCCCCCGACTAAGCCTGGTTTCTCCCAAGGTTTTTTTTTTTTCTCTCCATTTTAACACCTATTTGCCACTTATTTGCCACCTGATGTCACCTGATGGAGTTTGGGTTCCTTGCCGCTGTCACCTTTGGCTTGCTTAGTTGGGGACACTTTACATTTGACTTGACATTTGATATTCAATAGTATTATTGACATTTATTCAACAGTGCTTCTGATCTGCCTGCATTGACACTATTATTTAAGAGCTGCTGTGCAGCCAAATTATGAACCAGTTATCAATGTAAAGCTGCTTTGACACAATCTGCATTGTAAAAAGCGCTATATAAATAAAGGTGACTTGACTTGACTCATGCAGCCCCACATAAGGACACTGCCACCACCACGTTTCACTGTAGGCACCATGCATTTTTCTTCGTATTCCTCACCTTTGCGACGCCATACAGTTTTGAAGTCATCAGTTCCAAAAACATTTATCTTGGTCTCATCACTCCAGAGTATAGAGTCCCAGTAGTGTTCATCTTTGTCAGCATGGGCCCCGGCAAACTCTAGATGGGCTTTTTTGTGCCTGGGCTTTAGGAGAGACTTCTTTCGTGGACGACACCCATGCATGCCATTCCTCAGCATGAAATGGGAAGGGGTTTTAACACCCTTTTATAGTCAACTGTCTGCTGGACACCAGTGGGGTGTACTCATTTTTGCATCACCCTAATTTGAGTAAAACTGAAAATTTTGTTCTCTAAGTTATATTATCAACCTTACTTTCATGTTATAAATTAAACAGATGTTATATAAAACTTAGTCTTGTCAACATTTTGGAAATTGTTTTTGTGTTCTTTGAGATATTGTATAAAATTTTACTTTTCAAGGGGGGTGTACCCATTTACACAGAGCACTGTACATTTCTAAAATACATTACTTGGACACAATACATCACCTCTGATAATCTCTCTAAATTGTAATGTAGACACATGCATTTTCTGTAAAGCTGCTTTGAAACGATGTGTATTGTGAGAAGCGCTATACAAATAAATGTGAATTGAACTGAACTGAATTAATTTTGCTGTTTTTAAGTGGAATTTTTGTCCAATCTCGCCTGATGTAAGACAGCTGCTCAACAGCCCACGGTTGTTGTTTTCTGATTCTACTTTTATGATGGGCCATACATTTTCAATAAGAGACAGATCTGGACTGCAGGCAGGTCAGTCAAGCATTCACTTTACAGTGTAGAGTATCTAAGACACCACTCTGTTGTAGCACATGCAGAATGAGGCTTGGCATTGTCTTTCCTCCCAGGATGCTGCTATATGTCTCTGTACAATCCCAGTATTTACCTCCATGTCAATGGTACCTTCACAAATATGCAAGTCACCCATGCCGTTTACACAGATACTCTGCCAAACCATGACATGTTTGCTTTTGCACCTGTCGCTGATAAAAGTCTGGATGGTCTCTATCGTATTCGGGACTGAGAACGCAAAACAACCTGCCACAGCACACATTTCCAATGTCTTTTGGACCATCTGAGATGAGCTCAGCCCATAGAACTTGTATTCATCTCTGCATAGAACTGATATTATCTTTCTTCTTGTGTAGATTCAAGTTGCATTTCTTGCAGTGGCAGACTGATTAATGACAAGGGTTTTCCAAAGTCTCAAGCCCATGTGGCTATATTTAACACAGCAGCATGATGTTTTTTCATGCAGTGCCATTTGAGGGCTTGAAGGTCAGGCACATTCAATGGAGGTTTCCTGCCTTGCCCCACACAGACTGAGATTTCTTTAGATTTCTTGAATCTTTTCACAATATTATGTATGTAGATGGTGAAAGAGCTAGATTCTTTGCAATCTTGCATTGGAAAATGTGACTTTTGAATTGTTTGACAATTCTCTCATGAAATTTGGCACAATGTGATGAACAATGGCACATCTTTGCTTGCAAAGACTGAGCCTTTGGCTAATGTCTTGGAAGTATTTTACATAATTAATTCTTGTATAATGCGGTTAAATAATGTGGACAAATGGAACCTTATTGTAAAGTGTTACCATTTTTCTCTTTTCCTATTTGTTGTATATCTGTTCAATAAAGTGGTAGTGTATTTTGATATGTAGGTTAATTGTAAATAAAAATAATAATAATATTAATAATAATCAAAAACAAAGCAGAAGCTCGATGTTTTGTAGCCTTTGCGTTTCAAATTTTAAACATGACCCCCAGTATAAATATAAAAGACATCATGATATTGTAACGAACGGAGGAAATGATGAGTCTTCTTTATTAAGGTGAGCACCTGTTTGGATGCTCCTGCCTCACAGACAGCGAACAAACTTCTGGCACATTTTTTCCCAGAACCCCGCCCACACAACGCCACGCAGGCTCTTCTTTCAGGAGAACCTCCCACCCCTTAAAGCCCCACACAAGCTGAACCATAATATAAGAAAAGAAAAGAACATGCATGCACTTAGATTTATCTGAACAGAACATAAATCACTCTTTGGACATGCTACACTATTATCAAAATATGTACAAACTATAGCCCTCAAACCATCTATAGGCATGGCTAACTTTATTTCGTCCTGTTGAGTGCCTGAACGTAACCAAAGTTTGTTTCTGAAAGCTTTTTTCCCCCACTTGGCTAATTGGGTCAGACTGGCATTTTACCAAAACTGAGATGTTTTTGTAGATATTTTGTACAGATGGCGCACACCACTAGATGTCGCTGTTTACTCGGTAATTAGTAATTGCATGCTTCCATCATACACTGAACGTCACTGGGCCTTTCTAAACACTGATTGCTATGCTTCCCACGATTGGATGGCCAAACTTCCTCACTTCCACTTCCATTCGTATCCCGAATGACACACATGCCACAATAACTCTGAGGCACAGGATTTGGCAACACTTGCGTTTGTACAATACGAATGAACGCAACCATGCTTTGCAAGGTGAGTCGCATATTTTAAACATTATATTAAAAATAGTTTTATAGAGTTAATAGTTTTAGTTAATAAAGATAAAATCAAAGCAGACGCTGAAGTGTTTGCAGTCATTTAATTTTCTTTTTAGTTACAGAAATAATAATATATTGTCTTAGTCGACTAATTTTAAATGTAAGTACTTTACTTAGATAAAGTAGACCCATGTATAAATTGTATAGGTTGTTTCATGTCTACTTGAAGTCTGATCGTTCTTCCTCTAAATTACTCTAGTTATGGAACTATTAGTGATATTCTATTACAGTAAAGGGGTCAGAAAGCATTATAGTTTTAAGTGATATTTTGTATATCACATAATTTGCGAAGACTTTATATTGAGAAAGATCTATCTATCTATCTATCTATCTATCTATCTATCTATCTATCTATCTATCTATCTATCTATCTATCATTTAAGAGATCATTTAATCATTTATAAACTGGCATCAGTATGCATGATATATATATAAAGATTTCAGATGCAAAAGCCTCTAAGTGCCGTATGAAATTTTCTTCTAAAATGATTTCAGTTTAATGGCAATTAAAAGGTCCTTTTCATTGCCATTAAAGTGAAATAACAGAACATAAACATGCAAGCTTGATAAAAATGCTCATTTTATAAGAACATTTCAGATGGCATATAACTATGGATCTATTTAGCAAACTATATAATGTTTGTTAAAATATGGTTAATGTATGGTATTATAATTTAATAATTCAATTAAAAGTCAGTTATTACAATTTAAAGATATACAGAGAAAGAGAGAGAGAAAGAGTTAAATTAGTTCCTTTTTTTTTTTTTTTTTTTTTTTTTCAAATGGATTGCTAACTTAAAAGTTAAAAGAAACCCCCCCCCAGCAATATTTAAAAATGCCCCACCACAATCTTTCATTTAAGGTCAGCAGGGGCGTGTGGCTGCCTGGAAGTATTTGCCCAGTGGCCCAAAAATCATCTGCTTGCACCACTATTTATGTCAGTTTACTGGCAGTTTAGCCACAAGTGATTTTAATCATATAGTAGTTTGTGTATAGAACAAGAGAAGCTATTTCCTCAAGTTAATGTTAGTCTACAAAACAAAGTGGAAGTTTGATGGTACCCAAACTGTTGTTAAAGCACCAGAAAGGTAATAAACCTTAACAGGATGCAGGTGGTTAGAGATTTTTCTTTTCATGCCATAAATAAACCTGGCAAATAATAATGACATTTTCAAAGAATTCAAAAATGCTGAATTGCACTACTGTCCCGGCCCGGAGAATGCCATAAATAGTGCATTGAATCCTCAAATTCCAAAACAGACCAGATTTCTAGGACAAATATTTTCCTTAAAGTCTTATTTAAACTTGAGCTGTATGCTGGACTTCCCTTACCAAAAATAACTACATATATGTGTACACCAGAACCCAAACTTCTTATTTGTTTGACATTGAAAGTTATTTTTTTATAAAGCAATGGCTGTTGAGGAGCTGAACTGCTGATGTGTGGATTGTCTGCTCTTTATAAACCTGTGGCTGTAAGTATCTTGTATTTCCTGACTTTGTTAGTTTTTTAGATTTGCTACGATATTTTTCAGAATGTAGCAATGATCATAAAGGCAGTACTGCCTTGATTATTTGTTGAAATTAACTATGCCGTTGTGAAATCTGTTTATGCACATGGCTAATACAGACAGTATTCTGGAAATCTGTTTGGTAAAACACTCTTTGTCTTTTTTTGAATGTTTGTTTGGCCCATTACTTCACAGTTAAAATGATCTTCCTGCAGGTCAAGATGTGTGGATCTGTGTTTGCAATATCCCTGCAAGTCTTGGTGACACTGATGTTGCTCTCTCGACTACAAGGTGCCTGTCCAGCCTCATTTCTGAGCATTAGAATATCTTAGCTCTGATATAAAAGGGTGTCAATGATAAGGAACAGGAAAATATTTTAACATCTAGTTTAAAACGTAGGTTCTTAGAAATTGTATAGATGCTGATTTTACATGGGTTAGATATATTTTATGCCATTTTCAAGGCAAGATTCAATTTATTAACTATGTCATGTGGTGGTAAGATTAAATAAAAAGTAATAACATGTTTTTTCTGCATGTTGGTTGCACCACATGACTTGGCAGACAAAAGTGTTTTATATATATATATATATATATATATATATATATATATATATATATATATATATATATATATATATATATATTAATAAGCAATAAAGCCTTTTTTGTTAAAAAAATCTAATAAACAAAGTAAAAGATTATGCCAAAATACTTAAGGTGTTCTTTTCATGACTTCAGTTCTTTTAATCAGGCTTTTTCTTCATTGTGATATCAGGACAGTTATATCACCCTGACGTTTTATACTTTACACCCCCTAAGCTTTGTCAATATTTTCTAGGTAAGGTACTTGCACCATCTCATCTGCAGGCGATGACTGGGCTTCCCTTCATGCTGGCCTGCAATATTACCATGGAGACAGGGGAGGCTTTAAGACAAGTACTGTGGTTGGACATGGCAAATAAAACTATACTTCACTATCAGCCCGATAAGTATGAGCATGTCACCAAAGTGGATGGAGTCGAGCTTTCACAGCAAACAGAAGGTCAACAAGCTCACACCAGTGTCATCACCATCAGAAGAGCCGGGCCAGCAAACGAAGGCTGCTACCAGTGTCTTTTTGATGTGTACCCAAGCGGCCAGCAGAGAGGAAGGACATGTCTTTCACTTACGGGTAAGGCTTGGTAATCACTTTTAAACTTTCTAAAAATATCAACAATATATATATTTTTCCAAGCACTGATGAATTGAAAATATGAATTTAGAAGGAAATATTACTCATTAATGTGTCATCAAACAGAGGAAATGCTATTTTCTAGTCCTGAACAAAGATGGTTTCATGATGAATAACTGTTGTTATTGGTTGTTATCACATTGTGCTCACAAGACATTGAAGAATTGCTATAAATTATGCCCAAGCAGGAAGTGGTGAGAACCACTTTCCTGCCTGGCCTCTTTTACTGACAACAAACTATCATGAAAACCACAAGAGTCTTGATCAGATAAAAACTACCACTGGGTTTGTGATTAGACGTTTTATCAGCCTGGGTGTGGTTTAAAACTGAAAACGATGAGTGTATGTTCACTTAATGTCACGCATAGTATTCACCTCAACAAAGTCGTAAAGAAATAGTTCACCCAAAAATCTAAATTCTGTCATCAATTCCCTCATGTCTTTTCAAGCCTTTCTTCTGTGGAACATAAAAGATATTTTGAGAAATCTATCTATCTATCTATTATATATATACACACACCGATCAGGCATTACATTATGACCATTGACAGGTGAAGTGAATAACACTGTTTATCTCTTGATCACTGCACCTGTTAGTGGGTGGGATATATTAGGCAGCAAGTGAACATTTTGTCCTCAAAGTTGATGTGTAAGCATGAAAAATGGGCAAGCGTAAGGATTTGAGCGAGTTTGACAAGGGCCAAATTGTGATGCTAGACGACTGGGTCAGAGCATCTCCAAAACTGCAGCTCTTGTGGGGTGTTCCCGGTCTGCAGTGGTCAGTATCTATCAAAAGTGGTCCAAGGAAGGAACAGTGGTGAACCGGCGACAGGCTCATGGGTGGCTAAGGCTCATTGATACATGTGTGGAGCGAAGGCTGGCCCGTGTGGTCCAATACAACAGACGAGCTACTGTAGCTCAAATTGCTCAAGAAGTTAATGCTGGTTCTGATAGAAAGGTGTCAGAATACACAGTGCATCACAGTTTGTTGTGTATGGGGCTGCATAGCCGCAGACCAGTCAGGGTGCCCATGCTGACCCCTGTCCACCGCCGAAAGCACCAACAGTGGGCACGTGAGCATCAGAACTGGACCACAGAGCATTGGAAGAAGGTGACCTGGTCTGATGAATCATGTTTTCTTTTACATCACGTGGATGGCCGGCTGCGTGTGCATCGCTTACCTGGAGAACACATGGCACCAGGATGCACTATGGGAAGAAGGCAAGTCGGCAGAGGCAGTGTGATGCTTTGGGCAATGTTCAGCTGGGAAACCTTGGGTCCTGCCATCCATGTGGATGACATGTGCCATGTACACCCTTTCATGGAAATGGTATTCCCTAGTGGCTATGGCCCTGCCACAAAGCAAAAATGGTTCAGGAATGGTTTGAGGAGCACAGCAACGAGTTTGAGGAGTTGACTTGGCCTCCAAATTCCCCAGATCTCAATCCAATCGAGCATCTGTGGGATGTGCTGAACAAACATGTCCGATCCATGGAGGCCCCAACTCGCAACTTACAGGACTTAAAGGATCTGCTGCCAGATACCACAGCACACCTTCAGGGGTCTAGTTGAGTCCATGTCTCATTGGGTCAGGGCTGTTTTGGCAGCAAAAGGGGGACCAACACAATATTAGGAAGGTGGTCATAATGGTATGCCTGACACTTAATATAAAGTGGGACCCAAATAAATTTGTCTTATATATACAGTACAGTCCAAAAGTTAAGATTTTTAATGTTTTTAAAAGAAGTTTTGTCTGCTCACCAAGGCTACATTTATTTAATTAAAAATACAGTAAAAACAGTAATATTGTGAAATATTATTACAATTTAAAATAACTGTTTTCTTTTTGAATATATTTCACAAAGTAATTTATTCCTGTGTTGGCAAAGCTGAATTTTCAGCATCATTACTCCAGTCTTCAGTGTCACATGATCCTTCAGAAATCATTCTAATATGCTGATTTGCTGCTCAATAAACATTTAATGTGTACAGTTGTACAAAATATTTGTGTACAATATATTTTTTCAGGATTATTTGATGAATAGAAAGTTCAAAAGAACAGTGTTTATCTGAAATCTAATCTTTTGTAACACTAGAAATGTCTTTACTGCCACTTTTGATTGATTTAATGCATCCTTGCTGAATAAAAGTATTCATTTCTTTAATTTCTTTTCAAAAAAATAAAAATAAAAATTCTTACTGACCCCAAACGTTTGAGCGGTAGTGTATAATGCTACAGAAGCTTTGTATTTCAGATAAGTGCTTTTCTTTTGAACTTTCTATTCAGCAAGGAATCTTGAAAAAAAAGTACACAACTGTTTTCAACATTGAAAATAATCATAAATGTTTATTGAGCAGCAAATCAGCATATTAGAATGATTTCTGAAGGATCATGTGACACTGAAGACTGGAGTAACGATGCTGAAAATTCAGCTTTGCATGACAGGAATAAATTACTTTGTCAAATATATTTAAATAGTACACAGTTATTTTAAATTGTAATAATATTTCACAATATTACTGTTTTTTTTTACTGTATTTTTAATTAAATAAATGTAGCCTTGGTGAGCAGACGAAACTTCTTTTAAAAACATTAAAAATCTTAGTGGTTCCAAACTTTTGGACTGTACTATATATATATATATATATTTAATATATACAAAACTAACCTTCCAAGCATTGAAATGACATTGAGTAAATAGTAAATGAAGACAGAATTTTCATTTTTGAGCGAACATACCTACCTAATGGTTAAAGCACGTGTAAAATCTCTTAGTTTCTTTTTTTTTTATTTCTTCCAGCAAAGGTGGAACTGATGGACAATAAAACAGTTGTGAGTGGAAAGCCTGTTACATTTATGTGCAAGTACATTCTCAGTAAGCGAGTCCAGCAGGTTTTATGGAAAAAAACAGCTGAGCAAGGGGACACCGCCACTGTTGCTTCTTATGTCAACAATGACAGACCGGTCGTTCACACCCCTTTCAAGGATCGGGTTACTCTAAATCCATCACTTGGGCAATCTAAGCTCTCCATACACCAGACTCAGACAGAGGATGAGGGCTGCTACACCTGCGAGTTCCACACGTATCCAGGTGGCATTAAGAGTGCAACAGCCTGCTTGTCTGTTTATGGTAAGTGCAAATGGCAGTAATAATAGAGCTTAAAGACACATTTATTTGGATCCCACTTTATATTAAGTGTCTTTAACTACTATGTGCCAACATTTAAATTAATAATTTCATAAAATGCACTTACATTGTACTTATATAAAAAAATATATAAAGGTTACACTTTATTTTAGTGCTGCACCGTAATTACTCAAATAAGTTTCAGTTAGGGTTAGGGTTTGGGTTAGTTACTTGTAATTATGCATAATTTACTGTTATTACTAGAGTAAGTACATGTAGTAACATGTAACTACGTGTAACTAAAATAAAGTGTTACCAAAAAATACCTTCATATAATTACATCTGTAATTAGGGCCTGAGCACCGATGGTGCAAGGACCCTGTTTTAATTGCTCTGCTCTTCTTCTCCGAAATGAATCGCATTTTTTAAGGGCCTAAACATGTTCAAACTGAAACTTTGAGCATGTTTAGGCCCTCAAAAATGCGATTCATGAAATCAATCTTTGCACACACATCAGAAGTGGTGAAAATTTATGTCTGATATTAGGTGTGGCAAAATGGCTTGATAGCAGCACCTTTCACTTACAGGTATGAAATTCAGTAGACGGATGTAACAGCCCAATACCTACAAAAAATCCCTGGGTGCAAAATCTGTAAACCCAACAGGAAGTGAGATATTTTGAATTTTCTCTGCAAAATCTTTGCAGTTTTTGCGATTTCCACGAACTGCTTTACTCAGATCAACATCATATTTGGTCAGTCTAATCTAAAGGCCTTTGCGAAGATCTTGAGTTTTCACTGAAGGGCGTGTCCGTGACGGTCTGAAAAAATGTTATGTTTCGCCATGACACAGGAAGTTGTTGTTGTAACTCGGGCATGCAGTGTCTGATCTGCCCAAACTTCACATGTTTTATTAGAGTCCTGACCTGAAGACATCTACATGCCAATATTCAGTTACAGTCATAGCGCCACCTGCGGGCAACAGGAAATTACTTGTTTTACACTGTAATTAAATCCTTGTAGAGATTTAACCAGATCAACATCATATTTGGTCAGTCTAATCTTAAGGCCTTAGTGATGTTAACTTGTGAAGATCTTCAGTTTTCACTGAAGGGCGTGTCTGTGGCAGATTGATAAAGTCTGATGTTTCGCCGTGAAAGAGGAAGCTGCACACAAAGAGCAGCCTAGGGGCCTTTTAGGGCCAAATATTTGCAGTAACTGTTAAAAACGAATACTGTATGTAATAATTATAGAGATACTGCTGTTTACATTTTTTGTTAACTATGACAAAAATATTTTAGCAATGAAATTTGAAGTAAATGAGAAATAATGCAAAGGAAAGTAAATTTTCAGAAATGTTGAGCTTTCTTGTTTTAATGTTAAAATGGCCCTCCTATGAGGTGTCAATCACAGCAACAGCCCCCAGCCAATTTGAGTTTGAGACCCCTGCTCTAAAGTGTTTGGAATAAAACAGGGATGCTCAAAAACACCTTTCTGGATTTTTTTATGAACTTCAAAACCTTGATTATACAGTTCAGGTGTGATTTATTAGGGCTGAATCTAAACTAGAAGTTGGATATCCAGAACAGGATAGAGCCCACCTGAAATAAAATAAACAGAAAATACATAAATCATTGGGGCAATTGTGGCCTAATGGTTAGAGAGTCGGACTTGTAACCCAAAGGTTGCAGGTTCGAGCCACAAAACAGTCAGGAAATGTAGGTGGTGAATGAACAGCACTCACTTCCACTCTCATTACCTGCAACTGAGGTGCCTTTGACCAGCAAAAATGACTGCCCACTGCTCTGGGTGTGTGTTCGCGGTGTGTTTGTGTGTGTTCAATATATATATATATTTTATAATATCCACAAGGATGTTTCTAATTAGCAGTGCCACAGAATTAACCTGCTACAGCTATAAAAGGCACATACATTTCACGTGTGATATTTTGACCAAATCACACGTGTGTGGGTTTGGAATATTTTCACATGTGTGCACAATATGTGTGAATGTGAGCAAATGGCAAATCAATGTGCTTTTTTCCAAAAGGGTTGTTTGGGTATTTCACAGACCCTTTAATTCTGTCTTCCGGGTCATACAAAGGTTTTTAAATGTATGTCTGAGTGGGTGGGTGGGTGGGTGTATTTGTAAGAAGTGGAAAGTGCATATGAGGAAGGAAGAGAATGTGTTTGTGTGTGTGTGTGTGTGTGTGTGTGTGTGTGTGTGTGTGTGTGTGTGTGTGTGTGTGTGTGTGTGTGTGTGTGTGTGTGTGTGTGTGTGTGTGTGTGTGTGTGTGTGTGTGTGTGTGTGTGTGTGTCTTTCACATTTTGCCTACATTGTTGTGACCAAATGTTCCTACAAATATGGTAAAACCTGAAATCACATAATAAAGAAACATACAGGCTATACATTAGTATACTTTAATAAACATACTTCATACTGTTATAATTAAAATGTAAAAATGAAAAACAAACAATAAAAGTCAATGACAAAATAGTTAATAACCCTTAAATGCATGAATGTTTCACTAATCATTATTACAAATTCAGGTCTTTAGCAACCTGACTCTATATCTAACATATGTATGGATCTGTAACTGCCTCAATAGTATAAAACTTTCCTGATATTTTAATTAAGCATATTTTGTTACCTTTTGGAGCTTTGGAAGGGTTCAGTTTAAGCAGATGTTTTATACCATCATTATTGTTCTCGTGTGAGATTTCCCAGTACATTCAACATCTGGCTTAAATTCATGATCCCGAACATATTGTTACAAACTGCTCTGAGACGCGAATGTTTGAGGATCTGAACACAGTTTATTGAAAAGGTAATCCATATTAAAGCTCAAAAACAGGCAAAGGGTCAAAATACACAAGAAAGCAGTCCAAACAGACAAACACAACCAGGCAGGGAACACGGGCAAACGATTAATCCAGAAACAGGCAGAGAGTCCAAAAACCAAGATACATAAACTGGGAATAACACTCAGAATTGCAGTGGAACACTAGACAAGACTTTGCAGGGAATGGATGAGTGAACCAGGCTTATATAGGCAGAGTGAACAAGGCTAATGAGCTAAACAAGGTAACGAGATAACAAAGGGGCATGGTCTAATGAGTGTCCATGGTAACAAACAATGGCAGAATGGCAGGGAAACATGAGGTGTACAAACAACAATGGAGATACAGTAAAAATACAGACAGGGGTCGTGACATAGCCCCCGTTCTAAGGAGCGGCTTCCAGACACTCCTAACAAGATGTCCAGGGAGGCAGGGCGGAGGTGAACAAGTGGGCAGGGTGGAGGATCAGGTCTATGGAATGGAAGAGGGCCTGCAAACAGAAGCCTAGCAGGCGACCAGGGCAGAGCAGGCTGAGCAGGTGGCCAGGGCGGAGCAGGTTTGGCAGATGGCCAGGGTGGAGCAGGCTGTGCAGGTGGCCAGGGTGGAGCAGGTTTGTTAGATGGCCAGGGTGGAGCAGGCTGTGCAGGTGGCCAGGGTGGAGCAGGTTTGGCAGATGGCCAGGGTGGAGCAGGCTGGGCAGATGGCCAGGGTGGTGCAGGCTGTGCAGGTGGCCAGGGTGGAGCAGGCTGGGTAGATGGCCAAGGTGGAGCAGGCTGTGCAGGTGGCCAGGGCGGAGCAGGTTTGGCAGATGGCCAGGGTGGAGCAGGCTGTGCAGGTGGCGGGGGTGGAGCAGGTTTGGCAGATGGCCAGGGTGAAGCAGGCTGTGCAGGTGGCCAGGGTGGAGCAGGGTGGGCAGATGGCCAGGGTGGTGCAGGCTGTGCAGGTGGCCAGGGTGGAGCAGGCTGGGTAGATGGCCAGGGTGGAGCAGGCTGTGCAGGTGGCCAGGGTGGAGCAGGCTGTGCAGGTGGCCAGGGTGGTGCAGGCTGTGCAGGTGGCCAGGGTGGTGCAGGCTGTGCAGGTGGCCAGGCAGATAGACTTGAAGACCCCCACAGCAGAATGTCCTCCAAGGCTCTGACCAGAACGTCCTCTCTGGTCATGCTGAGGCAGACAGATAGTTTAGAAATTACCTCTGCAATCAAGTCGAGGCAAAAAAAGCAGTTCTGGTACGTACAGTTCTCTACGGTCATGTTGAGGCAGACCGGGACCCCAGGGACGACCTCTGTGGTCGCAACGACAGATAGGGAACTCAGGGACAACCTCCGTGGTATCGTATCAGGACAGACAGGAAGTTCATAGGTCACAAGACTGGGCTTACCAAGGACAAGGGAATGACCTCTGGAACGGACAGCGCAGGCACTGGCAGGCTTGAGAGTGCTGAGGCCGGTGGGCTTGATGGCGCTGGTCTAGGGATGCTGGCTGCACGTACCGACACAAAGGTGTCCAGACTTGAAGCCAGTCTCAAGGGCTCAGGGAAAGCCTCAACATCTTCATGTGCAGCACTCATGATGACGGGGAACATAGATGTGGTGTCCATGATGGCTGAAGACTCTGGTGAGGCACCCATGAAGGCTGGAGTCTCTGGCGCAGTGTCCATGATGGCTGGAGGTTCAGGCGTGGCAGCCAACTTGTCCGAAGACACACTCGTAGCATCTGTTTTGATCGAAGACACAGGCGGGGCAGCCATCTTGTCTGAAGACACAGGCAAAGCAGCCTTCTTGTCCATAGACACTGGCTTGGCGGCTATGATGGGACAAGAATCTGGAATGGTGGCCATGACGGGACGAGACTCTTGAATGGCAGCCATCTTGATCGGGGACTCTGACATGACAGGACGGGAAGGTACATAAAGCACAGGAGTGGCAAGGATTATAACTGGTTACATGGTGATAATCTTGATGTGCCAAGCTCCGTTGTCATATAATCAGAGAAAGTCATAGGTGCGGGTGGGTGGCGGGCGGATGACAAATTTTTAAAAGTGGATTCGGGTGACTTTTGAGCTGATACGCACATCACTACAAGGTATGCATTCAAGGGTTAAGAAGTTTTGTTAACACTTTAGTATGGGGAACAATTCACACTTTCAAGTAGTTGCTTATTAGATTGCATTTTGGCTATAAAGCACATATTAATGCCTTATTCTGCTTGACCACATTCTACATCCCTATAGCCTACCCCATACCTATACTTAAATGATACAACAACTACCTTACTAAATATTAATAAGCAGTAAATTAAGAGTTTGAGGCAAAAGTTATAGTTAATAGTGAATATGTTTCCCATACCAAAGTGTTTCCAAAGTTTTAAAAAAACATACCAACCTGAGAAATTCTGAAGACTGTCTTGTTCTCTCTTTCTCATGCCATCATAAAAAATTGAAGATTTCAAGCTTCAAAATATTATTATAACTGTAGTTCTTTTGAGTTTATCCAACCAAGTAATCCATTAGTAATCAGATTGACAGCTCAGTCGGACTAAAAAAACCCTTCATTTTAACACCTTAAAGGTGCAGTGTGCAAACTTTAGCGGCATCTAGCGGTGAGGTTGGGAATTGCAATATAGAGAAGCTACGGTGGGCAACACAGGACAAAAATGCCGTTGTCTGAGACAGCAGAGTAGCAATTCAAGCAAACGTGCTCTGTAGAGCAGTTTGTGTTACGAATGGGAGGCTCAGGCAGGAGATCCAAGTGCAGCGTTTTATTAAGAATGAGAATGGTCGTACAGGCAGGGTCAATCAGGAACAAACAGGAGCAGCAAAGGACAGGCAGGGTCGTAGTCAGGGTACAGGCGGTAGGTCACAAGGCAGGCAGATATAACTCACAGGTCGGTATACAAAGCAAGGATCAGGACAGGCAGCAACGGGTCAAAACAAGAAACAGGCAGGAACGATAACAAGCAGGCAGACAGGATAGAAACGCTCAGAAATTGCAACAATAGTTAAACAATACTTCGCGGTGAGGTGGTGTGTTTGGAAGTCCTTTATAGTCCTGTTAATGAGCTGCAGCTGGGTGTGGTAATCAGTGTGGTGTGCTAGAGTGGATGTGGCAACAGGTGATTGGTGTGAAGTGAACATGTGACTGACAGGGAGAATTGTGGGAAGTGAAGTCCGGGGAGTGACAGGAACAGACGGTGATCATGACATAATGCCCCCCTCCCGGAAGGCGCGTCCTCGCGACGTAAAGGAACAGCTAGGGAGGGGGGGCATTGGAGATCTAACAGTAGCCGGGAACGGGATCTCCAATGCAGCCCCAGGGACTCAGGCAGCCACGGTGGGTCAGGTGGCTCGGGCGGCCACGGCAGGTTAGGTGGCCTGGACAGCCACGGCAGGTCAGATGGCTCGGGCAGCCACGGCAGGTCAGGTGGCTCGGGCGGCCACAGCAGGTCAGGTGATTCGGAGAGCCACGGCAGGTCAGGTGGCTTGGACGGCCACGGCAGGACAGAGTCCATACATGGCCCTAGTGGCCTACAGTCCATGAATGGCCATAGTAGTTCAGAGGCCCTTAAAGGCCATGGTTGAGCAGGGTCCCCACCCACAAGCTCCCCACCCAAAAAGTTCTTGGGGAAATCAAGGGAGGCATTGGCGGGTTCATGGGCAAGGAGCTCGGGTGGCGCCAGCAGGGCAGATGGCCTGAGCGGCAGCGGTAGAGCAAATGGTCCAGGCGGTGGTGGCAGGGCCGACCAAGGCTGCTCTGTGGCCTTATCAAGGAGAGCGGGCAGTTCGGTGACGGCCTCCGTGGCCTTATCAAGGAGAGCGGGCAGTTCGGTGACGGCCTCCATGGCCGTATCAAGGAGAGCGGGCAGTTCGGTGACGGCCTCCATGGCCGTATCAGGGAGAGCAGACAGCTCCGAGACAGCAGCGGGCTCGGACTGCTCCGGAACGGCAATAGAGCTCGAGTTCCTCAACGCACGTAGGACAGCCAAGACATAAAAAGTGAGCACAGCCCTCTGGGCCAAGACAGGACAGACCAGGAGAGCAGGCTGTGCTGGAGCGGACTCACTGGCTGGAGCGGACTCAATGGCTGGAACAACCCCTGCATCCTTGAGCACCGCAGGGGCGGCCATCTTGCCCGTGGGCACTGGCAAAGCAGCCATTTCGTCCATCGCGTCCAGGGTGCTTAAGTCCACTGCAATCGGCGAACAAGAATCCATAGCAACCGGCGAGCTTGAGAGCGTTGAAACCGGCGAGCTTGAGAGCATTGAAACCGGCGAGCTTGAGAGCGTTGAAACCGGCGAGCTTGAGAGCGTTGAAACCGGCAGGTTTGAGAGCGAAGCGACCGGCTGGCTTGAGAGCGAAGCGGCCGGCTGGCTTGAGAGCGAAGCGGCCGGCTGGCTTGAGTGCGAAGCGGCCGGCGGGCTTGAGTGCGAAGCGGCCGGCGGGCTTGAGTGCGAAGCGGCCGGCGGGCTTGAGTGCGAAGCGGCCGGCGGGCTTGAGTGCGAAGCGGCCGGCGGGCTTGAGTGCGAAGCGGCCGGCGGGCTTGAGTGCGAAGCGGCCGGCGGGCTTGAGTGCGAAGCGGCCGGCGGGCTTGAGTGCGAAGCGGCCACCGGATTTGAGAGCGAAGCGGCCGACGGAGACTTGGGGATGCCAGCTGCTCGGACTGAAATCAACGGTGGATCGGTCACACTGGAACGCAACCCTCTCCGCTCCCGGACTAATCTAGAGACCTGACGTTGCTCTGGGCAATCAGCGAAGGCGTGACGTTGCTCTGGGCGATCAGCGAAGGCGTGACGTTGCTCTGGGCGATCAGCGAAGGCGTGACGTTGCTCTGGGCGATCAGCGAAGGCGTGACGTTGCTCTGGGCGATCAGCGAAGGCGTGACGTTGCTCTGGGCGATCAGCGAAGGCGTGGCGTTGCTCTGGGCGATCAGCGAAGGCGTGACGTTGCACTGGGCGATCAGCGAAGGCGTGACGTTGCTCTGGGCGATCAGCGAAGGCGTGACGTTGCTCTGGGCGATCAGCGAAGGCGTGACGTTGCTCTGGGCGATCAGCGAAGGCGTGACGTTGCTCTGGGCGATCAGCGAAGGCGTGACGTAGCTCTGGGCGATCAGCGAAGGCTTGACGTTGCTCTGGGCGATCAGCGGAGGCTTGACGTTGCTCTGGGCGATCAGCGGAGACTTGACGTTGCTCTGGGCGATCAGTGGAGACGTGACGTGACTCTGGGCGATCAGTGGAGACGTGAACTGTTGTTGTGATTGTAGCCGCCATTTTGTGAATGTCCATTGGCGCGGCAGCCATTATGTGGTTCAGCGTGGTGTCGCGTTCCTCCGCGACCCCCACAGTAAAAGTTGAACCAGCGGTGAGCAGGGCAAAGTCCAAGAACTCCACGAACGACCCTCGTGGACCATTGGTGAATACATAGTCCTTAAGTGGTTGGTTTAATCCATAAATAAAAAAGTCAATGAGGGCACAGTCGGGTAGATCAGATAAGTGGGCTATATCCAGAAACTTCTGAATATGTGCCTCCAGGGTACAGTTACCTTGACGAAGGCTGACAAGACACATTGCTGGGTCCATGCTGATGCTGGATGAGACAAACACTCACGGAGCTGCTGGATCTTGGTTTGGCGAAGTATTCTGTTACGAATGGGAGGCTCAGGCAGGAGATCCAAGTGCAGCGTTTTATTAAGAATGAGAATGGTCGTACAGGCAGGGTCAATCAGGAACAAACAGGAGCAGCAAAGGACAGGCAGGGTCGTAGTCAGGGTACAGGCGGTAGGTCACAAGGCAGGCAGATATAACTCACAGGTCGGTATACAAAGCAAGGATCAGGACAGGCAGCAACGGGTCAAAATAAGAAACAGGCAGGAACGATAACAAGCAGGCAGACAGGATAGAAACGCTCAGAAATTGCAACAATAGTTAAACAATACTTCGCGGTGAGGTGGTGTGTTTGGAAGTCCTTTATAGTCCTGTTAATGAGCTGCAGCTGGGTGTGGTAATCAGTGTGGTGTGCTAGAGTGGATGTGGCAACAGGTGATTGGTGTGAAGTGAACATGTGACTGACAGGGAGAATTGTGGGAAGTGAAGTCCGGGGAGTGACAGGAACAGACGGTGATCATGACAGTTTGTCCATTTAGGGCTACTGTAGAAACATGCCGGCGCAAAATGGTGACTTAATATGTAAGGGGACCCGTGGTGTATGTAGAATGAAATGGCTCATTCTAAGGTAATAAAAACATAATGGTTCATTATGTAAGGTCTTTATACACAACTGAAAACATAGTTATGTAAATTATATTGCATTTCTATCAATAGATCCTCCTAAAAATTACATATTGTACCTTTAATCGATCCGATTGAGCTCAATCTGAATTAAATTTAGATTGGATTGGATTTGATGAGGTGGTTCCATTCTTTTCTAATCCAATTTATAGGGTAAACACTTGATCGGATTGAAAACCGAAACTGGAAAATACTGTGCATGTGCAATGACGTAAAATAGCATAATGACGTATGACATGCGTAATGAGCTGCTCTTCCTGTTGAATAAAGTGTCATAGCCTAAATGAGTGTTCTGTCATTCTAAAATTCTCTTTTCACTCAGCGTCTGTCAAGTGGAGCAGGACAACGTCCCACAAGCCCTTGTTTCATGCTCTCATCCACAGATGACTGGTTTTGGCCGCAGGGAGGGGCATTTTTACTGCGTGATAAGCAGCACGTTGCAATGGTTCATATGCACATTGTCTCCAAATTATGACCAGAAATGGATAAATATCAAGTCTGCTGTTTAAAACAAATATAGAACTATGTAGGAGGATGGTTATCATGCACAAACAGCTGTTAACTGTATATTTGTGCAGTGTGCGTGTCAAAAAAATCAATACAGATAAGAAGTTTGTGACGTAAATGTGCACTTCAACCCATTCACTTTATTTAGCGTTAATGTAAACACTACATTCGGATTCATCAATCGGAATTAATTAATTCAGATTGAAGCAAAAAGTGTGCATGTAAACATAGCCAAGAAGGTCTATATTACAAGTCTATGTTGCAAGTCATGCAATAGCTTTGTGTGTCAAACTGACCAAAATATAAATTGTTTAATGTTGCCTTTATAACCAATGTGACTGACACAAGTTGCCAGATCCATCCGATTTGTGAATCATTTAAACTTGTTTTTTGGACATGTTTAACTGATAAATTAAAAAGACATAATTTGGACTCTCTCTCTTGATGAGCACGCCAAAGAGAGCCTGGGCAGAGGTTGTGAGAATTCATATGGACCACATTTATGATGCTTTTTATGGTATTTTGGGTAAATGACAGAATTAAAATTTGTGGGTCAAATGTTACTTTAATGTGATGGATTAGTTCCTTGTTCACTCCAAAACTAATTTTAGATATCCTAGATTTCTACAGTGATACAGTAACTATTGGTCAGTGTTTCATTTCCTGTTCAAATGCAGTATCGCAGTAGCTACATCCTTTATGTCATGCAACTATTTTATCAGCAAGTTATGTTACTCTGTTGAAAACATCCTTTTCATTGCAAGGTAAATTCTTCTTGTGGAGAAAGCTCACAATCAGTCAGAGCTGACACTGGTTTAATGCTTGGCTGTGACTGTAGTTTAGGAGACAGTTTGGGATGAGGGCCAGTGCGATTACTGTGTCTCTGTTCCTCTAGAACAGAGCTCCACTGTGTTTTCTTTCTCTCTGTTGATATATTTCCCAAACAGTCTGGCTGTTGTCACCAAAAAGCTCACACAGCCACAAAAGTGGACAGAGCCTCACTTTCCCCTCGTCTTGTCATGGTTTGTCTCTTTCTCTTTTATCTGACTTATGTCACAGAGTCCCTCTTTGATGGAGTCTGCCACAGACATGACCAACGTCTGACGGCTTGTAATCAGAATAACAACACAAGTGCCTTCTTTTGTCTTCTGAATGAAGCTACCACTTACAATACAACAAAGAAGTTCAACAAGACCAATACAGTATTTGTACTGGACATATACAAAGTTCACATATTTGGCACACTCCGGACTGTTGTAAGGGTTCCCAGTTAAACATGATAGATGTCCCCCAACCAAAAGTACACAAGATATCTCTACAGATTTTAAGTCTGAAGATTTAAAAAGGAACAACAACAACAAAAAGTAAATTAGGACTGTAAATTTAACAAGAATTATTGATGCAAGTGGAATCAACAGACACATTTTTTGAATATTTTTTGATAATTTGGGGGCTTTTTCTTCACATATTTAAAAAGATTATAATGTTAATGTCTTACTTAAATATTTAATGAACTTCATGTAATTTTCCTAGTCCTACCCAAACCTGAGGCCAGTTACGTCACCGTATCGCAGGGCATTGTTGAGGCGAACTGCTCAGCCGTGTCACGTCCTGCAGCAGAGATCTCTTGGAACGTGGAGGGGCATAATCAAACTCTGGGCCCTGCCGTTACATCATTTTACCAGCTAGGGGACGGCACCACAATGGTGGTCAGTTCCATTCAACTGCAGACTGAACTACTGGATGATGAACTTGTGAAGTGTGAGGTTCGTCATCAAGGCCTTGTATCTGCCATCTATGTGACTCTGAATAAATGTGAGTGAACCTTACTCGACTGTTTGGGGTTATACTTTTTTACATTCTTCTATTTATTTATTTTTTTTAATCTGGTTTTGTTACTAGAGTGTTGTGAATATTTGATTTCTTTGGTTAATGTGTGTGTGTGTGTGTGTGTGTGTGTTTTTGTTGCAGCTAGGAACACCCATGTCATTCTCATTTCAGCCAGCTGTGTGGCCCTTGTGCTGCTCATATGTCTGTGCATCTGCCTGAAGAGGTGCTAACTTCACCTGCTGATATGGTCAGTATAGCAACACAAAAATGTCTGTCCTCTTTAATATTATGTTTCACATCAATTTAAAGATACACGGAAATCAAAATTGACATTTCTTATTTTTTATGGAATATTGTAGTGTTTATTATAAATGATTTATCCATCATTATTTAAAAAAAAAAATATGTTCCTTCATAATCTTTAATCAAAATAACTTCACCTCCCTCTTGCAATGACACTCTTCTCTTCTCTTCTCTTCTCTTCTCTTCTCTTCTCTTCTCTTCTCTTCTCTTCTCTTCTCTTCTCTTCTCTGATTATGTGTTTACCGACATGAGGGCGGGACAAACTGTCACTCATATGAGATCACAGCAATAGCAAACCACAACGATCCAATCAATTCTCAATGGACAAAATCAAATTCACTTAATTATCGCTCACAATATAAGGAAAGAAATTACTTTCACAAATGTTTTTTAATCCCAGGGAATTTAATATGCTTAGAATATAGGGATGAACATGTAAGAATGTAGAAGTTCACATTCAAGAATAATCACAGAAGGAAGATATCCTGTGTTTACTTTGGATCAGTCTGAAATGTTTTGTTTTTAAAACTTGGCTTTTGACACCAACGTTTTTTTCTTGACGTGGGGTGAAGCAGCAACTTAAGAATAAATGTAGCTTTGGAATTTGATGATCACAGGCACATAAAAAAAAAATCTGGTGACTGTGGTAGAAGTAAAATCAAACTTTTCATTTATTGTCGAGGGTCACTTTGAGGGACGGATGACCATGCATGTACAAATCATGTATTTTAGTTATTCCACACATTTTGACAAGTATCTTGTATTCACAACTAGCAGTCCATTGTTTCGGTTGTCATGATTTACTTTCCAAGTCAACAAAGAATCACATTTTGTTCAGTCTTCTCACATCATGATACTCTTGTGCAACAAAGTCTTCTCTTAACAACTTGTATACTTAATAACCACCTCTGCTATTTTACAAAACTACACATCGTCAAAAGCTTTATATATGTATGAGCAATATCACACTCGTAGCTGTGCAATATGGCTGTATATCAGCACGGCTGTGATTCGTCGGTAGGCCGAGTGCCGTAGGTAATCACAGCGTGCTGATATATAGCCATATCGCACGGCTACAAGTGTGATATTGCGTTTATACAACAGTTCGATGGCATTAGTGTGTAAACAAATAAAAACAACAACGGAGCATCTTTAAAACCCTCTTTCATGAAGCACTACTTCCTTCCGCCACGGATTCAAATCTCAAGTTGACAGTTGGACCAAGCCTCCGTTACTAATTCTAAAACGTCACTTCAGAACTAGTAACGGAGGAATGTTGAGTCGCTTCATTGAAACTCACTGAATTTTGTACAGTATGAGAGAAAGAGAGAGAGAGAGTAGGCTATTACCTGTCTGATATATTGCATAACATTCATTCTTCAAGTCGATGTCCATAATATTATATCCATTATAAAAGTCCGTTTGAATGTCCGCTGAGGAAAGCGATTTTGCATTTGTCCTTTTTACAGCTATGGGAATTTTCCATAACATACATACAGCGTAAAAACGACTTGCTTTGCAAAAGTTCCTTTCAATTTAAAAGTCTCTTGTGACTCACTGACTCATTCACCTGTAAAGTGTTGCCGCCATCTAATGGCGTATTAATGTAACTTTCACTCAATCCATATTACGCACTAATGGACATATTTATTTAAAATATTTATTGAACAACAAATAAGCACAATTGTACAGTTCAGTCAAACGTGCAAAAGCACTAATGTGCCCGTGACGGTTGTCAAGTGTGCCGTGGATAATAACCAAATGGCAAAAAATAAATAAAAGCTATACCTCGTATCTCTATATTTCCAAATGTTTGTTTTATTTTATTTAAAAAAACAAAACAAAAAAACTATAGGTCACCCTTTACGCTTGTATGTGGGTTTTACAAACATTTAATGAATGAAAAGGATTTTAAAGAGCTTGTGACAAAACCTCGTAACTCCATTGGATCCTCAAACTGTCAATCAAACCTCATAAATCCTCCTGAATGAAGTGCACACGCAGTTTGGACATCTCGTCTGTGCAATGCAAAGATAAATAAAGATCTGATGTTTGAAAAAAAATGTAAAGCGTTTTCTTTACTCAAAAAACACTGTCTATAAAGTTTGATGTTTTACGTATTTGAAGAGCGGAGAAGAGTCTTCGTCTGATATTTCCGGTCTAGTTGTAGCCAATATGATATGCTATATAAAGGATAAGGTAATTATTGCTCTATTATTTGTTCCAGAGCGAGTTGACGCATTCGGTACGCACGTGGACCGAACCGAAAGCCCTGTACGGAAACGGTATACGGAATATGTGTACCGCTACACCCCTAATAAATAAATAAATATGAATAAATATATATATATATATAATATAATATAATATATATATATATATATATATATATATGTAAATATATATATATATATATATATATATGTAAATAAAATTGTAAAATGTATCTATATGAATATATTCATAATAAGTAAATGCTTTACATTTAAGTTTTTTTTTTTTTTTTTAGATATATACAGTATTGTTAGTCCATCCTATTAAAGTTTAAGACTATTGTAAGCAAAATCTTCCAGAAACTATTTTTAAGAGAGGAGATGATAAAAACAGAAGCTAGTCAAGAAATGTATAGTCGGAAATGGAGAGAGAGACACCATAGTGACTCACTAACCTCTCACTTTGCATAGTCTGTCCGAGTTTTCCTTCCTGCTTCATTCTGTTCCACTTTCCTCTCTTAGAATCTGCAGGTCACCTGAGAGGGCAGAAAAGAAATAATCATTTAATATTTGTTTTAAATTTAAACCAATACAGCTAAATTCACATAAGAGGCCCTAGGGAGAACAGAAACTCAAGACCAGACATATAGAAAGTCCACATCATTCTGTTCAGGTTTTGTTCATTGAGCTGTCTTCTTATTGCTCATTACTGAACACATTGACTTATAACCAGTTAAGTGGCCGTAAATCTCTTTTGGTGTGACTGATTTAAGGTTTGAATCTTAATCTTATTGGATTAGAGAGTTGCACTAAAATATATTTTTGTTTTCAATGTATGAGTTAAGTAGCTAGTGAAACCAAAGTATGCAAAGTATGTTTTACAGAGCCACATTTATCTACAGAACCACAGGAAGTCTAAGGAGGTACCACTTCCTGTCTATTGCAAGAAGCCCTCTCAGCCTCACCTTATACCATGACTGATGTCTTTTGAGTTGTCATCAGAAACAGGAAATCATTGTTTAAAAGAGTCATATCATCTCCCTCTGTAGTGCTTCTACAGAGTCAAGGAAAATGAAGTGTTTCAAGCTTAAAGTCATTTTGAATTGCCATTACAACTCATTTTACTTTCATAATGGGGGTTATTTATAGGATATAAAAATGTGGGGGGGAGGGGGGGGGATTGATGGAATCGTGAAAACATGAAGATCTAACATTAACAAATATTAATAAATACTGTAACAAATGTGTTGCTCATTGTTAGTTCATGTTAGTTAATACATGAAAAAATTAAACCTTATTGTAAAGTGTTACCAGAAAACATTTTTTTCCCCTTTGGAATAACATGCTCTGATGAATCATTCATAATAAGACTTGTAATGTGATTTATTTTTGATTTAATGTTGACTTTAAATCATTTGGCCCCTCTCATCTAAATGCTACATTCCGTATGGTCCAAAACTTTGTTGCTGTTCCTTAAACATTAGTGTCATTTCATTTGCCTGAAGTTTCCAGAGGAGAATAGGCCCCCCCAGTTGAGCCTCATTCCTCCCAAGACTTACTTTCTTTCTTACTTTCTTTCTTTCTTTCTTTCTTTCTTTCTTTCTTTCTTTCTTTCTTTCTTTTTCCTATGTTTTTTTGTTGACAACTATTATTTTCTCTCTCTTTAAACATCTTTATTGAGCTTTTTCCTTGCCATTATCACCTTTGACTTGTTCACTAGGGGCATTAGGCAATACATGTATCTAAACCTGCTTTGAAACGAATTTTGTTTAATTTGATGGGTACTGTAAATTGACTTCTCTGATCAGTGGAAACACTGTGGCTCTGTGGTGTTTTAAAAAAACTGCTCTGCTTGTTTGAGCAGTAAACCTCTGGCTAAATCAGTAGCATTAGTTTGAGCTGGACTGTTACCTGTAACCTGTATTAGTTTTGTCCAAAGAGAGGTAGACGGGGAAAGGAAAAGGTCTTTCTTGTTATGCAGCACATTTTCATCTCTATAACATAAAAAAAAAAAAAAACTTGTTATTCACCTCAAAGATAGTTTATTTTTTTTATTCTGTTTCAGTATTGATGTAATCTCATGGGAGACAGGAAAAAGGCTCAACTGGAATAATACAGTTTTGTAATTAGACCATTCAGCCCAACCCTCTATCAACTCGAGATGGAGAGCATTAAATAAAACATTGGCTGTAGGAGTTTAGCTTGATTTGTGGGGGTTAGGCTGAGCATTGCATGGGCTTTTGCTGTGTAATTCTAGGACATTAACACTTGTCAAATCGTTTCTTTTTTTCTTTTTCTTTAGCCTGACTGAAATGAAAGGAAATGCTGCTATGTTCAGATGTTCACCCTGACCAAACAACGGTGTGGCCTCTTTCTGAATCACGGACTATTCTGTCTACATTTTCTAATATAACTGATATTCAGTCTAATAGTATACAACAAACATTTAATCACAGCACTTTCAACACTAAATGCCCTATTTATTATAGACTGTATATTTTAGTAAAGCATTTTGTTCTTAGCCAAGCTGTAATCTCTTACAAGTTAACTAAATTGAAGCAGACTTACTGAAAGTTGACATTCTGTAACCATAGAAAAGTCAATAACCAGACAAAAGCTATTGTTAGTTTTACAGATGTTTTGATGTGTGTAATAACAATAACAAAGTTTTATCAGGGGAAACAGTCTTTTAGACATGAGCACTTTTTTGGCTTTAGGTGCCAAGTTAATGTCTTGATGTTTGGATTAAAGTGATTAAAGTATTACAAACCTTTTCCCACTAGAGGGAAGTACTCTCATAGCTCTGTCATTCTAAAATGGGGTATTTCCATTTCCCCTCCCCTTCACACCTTCATGTGTTTTATGTTTTGTATAAAGTTCTCTGAAATCTTTGAAATAATAAAGTAAACATGCACTTTGTTAATCAAACTATGTGACACTGTTGGTCACAAGACATGAATTTAAGTTTGCATTGTTAAAAGACAAACATGAGGTGATTCAGTGTTTTCATTCACCCACTTACAAAGGAAATGATAATAAATAAAACCTTACCGGATCTACAGCAAAATTCATAATGTTAAAAAGTTTTGCATAATATAGTGTATTTGCACAGGAGCCAAGGAAAAGCTGTAGTCCACATGCTCTTAGTAAATAATGTCCATAGTGCTCCCAGGGATGCATGTTTGTGTTTGTATAGATTCAATCTTTTCTTTGCTTTTATTACATTTTAAATAAATGTATTAAAGAAAAAGTTTATAACAATCAGTGATTCACAAATAACAACAATACACCTTTTCTGAAGCAATATCTTTCAACGTTCTGTCATATCACTACTTCAAAGCAGTCGGAACTGCAATATATGAACTGAATTTTATTCATGGTCAACACAATTAAAAAAAAAAAAAAGAAAAAGTTAAGTCTCAAAGGCCATATGACATTGCCTGAAGATACAAAAGCATTCTCTTCTTCTTGTGCTGTTCTGAAATATCACAGGTATTGTTTCTTAGACACGATATATAACAGTGGTCAGCAGGTCTGAGTTCAGATAGAGATGAGGAGGAAGCTGATTACTTTTTTGTGTTTTTATGTGCTGTGGAATTGAAAACGGGGCATTTATTAATGTATTATTTAACAAATATAAAGATTTACACTGAATAAAATTAAAACAAATGATACCTGATTTTTATCTGCCATATCTATTCTTGTCCATTTTCTCCCTAAAATAAATAAATAATCATATGAACTGAGGAACTGCAAAGCAACTGTAAAGTTTAATTCAATCACTCACCTTGGCGTCCAACAACATAAATTAATGTCAGAAGAACTATGAACACCAGCCCTGCTATTCCACTGCAGATGTACACATATAGCCTGAGCCACTGCTGATCATCATTTTGAATTGTATACAGATCACCTAATATTGTAAGAATTGATATATATATTTAAAAGAGTTATCATAAATAAAAATTTAACAGTAACATCATGCGTTGAATATGGCCATGCCCTTACTTGTGCTGCTTGGAGTGGGTGAAAACTCATTGTTGTTATTATCTGCTGAAAATTTAATAAAATTGTAAAGACATTTAAAATTTACAAACAACAAAATGTCTGTTTACATTTACGCAATAAAAGATACTGTCGTTGATACGTTGAATATGGCCATGCCCTTACTTGTGCTTCTTGGAGTGGATGAAAACTCATCCTTGTTATTATCTGCTGAAAATATAATACATTTAAAATTTACAAACAAAATGTCTGTTTACATATATGAAATAAAATATAATTCACTCACCTGTCACAGTGACATTAATAGCATGGCTTACAGACGTCTCACTTTCTTTACATCTGTATAAACCTGCATCCTCCATTGAGATGTTCAGGAAAATCAGGAAAGCCTTCCCTTCATGCTCTGTTGTTTTATTCCACTCAGTTTTTATGTAATCTGAGTGATTTAAAGCTTTACAGTCATTTCCATCGATTTTGCACCATAATACTCTTGGGCTCCTGTGACATCCACGCAGATTTACAGTACAGTTTATCTTCAACACTGTCATAACATGAGCTTTAAACACTGTGTTTCGTGGCACTTTTAACACTGGATTACATTGCAGCTCAGACCCTAAAAGAATTGAGACAACAGGAAAAGAAAATGCATACTGTAGATTAAGATCAAGTAAAGGAAGATCTTTCATTATATGTCAACTCTTTAGATATCAGCATTGACATTCTCCACTTAAGAAAACGGTATAAGATATAAGAGGATTTTTCGAACAATTGTGAAAAAGGACCTTTTTTAATTTCTCTTGAAATGAAACGGTTAACTGTTAACTATTAAGAATGTTTACAGGAGTCAACATTCATAGGAAAATCAAGTTTCTACAAATGGTGAAACACATCACCCTAAATTGTTAGTGAATTGTTTAGAATTTTTTTGCATTTAAATATAAAATACAAATATATTTATATTTTAAATATAAAATAAATATAAACCACAGATATCAGGCAACATGTCCATTAGCGTAATGCAGTGCATTAATATCCAAAAATAGGCTTTCCTTTGGCGTATTGTTCTATGCTTTTGGGCATTAAAAGTCAAGACTAAGTCAGTTTCTTTACCTAAATGTTTTTATCTAAGATGGGTTAATTATTCATATGTATGCAATATCTCAAATGTAAATATAAAAATTCTGTTATTGAAGTCTTAGAAGCAAATTTTTACCAGCATGTACTACATTTTAAATAAAATAATTTTAGATAATAATGCTGTTCTCCCAAACATCACATTCAACAATATCAGTCAGTCTATGGGGCAGATCTTAATACTTACTATTTGTGGTGCCGCTTACACTAAGCGATAGCAGTAGGAGAGAAGCGGCAATGTTGCAATTAATCTGAAAGACACAGTTGCCTATTGTTGAATGTCTTTCATCAGAAAATGTGTATTTATAAGTTAATATACAAAACAGAGCTGTAAATTTTGTTTGTCAGGAGTATGCACTGTCTCTCACCATCTCTGTTTTTCCTCTGTCCTTGTATTTCTTAACTTTTATCGTCCCTCTGTGGATCATAAGTGCTTTTCACCTGTGTTGGTTCTCAGCATTTCTTTTATACTTGTTAGTTGGTTTTGTGTCTGTCTCTATATCTATTGGTTGTTCTTCTTGGTTTGCCTTCTATGGTCATTGACAGCGTCAAACCTCATCTAGAGTGTTTGTGGTTTCAGGTTGTCTGAACCTGCAGGTTGGCTGAACCTTCATGTTAATTTTGAAAAAGAAAAGGATGAAGAAAAAGAAAGATGAGCTCAAATGAACTCAGTGTCGCCTCCTTGTGGATAATGACTGAACACCAGCACAGTCGGTAAATGTAGTGTACTTGCTGTCTGTTCTGTTCATGACGTAATGTGTTGATTCAAAACAAACCATTTTATAACTGATTAACAATATATTTCCAAAAATGTACATTTACATTCTTTAGACTACAAAACCTTTTTTTTTTTCTTTTTTTTTATGTATATAAATCATCATGATAGATGGAAATCATCCTCTGTGCTCTTCCTTTCAAAAACTCAATCAAAAATGTTGTGACGTTTCTAAAATTATCTTTCAAGTAGCACATTCTACAGGAGAAAATATTGATTATTGATTATTATCTTGTTTTGCTAATGTTCATAACTAGGTGTGTAACAAGTAGGCCAGTGTAAGATGGTCATGTTATGGTGTTCGCAATCTGAAGAAGCTCTTTTCTTGCTGTTTTTATACAGCTGCATTTAAAAAGGTTTAGGGATTTTGTAAGGGACACAAAAATATCTATATTATAGTAAAATGTAACACAAACGTATTCAAAGAGTATATTTATAATAAAAATATAAAGTATTTGAGGATTTTTAATTGTACATTGTATATGCTACCAATACATCCATATTGTACATTTTAGCATAGATGCACACATAAAAAAAAGTGTAATGTGTTAATGTGTAAGAAAATCTATACTATTGAGTTGATAATATGTATGAGAAGTATAGCAAAAGAACTAGAGCAACCAAAGCCAAATGAAAATGTGCAGGGCTCACTTTAAGTACAGAACCACAGGAAGTCTAAGGAGTTACCACTTCCTGTATTTTGCAAGAAACCCTTCTAAACTCACCTTATATACCATGACTGATGACTTTTTAGTTACCATTGGAAACAGGAAAACATTATTGTTTAAAGACACCATATCATAAATCACTTCAATATAGTGCATCTACAAATAAATATGTTCACTTTGTGTGACAAACCACTTAAAGCCAATTGTGAATCGTCATTTACCACCCATTATACCTTCATAACACTTTTTATTATACATTTCATAATGAGTAAATTATCTAGCTTCCGCCAGACCACCTTCTGTACTCAAGTTATGAAGAAAGTGTAAACTGGCGTCACGTCTGTTAAGTTTGATAAGTTGAATAGGGAAGGCATAGGACGTAACGTAAGCATTTCAAACTGCAAGAGTTTTACACTTTCTTCATAAGTTGAATATGGAAGGCGGTCTGGTGGAAGCTAGATATTTTACTTCATATCTTGTTAAATATGGATAATTTTTTACACAAATGCATCGCCTCACATCAGAAGGTCTTTATTAACCCCCTGGAGCCATGTTTATGATGGATGGATGTGGATGGATGGACTTTCTTCAGCTCATACTCATTGATCCCGCTCACTGCCACTATAAAGCTTGGATGCGTAAGGATATTTATTAATATAACTCTGACTGTGTTCATCAGAAAGAAGATAGCCATATACACCTAGGATGGCTTGAGGGTGAGTAAAGCTTGGGCTAATTTTCATTTGAAAGTGAACTAATCCTTTAAGTGAATATGACTTCCATCATTAAAACTGAGTTTAATGTTTTATCCAATGTATTAAGACATGAAAATATACTGTGTAGAAGGAATGACCCAGGCAGGAGTGTTTAGAAAACATTACTTTTGTAATTTCATTGTGTGAATTTCATTTCATTGTGAAAGCATGCAGAGCACTGTCCAGTATGATGGCTCAACCTCTGACCCTTTCCCAAGATGTGTGGCATGAAACAAGGATGTGTCCTGGCACCAACACTCTTTTGCATCTTCTTCTCTACTGCTGTCTTATGCCTTCAGTCAGTCAGTCAGGGAATGGTGTACATTCACACCTGAAGTAATGGGAATCAATTCAGCCTTGCTCGTCTCAGAGCTAAGACCAAGGTACCAAAAGTATTAATGAGGAAAATGCTATTTGCAGACAATGCTTCCCTGACAGCACATGATGAAAAAGCATTACAGCGCCTCATCAATTGCTTCACACATGCTAGCAGTGAGTTTCGACTCACTATTAACCCCCACAAAACCAACCTTATGGGATAAGATGTCAGCAGAGCCCCCAGCATCTCTATTGGTGACTTCACCTTTGAAGTGGAGAACTTCACACTGTAAAAAATAAATCTGTAAAACAATGGGAAAAGTACTGGCAGCTCATTACCAGGACATTATCTAGTAATTTTACGGACATTTACGTTAACCCAAACACAACTCAATAAAGTGAAAATTCTAAATACAGGTAAAACACCTGTAAAAAAAAATCTGTTAAATTAATACAGTACATTGTGCCCTATTTTTACAGATTTTTGTTGTTGTTGTTGTTGTTTGTACCTTGGCTTTTCTATCTCCAGCAATCTCTCTCTCTCTCTCTCTCTGGACGCTGAGCTGAACATATGAATCGGAAAGGCAGCAGTAGCAAGCAATGGCTTGCCTGGCAAATGCACGTGACGTCACCGTCGACCGTTACGACTGCGGCCCACTGAGTGGCACAAAGACAGTCAGGCAGCATTGGTTTTCAGCGTGAATGTTGCGAAAAACACACAAAACACATTCAAAACGGTAAAGAGCTTTGCGATTGACTGTACAAATAGCTTTGACACAAAACCTGAGGTATATATTTAAAAACTGCAGAAAGCAACAGAAAAAAGAAGCAAATGGATCACTGCAATTGACAGAAACAGCTGGACTCCAGGCAGAGAAACATGGATTTTCAGTTATCATTTTGTCAAATAGTTGGATTTTGAGGTAAAATCATACCCTATATATTGTATTGTGTTGACAACTCATCAATTACATATTTACCATCTTATATTCTGCATAATTGTGTGTTTTTAAATAAACACTGACAAAAACTATACAAGTTTTAGGGCTGGACGATATATAAGTGATTACTTGGATTTAAACCAACCTATATTGTAGTTATATAAAATATTCACAGGCAGATTTGCTTTATGTATTTCCCTCGCATCGAAATCAGGCACATATAAATGTCAGGAAACACGATTCCTGGCTGCATGTCGATATCCATGGATTAGGTTTATTTGACAAGTTGTAAGAAAAACCTTCGAGTCCAACCTTTAATGTAATCGTTTGTTTTAATCGCGTTTTCGCAGTTTCCCCTATTAAAACCAGTCACGCAGCAGGTTCTTTTGCCACTCAGTCCAGCTGAGGGAGCGCGTTTCGGCGGGAAAGTGACGTCTATGCATACCCTATATAGGATCTGGGATAACCCCATGTAAACAATCAACACTAGATTACTTAACACACTACTCTTCAGCAGTGAAACATGGACCCATATTCTTTCCAAGAACCCAGACTCAATGTCTTCCATCTACGAAATCTGAAACCTGGCAGGACAACTTTCTAAACAAAAATGTTCTTGCACAGGCAGGAATACCTAGTTATGCCTTGCTCACCCAGAGACGTTTGCTGTGGCTCAGTCATGTCACCCACATGAGCAACAGCTGAACCTGCTGTTCAGCGAACTTGCAACTGGCTCCAGGTCGGTAGGCCTGTACTCCGCTACAAAGATGTGTGTAAACAAGACCTAAAGGCATGCAACATCAATCTGGACGACTTGGAAGATGCAGCCATAGATTGTGATAGATGGAGGCTCGCAGTCAAACTAGTCATCGAAATTAGCGAAAAGAGTAGAGAGCACCAGTAGAGAGTACAGACAACAGAGAACAGACCCAACATCCACAAAGACAGGCATGATCTGCACTTGCAGTAATTGCAACAGAACATGTCATTAAAGAATCGGGCTCTACTGTCACAGCAGGCGCTGTAACTCAATAAATGTCTAGAGACCCCGAGGAGCAGATTCCGTTGTTTTTCAAGACAGAAGGATGCAAATAATAATTTAGTAAAGCTTTTTGCTTAGCAAAACTAATCAGTCAAAGACCTAAAAGAGACCTAAATAAATATAAGCAGACTTGTAGTATCTGGAACTTTCCAAAAAAATCAAATCACGAGTTACATATAATTCACACTTACGTATAATTAAATAGAGTAAAGGTTGGAAAACTGTCATAGAACAGAGGCAAGTTTGCTGTATACATATATACCTTTTATCTCGTTAATTGAGTTTACGAGATTAACTGAATGCGCTCCTCCTGTGATAATTAGGTTAATTATCTGAACGTGCTCCTCCTGAAATTTGTTAATAAAACATCATTAATGTTTCATCTGTGATGTAATGTTGTTATATTTTGGTGTTTCTGTTGTTCCTTTTCTTCCTTTCGTAGGATTGGTCCTGTGCGTAATGTGTGGCTGTTGGTGTTTGGACCAGAGAAGAGACCCAGACTATAAATGCACCCAGAATTCCTCTGGAGGGAGCTCTGCCTCTTTGATTGCTTCCAATTGACTTTTGTTGACTTTTGCAAATAGTGTGACAGATTGATTTCTGTGATATCTTCCTCGTGTTTGACAGAGTGCTGCTAGCCACCTTTGATACAGTATAGACATACATCAACTTCCTCTTTATGCTGTTTGTGACTTCTTAATTATTTTGAGGAAGCTGTAGGGGGTGAAAAAAGAGCAAAGCAAAGAAAACAAACGAGAAAAAAAAATAACATGAACAACTTCCTGGCCTTTGGTGCCAATTTATTGTCTTGATGTTTGGATGTGAAGAAGTGAACTTCATAGCTTTAAACATTTAGCCCACCCGTGTTATTCTAAAATGAGTGTCTCCTGTTCCCCTTCATCTTCACACCTCCAAGTCTTTGATGTGTTTGGAATAAAGTTCTCTGGAATAATAAAGCAAACATGCACTTTAATCAAGCTGTGTGACCTTGTCGGTCACATGGTACTGTTTTGTTTGCATTGTTTTTTGAAGACAAACATGAGGTGATTTTGAGTGAGTGGTATGCACTGTGTGTTTTCATCCTCCCACTCATAAAGGAAATTAAAAAGAAAAAAACCCACACAGTTACTTCACTTGGTCTATGGTGATGTTCAATGTTTTTTACAGGCTTTTTAAAAGAAATTATCATGCAAAAGGTAGTTTCACGTTATTTTTCCTTAAAAATATTGTTAAAAATATTGTTATAAATCTTTATTCTTTTCTCTTTCTGGATCTCCAAAAGCATTGGTTAGCTAATCTGTCCAGCACACAACGCTGAGGCCAATTGGACCATTTAACATGATACATGTTGGGCAAAGATGAGCTATAATCACTTTAATGGGATAGTTCAGCCAAAAATGAAAATGTTTATCTGCTTACCCCCATCGCATCCAAGATGTAGAGGACTTTGTTTCTTCAGTCGAACACAAATGATGATTTTTAACTGCAACCACTGCCGTCTGTCACTCTTATAATAAGAGTGGACGGGAACTTAAACAATAATAGTCTAAAACACTTCCATAGACAAATCCAAGTAAACCCTGCGGCTCCTGATGACACATTGATGTCCTGAGACACGAAACGATCGGTTTGTGCGAGAAACCGAACAGTATATATAATTGTTTACCTCTAAAACACCACTATGTCCAACTGCGTTCAGGGTTCGTTTAGTGCGGTCTGATCGCGCTCTGACAGCGGCAGTGATGTCTTGCGCATATAGAGGGTATGCACGTGACATCACCGTCGACCGTAACGACTGCGGTCACGGCAAAAGACTGAAGGGGCTCGCACACCGGAACGCGAAGCTCAGCGCCTCGCCACTTTAAAATTCGAACGCATTGTTATGAGTGTATGCACACCGGCGGCGATATTCGGCGCCTGTCCGCAGCGCCCAGCTACGACTCAGAAAAAATATATAAAACAATGCGTTCAAATTTGAAAGACATGTTGCGGTGCTGAGCTTCGCGTCCGGTGTGCGATCCCCTTGAGCGGCAGTTTTGGTTTTCAACGTGAATGTCGCGAAAAACACACAAAACACATCCAAAACGGGAAAGAGCTTTGTGACTGACTGTACAAATAGCTTTTACACAAACCCCACAAAAACTATACTATGAAACTATATATGTTTTAGGGCTGGACAATATGACGATATAACATTGATATAAGTGATTGCGCGGATTTAAACCTACCTAAATTGTAGTTATATAAAATATTCACAGGCAGATTTGCTTTGTGTCTCCCCGCCGTCGAAATCAGGCACATATAAATGTCAGGAAACACGACTCCAGGCTGCATGTCAATATCCATGGAGGTTTATTCGACAAGTTGTAAGGAGCACATTCAATTCCAACCTTTAGTGTAATTCGTTAGTTTTACTCGCATTTTCGCAGTTTCCCCTGTTAAATCCAGTCAAGCAGCAGGTTCTTTTGCCACTCAGTCCAGCTGAGGGAGCGTGCTTTCGGCGGGAAAGTTGATGCATAAGTCGATGCATACCCTATATACTTCAATGAGTGCGAGACATCATTCCGTTGTCAGAGCGTGATCAGGCCGCACTAAACGAACCCTGAACGCAGTTGGACATAGTGGTGTTTTAGAGGTAAAAAATTATATAAATACTGTTGGGTTTCTCGCACAAACTGATCGTTTCGTGTCTTAGGACATCAATGTGTCGTCACGAGCCGCAGGGTTTAATTTGGATTTGTCTATGGAAGTGTTTTAGACTCTTATTGTTCGAGTTCCCGTCCACTCTTATTATAAGACTGACAGACGGCAACGGTTGCAGTTAAAAATCATCATTTGTGTTCGACTGAAGAAACAAAGTCACCTACATCTTGGATGCGCTGGGGGTAAGCAGATAAACATCAAATTTTCATTTTTGAGTGAACTATCCCTTTAACTAGATCTGCAAAAATCAGTCTGGTACAATTATTTGTTAGTAGAACTAAAGGCCTAAACTAAATGAAGAGCTTTTTTTTTTTTTTTAAATGTAACTTACTTGCGTTTATAGTTTAAAGCAAATAGACTTTGTGTTGTGTAATTCATACATTTTCATTTTTATTATATTAAAAAAAAAAGTTAATAAATGTTGTGTGCAAGTAGTGGAAAATTTGATTCATCTCAGTAAATCAGTTCCTTTGAATCTGTTCACCAAAAAGATCAGAGGTGTAAAGAGTACCTGAAAACCACTTGAGTAAAAGTACAGATACCTTACAGCAAAAATGACTCCATTAAGCTCAAAGATGCACTTGTCTTCAACATCTAAGCGACATTCCACTGAAAATAAGAAACTGTTGATTTGTAAGATGAGAAATCATGTTTATTTTCTAAAATCAAAACAAAACTGAACATCCCAAAATTTCAATAAATCAAGGTTGACACAAGAGCCTCTTAAATGTCTACAATCTCTCAAGTCTGAGTAAAGTTCAAGGGCACAAAAAAGTCATAGGAAAACCAATATCTTTCAAAAAGATGGCGATATAGCTTCTTTACAGCAGAAACCAACTGCAGCAGAGAAAGTTAGGTGCTATGCAAAATGTAACCAGTAACTGCATTAGTCAATAATGTATCAAAGAAAAAAAAGTACATTTACTTATTCAAAAATGTGAAGTAGAGAGTAAAAGTGGCTAATGTATTTGTTAGTAAAACTACACAGTAGCCAAAAAAGCACTTAAGTACAGTAACTAATTACATTTACTCAAATACTTTACACCACTGAAAAAGATTCAGTCAGATCGGTTCACTGACATTTTCTACAGCTTATATCCTCATACTGGCACTAGGGACAACTTTCTCTACTCTCTTTTGTCAACCTATTACATATACTGTTAAAATTTGTTGCAAGTCTTTCTATAAAATGCAAAATCCTCCCCCTAAGCCCAGAAACATTTTCAAAATGATGGGTCTGCAGTAGCAATGTTTGATACTTTGAGTTTTAGAGTGTCAGTTTGTTTTAAAAGTAGTTTCATGCATGCTGTATTCTCAATTCTCTATTACCTGTTGCAGTGTTATTTGGAAAAGCAGAAGAGAGACAAGCAACCATAAATCTGTACAGGTTAAAGGTTCTCAGGACAGTCCTAGTCAAGTGAAATAAAACCTGTAACAGGGAACTGAGAAAAGATTCTGCTTTCTAATGGACCATCGCTAAAAGAACTATAAAGGTTGTGGCTCCAAAAAGTACACTAACGCATTATAGATATATTATGTCATTGGAATATGTACTAAAAAAATACAAGGGTCATTTATTTTTTGTGCAAAACCTGACCTGTGTTTTTGTGCCGCACCTGACAGTGTGGGTATCCAAGGCTTATTGATGCTTGTGGAGAGTGAAGTCTAGCCCATTTGGTAATATAGAGGAGTCACGGTAACTCATATTGCCAAAAAATGTAATGCTGCCTATTATACAAAGGTGTCACTGTCAGAAGACAGTGATTTCAGTAAACGAGGCTTCGTTGTGTCATAAGTGTTTTGAAACATTTTGAAATTTAAATGGTGCATGTGACTTTGGCAGTTTGATACACAATCTCCGAACCACTGATTCGAAGCTTCATGAAACAGTGTTTTGAAATCGCCCATCACTAGATATTGTTGTTATAAGTTGTTATTTTGTTTTTTTGGTGCACAAAAAGTATTCTCATCGCTTCATAACATTAAGGTTGAACCATTGTAGTCAAATTAACTGTTTTAAATATGTTTTTAGTAGCTTTCTGGGCATTGAAAGTGTAAATTAACTTGTTGTCAATGCAGGCCAATCAGATTTAATCAAAACTATCTTAATTTGTGTTCAGAAGATGAACGAAGGTCTTACAGGTGTGGAACAACATGAGGGTGAGTAATTAATGACATTATTTTCATTTTTGGGTGAACTAACCCTTTAAAGGATCTACTGCTAATGTCTTAGTCCTAGATTCAAAGGTCTTGTGGAGTCCATGCCTCAGCGCCTCAGAGCTGTTTGGCAGCTTAAAGGTGCTAAAGAGGATCTTTTCGTCGACCTGAGAAACCAAAGATTGTTAGTGAGGTTTTGAAATGAGCGCATGCGTAAGAACAACCCCCTCCTTCACAGCTCGCTTCAATGGGAACGCCTCCCAAAACTTGTGTACGAGTATTGGAACACGAGTGTTTACCACCGGCATTCGCTGTATCGTGTTCGTGGATTCATTATGTCGGACTCACCGCACGTAACTCATAATCTGCAGTTGTTGCTCCTGTCTCCTGACAAAAACATCGCATGCGGCGCCTGTGGAGTGTGGAAAGTTACTGGAGCGCACAGCCGCGCTCGTCTCTCACAAGGAACGTCACGGCAGTGATTGACAAGCCAGAGGGCCAATCTTTTATGCGATGATCGCGTAAACGATTGGCTGATGTTTTAAAGGCCCTACCTCCTGCACAGATGATGTATATTAATATTATTACTCTCAGTGCACCTAATAAATAGTCTTTTATCAGTTAGTAAAGGCAGTTTCAAGTAATATTGCAAAAATGTATAAAACAAAACATCCTCTTTAGCACCTTTAAGGAGGACATTAGGCAGGTGGTTTTAATGTTGTGGCCAATCACTATTTACATGAATTAAATTTGTGTTAAATTATGACATTTATTGTTTTCTGGTTGTCAAACAAGTACAACTTGTTTGTATATGTTAACATCGTGAACTCCACCTGTGGTTACTCTGATGAGCTCATTTTCATACATCTGCTAAAAACCACCCTGAAAACAATTACAAGGTGTTGCAGAAAGTGACGAAAACCTCATAGCATTATTTGTTCACAGATACCACTTGTTTTGATATTTGTATCTAATACGATGACATTACCTTTTTAAATTTTGAATTAAATCTTGAATTACTTTAATGATTATACCAGTTTATTTACTGAAAACTGATTCACAGACAACAAGCTACAGCAAGCATATTCACATTTATTCCATACTTTTTTTTTATCTTGGAGCACCGGACCCCCTATGAGAGGAGCGTATTGCTCATACATTCTTAAACTGTATACTTCTAGTACATATTCCATGAGAAACAGTTCTCTAACTGACTCATGTCAAGGTAAATACAGTGTTGAGATTAGATAAGGAAATATTTTATGGAAGTCCCCTTTAAAGAAATGAGTCACAGTCTTCGGTGAAAGACGCACCAACACAACGAGAACAGCAGCAAACTTATTTACACACTTGCAAATAAGCTTTAAGCTTGATGAGGAATAAACAATTGGATTGACTGACTCATTCACAAAAACATACACTCAGTATGTACTGTACAAGTAGAAGGGAGTACGTTACTCATTGACCTTTAATACATTAACAGTAGGAGGTCAAATATACTATTCTTCATTGTGGGTGTACAGTATAAATAGAACAGAGTATGTATCTCATTGATGACCTTTAGTGAATTTAAAAAAGGTGGTTGTATGTACTACTCCTCATTGTGGGTGGTAAAGAATCCCACCATCATATCTGGTAAGTTGCATTCTCCCCCCTGCTCATACAGGAAATGTGTTTGCATGCTTTTGCTCTTGTGGGCTTTTCAGTTTGTACTCTTCGTAGAAACTCTAAAAATCACAACTTAGATGCTGACAAAGAGACATACTGATAATGTCTGGTGGTCTTATAGAAACATTGTTTTAAAAAAAATCATAACATCTTTACAATACATTTATGATTAGAAAAAATAATTTAGCATCAACATTCTATTTCTAAATCAATAAAGTGAAGTGAAACATTCCAAACTGTACTGTAAAGGCCCATTCACACCAAGGATGATAACTGTAACTATAAAGTTTTCATAATAGTTCTAATTCTATGAGAACAGGGATATTTACACCACAACTATAACAATAATGACACAAAGGAACAATACTGTTGAATTACTTTCAGAACATTTTTTCCTCTGGTAATAAACAATAAAAACATTGAAGAATCCACCTGACTTAATGAGCTTGAGCATTTAAAGCAGGCCTTTAACACCAACCTGAACACAAGATTTGTCTGTTCAGTCAAATTCGATGGGATGAACTGAAATGAAAATTCACTTTCTGATTTCTCACTTACTTTTCGTTTCTGACACACTTGTCACAGAGAAGAACGGAAGTCAAACACTATTTAATTTCCCCCCCCCCTTCTTTTTTAGCAACTCAGATTTTAGTATTTGCTGTGGTGTTTATCACACAACACCAAGTCATAGTTTTATGTAACTCTGGGCATGTGACCAAAAGAGCAAATCCAGACACATCAATTAAATTAAAATGTTAATCACTCCAAATTTTCATACCGAATATTTGTCTTGGTGTGAATAGGCCTTTAGTCATTTGGCAGCTGTTAATTATATGAATCACATGGAAATAAAACATGAAATGTTTTCAAAAGATTTCTTACATTTAATAAAATAGCACCTTAAAAGAACATCCATTGCAGAAGCCATTGTCATTAATTGTGTTAATTTTCTGCCACCAGGCACAACAACTCTCCACAATATATATATATATATATATATATATATATATATATATATATATATATATATATATATATATATATATATTTATTTAGTAATTTTTTTTAGTTTTAGGGCAGATAAGGGAGCTGTTAAATTGTTTTTTAATGTGAGAATACTGTTTTTAATGCGTGCCAGACCTTTAAAATACCAGCAGCCAGTTGCCATCAAACATTCCAGAAATAGAGGTTTCATTCTTGGTCCTCATACATTATAATTATTTCCTAATACAGCAAATGAGTGACCATTTTCTCAGTATTCTTTTTTTAAAGTGTCTATAAGTAAATGAGTAATTGAATCACCGGAACCGGATTGCAGCATATTCTGAAGGTTCTGGTTCTTGTCGTACTGTTCTTCTCGGCCCTCTTGAAACAGGCTGGTGATTCAAAGAAGCATATACAAGAACATTCTCTTCTTCTCCTCTTTCTGTGTCAACAGTGTTGTGTCTACCAACTGAAACTCTTCCAGCTGATGGTGCTCCTCTGACAGGTGGAGTTTCACAGACACGATATGAAGCAGAGGTCTGCTGGTGTGAGGGGGGACGGGTGTTGTGATGGGGATGAGCAGGAGGAGGAGGAGGAGGCAGGTCACTGCTTTGTGTTTCCATGTACTGTAGAAGTAAAGACAGAGCATTTAAAAAAAATTCAGTGGATTCAACAAACAATTCTACATTCCAAAATGAAAACAAAAGGTACCTGATTTTTATTTGCCATATCTTTTCTTGTGGATTTTGTCCCTGCGGAAAATTTCACAGAATCATTTAACAGACACAGAAACTAATTAATTTATTATTATTATTATTGTAACATAAAGTCCAGATTTTATTGCAAATTCCCAAACCACTTACCTTGGCATCTGATGAAAAGTAATGATACAGTCATAATTATGAACACCAGCCCTGCTATTCCAGTGCAGATGTAAACATATGGCCAGAGCCACTGCTGATCATCCTTTGGATGATCAGTATTCCGTTCATCTGCTGCTGTAGAAATTGAACGAAGGAATATTAAAGACATGCACTTTAATGCAGTTTAACTTTTGAAAACCTATTGACAGTTATCATCATATCATGTTGTAATGGTCATGCCTTACTTTTGTTGCTTTGATTGTGTGAAACTTCATCCTCCTTATTTTCTAGAGAAAAAAATGTAAATACATATTTATATTCAACAGAATGTCTGAATGCGTATACATGCTGCCAATGAAATGAAATATAATTCACTCACCTGTCACAGTGACATTAATAGCATGGCTTACAGACGTCTCACTTTCTTTACATCTGTATAAACCTGCATCCTCCATTGAGATGTTCAGGAAAATCAGGAAAGCCTTCCCTTCATGCTCTGTTGTTTTATTCCACTCAGTTTTTATGTAATCTGAGTGATTTAAAGCTTTACAGTCATTTCCATCGATTTTGCACCATGATACTCTTGGGCTCCTGTGACATCCACGCAGATTTACAGTACAGTTTATCTTCAACACTGTCATAACATGAGCTTTAAACACTGTGTTTCGTGGCACTTTGATCACTGGATTACATTGCAGCTCAGACCCTAAAAGAATAAAAAAACAGGACAAAAATGTAGACCGAGAAAAGCCTTTGCATGTCTAATATCGGCATAGATATTAGCATTAAAACACACCATATAAGACCATTACTGTAATTTTCTACACATTCTAATTTTCAATCCTGAAAAAGTAAAGTTAAACCTTCTCAGTTTTTTCCCCAGATATTGAAAGTAGGGTAGGCAATGTTTTTCATAAACACTTTTTGTTATACTGGTTGAAACTCAAATCAAGAAAAGACATCACAAGTCATCAGCATGTTCCATGAGGCTATGCCAAGTTGTAGACAGATAACCACAGAGCACCAAAAACAAGCCAGCTTTTACTGTTCCTCCAGAACCAAAACAACAAGCTTATGCTGAGCTCAAGTCATGTTGTGACTGTAATTACGAAATGGCAACCCGTGTCATTCTGCCGGAGTTGTTCACGTCCTCACACTCATACATTTCTATGGCAACACTATCAATGTCAAAATGATTCTGCCGCAGTCAGGTAGTACAAGACAGCGCTCTTTAAGTTGTTTATATTCATTATTATTGTAATGTGCTTTGAGACTTTAGGTCATTTAATGCAGTCTCTTATGATGCTTTGAAAGCGTATTATTGTAATCTTATTATTTTAAAGCTAGCTTGCTATTGCTAGCCTCTCTGAAATCGTCTACCCTACCTTTAATGGAATTATATCCACTATTCTGTAACCAGACACCCCCACCCCAATCCCTAAGTGTAATGCTGCGCATGAGCTTTATTTTTTGTTTAACAATTGGATGGAGACTTTATTTGTTCCTTACATCTGTCTGGTAATATTGGCATAAAGACTAAGTCAAAGGACTTTCAGTTAAATTATATTTTTTAAGATGGGTTTATGATTCAGATATAGGTATCTGGGTATCGAAAATCTAAATTAACAAAAATTCTAGTTCGCTATTTCTACTCTAGTATTCTAAGTGAATATTTACCAGCTACGTATTATATAATATTATCTTAGAATTATGATAATAATCAAAATTATTATTAAAATTATTATAAACTGCATGATAGACACAGACTAAAATAGGCAATAACCAGATTACAGTATGTCATTTCTCATCAACAGACGCGGCAGGGGTAACACACTGATCCGACAAAATCCTTCTTTTTCTGTTGGTTGGCGTCTGTCAGTGCAATGTAAATTGGACTTAAAAAGCATTAAATTGTCTATAAAATTAAAAAATAAAGTATAACATTTTAATAAATGGCATTGTTTGTCTCATAAAAGCTGAACCAAGATCAAACAAGACATTATATGTGTGACAGTAAATGGGAAAAAGGGAAAAAAACAGCTACTGTAGTTGTCAGGTGAAAGGTTATGCAACTGCTTTCTACTCATAAAACCATACACACACCGCAAATGTTGCCATAGACCACAATATTAGCTAGAAATCACGTTTAACAATATATTACTGACTGAAATCAGTCAGTAATAGGGCATCATAGAGCAGATCTTAATACTTACCGTTTGTGGTGCCGCTGACACTAAGCGATAGCAGCAGGAGAGAAATAGTAAGATTACAGATGATCTGGAAGACACAGTAGCCCATGATCAAAGGTTTTTATCAGACAACATGTGTTTAAAAACTAATTTCCAAAATGAGAGTTCATTGTTTGTCCTGAGTGTGTGTGTGTGTGTGTGAATGTGTGTATTGGAAAG